>NC_064880.1:7800000-8166639 GCF_929443795.1 Astur gentilis
AGGAAGACAGGAGGTAGATGATTACATTGTGAAGTCAGTGAGTACTGCTCAAGTGAATACTTGGTTTCAAAGACATACAGCTAATATGTGATGTGTCTGTTGTTGTTGAAGACACAAACTCATGGATGTCATGCTTGGAATTGAAAAATGCAATGGTGGAATTCAGAGGTGAAATAATCCCTTTTGTTTTCTTTCTTCTAAAGGTAGCTTTACTGTGACTCTTAATAGTGGAAGATCATCTAAGATGCTCTTTCCAATGAAATCTGCCTGTGCAATTTTGGGGATTACCAATGGCTTCATTTTAGGAAAATATGTTCAACTCCTTTGTTCCATTCCCCAAAATCATTTTTCTTGGATGTCCTAACACAAGAAACTGGAGTTCTGAGGTCTAGAAAGTATTAGAATGTGTAGTCAGTAGAGCACCTACATCATATTTTACCCAGGCTTTTGTTTGTATATGAAGTACAAATGGGAAAATGTTCCCCCCTACGGAGCCCAGCAGATATTTCAGACCAAAATTGCTTTTTTTTTCTCCCAGATGATGTTATACACAAATGGTATATAAATTTGAATCTTTTTCTACTCTAACATGTTGTCTTAATCTTTTTTAGTAACGATCATGATTTTATGCTGTGGATTATGACTTCAGCTGTGGGAGTTAGCGATTGGAGGAGATTTATAGGAAAAATGAACTTAAAGTTCATTTTCTTTTTTTTTTCCCAAACTGTGCTAGCATTTAGAAGAGCTTTTGGCTCAAATCTTTTGTAACTTTTTATCTGTTACTAGCCTTTTAGCAAGAAAAGGTAAAATCGTCCACTTTGCAGTCAAACTAGCTCAATAAAAAAATATTTTCAGGGTCAGTTATCCGAAAATGGAGGTAAGTATTGGATTTTGTAAGCTGAAACACACAGGTGAAGTGTGATTTTTTTTTTCTAGACAGAAAAAAAAAAATCAACCATACTCCTTCACCTCCTTTGAGGTAAGATTAAACAGTTGTGGGTTTTTAAATGAGCAGTGTTTGAATCTTGGATCTATCTATCCCTCTGTCTGTGGGTAACCAGCTTCACAGGGAGGGGGATAAGCAGGTTTAATTGCAGGCGTGTGACTGTGCCGCTGCCCTGCAAGGAACTTTGTGTTACTGTGATCTGTTTAGGTTATTTAGAAGAAAAATCTGCTTTCTGAAGAGCGGTTGGGGATGTGAACCAACATGGTCCATCGTTATGTAACTGCCTGTCCCTGGTTACGTGTGTGCTTTGGGGTCCTTCGTTTAGGCTTCAGGCAGCTGAGCTGAATGGGGCCTCAGCATCTCGAATGAAAGATGATGCCCCGTGTTTCTCTTGGTAAGCGTGCACCCAGGTATTTAAATCTACTTGTTTATGGGAAGGAGACAACAAATGTGCACTCTCCCCCCTCCCCCCCCCCCCCCCCCCCCAGTCAAGTTACATTGCCAGTCAAGGCTGGAGCGCTGACGGTTTGTCTTCTGGCTAAGGCAGGATGTCAAAATGCATGCATATGGAATATGTCAGGCAGTGATGCTGAGGACAGCGCAGAGACTTGGAGAGAGGCGGCTCCTTCAGGCAAGGTGTCTCACCTTTCAGATTCCAGACTTGCACAGAGATCTCCCTTGAAGATCTAAGCGCATCGCTGTGTGTTATGACAGTTAAAATACTGCTGCGTGTGGCCAGCAAGAGATTGCTGACTTGGTGAAAACCTTCTGCCGTCATTCCCTGTTCTCCCTTTTTTTTTCTCTTAGCTGCAAGAAGGCTGCTGATCTGTCTGTGGAGAGCTTTAGTCTGAACACTTGAATAGATTTGTATATTATGGTTTCAAAATTGTTCTTAATTGGTGCAGATATTGAGTCTGCCAGATGTTAGTCGTCTTTTCCAGCAGAGACTTAACTGTTACTAAGAGTTGAACTGGAAATAATTGTTTTACCTCAGGATGGTATTTCATTTGGAAGATTAATAAAGTCCACTTGAAAAAGAGATTATCTTAAATTTGCTGCAGCTGGAAAGGACAAAGATTATCATTGTCAAAGGCAATGCGCGTCAAAACTAACTGGATCTCGTTTTTTTAAAGAAGGGAACTTAATAAAAATGTGCTTAAGATAAGCCCTGGAGGAATGTCTGAAAACTTTTAAAGCTAAAATATCAGTGGTAACAAGATGCAAATGTTACGCATAGACCCAATAAAAAACAAATAATTTTTTTATCCTTATAGAAGAATGTTACCAGCATGCTAGACTTCTGTCCATGTTTCAATTGGTTACAGAACTGGTAATAATGCAGTCTCTGTGTAAAGCCATATATATATATATATTTATTTAATTCTGGTATTTCTGCTTTTCTTTTTATGTTTTAAAGGGGTAGTTATGTTTCAATGTGGCTTTTCACTGAAATCTAGTGTTCCTTACTGCTTCCAAAGCAGCCATGCAGCCTGGTATTGGACATTTTTGGATACCCCTTAGAAGATGCGAAGTTTGATGTTAAATGCTCACTCTGGTGAAACCTGAGACTCGGTCTTCAAAAGACTTCTTTTACTTGCACTGAGAGGACGTGAGTTTTCTTTGTGAAGAACAGTTAAAATTGTCTAATATGAAAAAACTTGGCCATATAACAAAAATATGCATCCCTTGAAACTGTTGGTTGGAAAGCTGTACTGCTTGGAGCTGTGCAAATTAAGCACTGTAAGAATAATGTTTGTTTGGGTGTCAGACATTTTTTCCTTAAATGATGCCATCTTTGCTTCTAAAATGCTGCTGCAAAGACATGCATTTACGATATCCATGAATATCTGGAGCACGCTAACAAATCTCAGATTTAATTTTTTTTTTTCCATGGTATAGCTAGAAACTGGGACTTCTGGGTTGTAGTAACGGAGGAGAAGTTTTGGAAGGAGAGGAGGATGTTTCCCTTTGATCCTGCTTTCTAACAGTGCTCCACAGTGGAACTGGGGCTGTATTTTGTTAACTATTGAAGTAGATAGATCTGTGTGTGTGCCTTACTTGAACTGGCTTGTAGTGGGAGCAACCAGGGAGGGCTAAGATAGGACTGATTTGAACTAGCTGTCTTAGCTGTGCAAGTCAGCTATTTATTCTGAACTTTATCTTTGGCTAACTATTAACTCTGAATTCTAATTAAAATAATGAATTTGTAGATGAACTAGATTGGATGTGGTGGAGAGAAAAATCACCACCTCGTGTTGTGGTTGAGTTTCATAGAAACTTGGGCCAGGATCTGTGCTGTATTCTTCAAAGAATAGCTTCCTCTGTTGCAAGAGAACCACAGGACTTTCTGTGTATATTTTGAATTTACCTTTTGATTCCTCCCTTGACTCATGGTGGGAAGCTTCAGCCTTTCTGAAGGCAAAAAACCAGACTTTCAGAGCACAGCTTAAGCGTAGAGTAGGTCTGGGAGCAAAACCCCCCAAATACCTCTGATCTTAAACCCAAATAATCTCTGAGGACCCTTGCAACTTAGGGCTGAGGTGAAAACAAACACAGAAAAAAGTTACTTCTACCTCTTCGTCATCTGTAATCATAGGCTTTCGTTGCAGTAATGCAGTTTGAGTACTGGGCTTGTAGCTAAAGAAAGCACTGAACCCACGTAAAAGCAGCTCAACAGCTGCTTTTTTGTGGTTAAGGTTTTGTGGTGATGCTCTGCCAGGTCTTATGTTGGCTTCCTGCGTATTCTTTTTTGTGACTAAATTTATTTTTTTTTTTAGTTCGCTAGAAATATTCATGGGATGTTGTTCTTTATGGTTTAAGTTTCCATCTTAATGTTTAAGACAAGCCTTTTTGTTTGTACAAGAAAGGATGAGATTTCTTCCAGTTTGGTCTTTTAAAACAAAAACTTTAAAAACTTAACAGTATGTATCTGTGTGCTGTTTAGTCTAACTGAAGTTCTTCTGCAGCCTTGTGACCTCTCCAAACTAAAACTTATCTTGTTCCCAGAACCCTGAACTGATAAGTAATAAATGGTAATGAAAGGTAATAAATGGGACAACGCTGATTTTGCTTAGCAAACAAGGCACAGGGAAATCGTATAGTGCGTGGCTATGCTTTTAAACCAGTTTTAAAACTCTGTTCTGCTCTACCCCACCATACGCCTGGCTTCTATAGGGTATTTTCTGTGTTTTACTGTGTCCAGTTTTGTTTTGTAGGAGTGGTCCCTGGCTGCTTTCATGTGCTGTTATTTTCCTGTTCACGTTTTTCTTGAGTTTCTATCCATGTACCTCCCACTCTTGCATCTGAAGTGAAGGAACTTGCCTCCATTTTATTGTACTTTTAGAATAGGGGGGGAAACTAAGATCATTTTAGTGTGGCGATAGCTTGGACACACTGGTAGATTATTGAATTTCAAATATATTGTTAAAATGCCTTGGTTTGGGGTCAGAGGTGAATGACCATAGTTAGTGACCTAGAGATGCCCGTGCCTGCTGATTAAGGAGGAGTTGTTCAGGAGGGTGGGATTTGGTTTTGATGCCAAAGAAGTAAGTAATGTGTATGGTGTTTTATAATCCCTGTCTGTCACCTAGTCTAGGACCAGTTCTTAGCAGATCTTTCTGCTTCAAAGAAGGCTTAAAAAAAGCAAGGTGATAGAACAGTGCCTGCTAGAGTGTTACCTGGATTGTACAGGTTGTGCTAAGAAGTTTGTGAAAATGTTGGAAAGATTCAGTGACTTTTTCTAGTACTGTTGCAGAAAGTGGCAACTGGGAGGCATATACTTTAACCATGACAGGATTAACAAGGTGCTTAATTTAATTTTTAAAAGGCTTTTGAAACTATTAGCATTTGTTTAAAAAACTTAAAGTGTGTGGGAATCTTTCTGTTCTGTTTCATTTGCTGTGAGCAGTGTTGATCCATGTACAAAAATGACATCAACTCTGCCTCTGGATCTACTTCAATAACAAGAGCATCAAGAGAGCTCGGGGAGAATGGTGCTCTGTGCCCATTAATGATGCGTCCTGCTTGTTAATGACACAGAACATGGACTAGCTGCATTGTTACTGTGTGAAAGTGAATCACAGATGATGCATTTCTTCAGCCTTTTGTTCAAGCATTTCCACCCTTTAACTCATCTACACGTGACTTGATGGTTACTGGACTCAATTTGGAAGCATTCTGCTCGACTCAGATGTATCCTGCCTCCCCCAAAAGATTGTTAATTTGAGTGCCCTTCCAAGTAGATTTTGGGACTGAACGTAGTCATGTCTGCTTTCTGTGTCACGGCTTCAAAAATAAGCCCACTGCTGCATTTTGGAGCTTGTTCTCACTGGAGAAATGTTCACTTCTCCCTTTTTTTGGCCTTTTCTGTCTGGAAACCACCGACATGCATTGCTTTAGAGAAGGGGTTTAGGTGTATGTGATCAAACGGATGGCTTGCATTGCTACTGCTAGTAATGGGGCTCCAAGTTTAATCTTCAATCTGATGCTAATTTCAGTGGATTTATTCTGAATTTGCACTGAAATACAATCGAAAGCAAAACTTGGCATTACAGCCTGAGCCTAAACTCCATGTAACTTCACAAATCTCTTGGTGCTATGGAAAAGCCAAATGTTTTGTTTTCCCAATCTTAAATGGTTTCCCAAATCTGAATTCCCTGAATTACAAAGCCTCTGTGAACAGGTAAACTTCAGATCAAGTTCTGTATTGTATGGTTATCAGTACACACGTGTGCCACCACATTACAAACCCAATTTTGTTTGCTTTGAAATGTATGGGGGTTTTGTATATGTAAGCAGTGATCGACATTAGTTGAAAGACATGACAGCTCATAGACCCTGTACTAAAAAGAGGAGGAATTAACTTAGTCTTCTTCATGTGGGTAAGAAAACTTATTAATTTACAATGGCTTATTAACAGAGAACAGAGATGCTGAAGGAAGTGATGATGTATAATAGGATGGGATCCCCCTTTACCTTAAATACAGTAGATGTGTTTAGTCCATGCAGTGACTCAGGCTGGAATTAGAGATCAAAGGGATCCTAGCTCACTATTTATTCCAAATCAGTGGTTTCAATGGAAAATATATTTCTGTCTGTGAATTCTTACAGGTAAAATTTGTCTGCATGTCTCTGAGGGGAGAAAATAGAACTATGGGGTTTTTTTGGTTTTTTTTGTTTGTTTTTTAAATGAAGGTTTCTCTCATACAGAGACAGAATTTAAATTTAGCAGGCCCATGTCTGTTCAATCAAAGAAGTCAAGCTCTGACAAGTCAAATCTAGTTAAAAAGAATACTAGGTATTGGTGTAATTTTACATAATTCTGTAGAATGGCATGAGTGCATTAACATTGATTGTAATGGGAATATTTTAATATTATGTCAAAAAGCTATTGTCATTAAAACGGCTACAAGAAAATCCCCGTCTTGTAGGTACAAAAAAAAAAAAATAATCTTTATTTCCCCCCCTAAACTTTTCAGTAAGGTTTTGACCATATGGTGAAGCATTGGGCAGTCTAGATTCTGTTCCTAACTCTTCTATTGATTTTTTTTCCCAAATGACTATACCAGAATCACCTCACCTTTGGCTGTTTCTGTTGTCCCTGTGGCTTTGAAACCTTTTTTATTTTATTTTATATTTTTTTTAAAGGGAGAAAAAGGGAGTGCAAAGCACTTCAGAACTCCTTAATGCCCTGGAAAATGTTTTTCCACTAATCTGTATTCTTAACCAGAGTGTAGAACTGCCGGTTGTCAGTGGGAGACCAGCTTTTCTTGTTAAAAGGGACAAAGTGACCCTGGGAATGAAGTCCCACTTGCAGAGATGCTGTACAGAATTTTATCCTTTCAAGAATGGCTACGGGACGTAAGTAAGCTCATTTTGTGATAACTATCCCTGAAGGACAGCAAGCTCCTGGTGGCAGCATGCGATGAATCTGCAAATAAACCCATTTTCCTTCATAGCTTCTCTTCCCCTTTTGGGCATTAGATCCTTCTATCCATTTATATGCAATGCAGTCAGACTCTTCCCTGTTAAGTTTCAATGGCTGGAAGGAATTTACTGTCTTCTCTACTTATTATTTTATGTGGAAGACCGTAGGATCCTTACAGTTGTTACGTCAAGGTAGGCCATATTGCTATGGGTGCTGTGAACTAGGCGTTCGGTGTGCTGAACTAGCATCATTTTGTTTCAGCCCTGAAAGAGGTGTCATCCTATTTTCAAATGTCCAGCCTTTCTCTTTTTCCAGCTTTCAGTGAAGCATTAATTACTGTTTGATCTTTTTTCTATGAAATTCACAATGAGATACAGCTCTAGACCTGTGAGCAGGGATTTATTCCCCATGGTGAGCTAGCATGTCTCTGTGGTGGTGTGGGCTTTGATTTAGGTGGGGTTTGGGTCCATGACTCAGCCTAATTGTCCTGTAGTTGTAGGGGAATGAGGTCACTGTCTCAGTCACTCTGTTCCTTTTCACTGGCCTTTTGCATTAGAACCAAGTTTGTACTGGAACTCTTCTGCTGTCCATCTCTTCTGCTGTCCATCTCTTCTGCTGTCCATCTCTTCTCCTCCGTAAATAGCACAGGGTTGCCACTGCCAGTAGTTTATATCCTCCCACTAATAGCAATCTGCAGTGTTTCAGACTGCCTTAAAATTGGATTTCATTTCTGAAAACTTGTCAACCTCCACTTTCTTTGCAGCAGCAGGCAAACTGAGCTTACTCTCTTTCAGAAACTAGATGAGGCTTCAGTAAGTCTGGGACTAGTATCTTCAAGGGCATTCCAGTGTGGGCCAGTGTTCATCAAGTTGGTGGGTTTTTTTCATTGTTTGCCTGTGAGTTTAAGTACTAAACAGTTATGTTCTTGGGAATTCATGCAACTGAGACAGCAAAAACAACTATTATGTTTGTGTGAATTTAAGACTCATCTGCCTTTGTACAAATATTTAGAAATGCTTAATCTTGAATTTTATATCCTCCTAGCTGTCATCTTTATTAATTCGCTTCCATCTAAATGGCATAGCACTGTGGTTTAATGGTAATTCTGTAAAGGCTAGTCACCATAATTAACTAGGAATACTAAACTATATTAATCTGCCCATTGTACTAGAGGTGATTAAAGCAGCTTAAACAGAGTGAGCGTCCTTATATTTCGTGAAGGACCGTGTGAGGAGTACTGTGTATTTCCTGAAGTGTCATAGGAGCCTTTGAAGAGCAGTTTATTTCTTAGCCTTTGTTAATACTTGTGTTCTTAGAATCCTGATACTGCACACAAAAGCTACACTTAAATATATTTACCTTTACAAAGGTAACAGAACTCTTACAATGTAGATAAGACAATGGATATATAGGAGCACTATTGGGAGACTCTGCTACATACTAGCTATGTGTACCACCTGCCTTCCTGACTCCTGAAAGCAAATAAGTATTATCACATTTTAATGAACGGTTCCCTTGATCTTGAATAGGTTCAGTAAAAGTATTTAGTATTGGGGCAGAGATTAAGATGACTTCTAGCTCTCAGTTTTGAGGCTGCTGCTTAAAGGATGTGGAGGAAGAGGGAGGGCAGATGGAGATAAACCTAAAGACAAGGTAAGGAGAGCAGTGAGCACTTCAGCTGCAACTTGCAATTATTCTTGGCATTTCAGGCTGAAGAACTGCAGAAGTGAATGAAAATGTTGTGTTAATACATTCCAGCAGGATCTCTGGTTCCTTTCCATGGAAGAGTAATCCTGGTCTATTATCACTCACTCTTATCAGAGCCTTTCAGAATTAGTTTGAGGTGATAACAGCAGGGTGGTTATAACATGGCTAGCAAAGGGAATGTTTAGATATAGAAAGCATTTACTCATGAACTCCGTAAGTCAAGTGAAGAACTTTTATGAGAGAGGATGTTAAAATACCAGTGTTTTGAACTTAGTACGTTACATTTTAACAGCTAAGCTTAGCTAGTTGTACATTTAATTACATAGTTCAGTATTTCTTTACAGAAATGGAACAGTTTTTCCCTAAAATGGATAATTTGCCTGTATACTGAAATGAAAGACGATGGGAATATCTGTTGAAAAGGAAGTGGGGTTTATGTGTAAGTGGATTGCAGTAGGTGTTGAAAATGGTGCTGTCTGTGATCATTTTGTGTTGTGCCAGTGATGTATTTCTCTTTCTTTTAAGGTCACCAGCTAGTCCAAATGTGACACATCCTATTTAGTCTAATGTTTTCCTGAAAGCAATCCTTCAGAAATCCCAGTTAAACTGATAGCCTTTTTTTCAGCTGTTAACTGTGGAAATGAGGCAGACATCCTTGGCTTGCTCTCCAGCGTAATACTGGGCTTCGTGCTGGCTTTACTGTGAAAACTCCTCTTCACAAGAGATCTAGCTGGTGATCTGTTTGGTGGAGCTCAACTTGAAGCCCGCAGACTCAATGGGAGTGTAAATGTTCCAGGGCCAGAAAGTCCCTGCTCTGTCTGGAGAGCAGGAGACCCACAGTGCAGCAGCAGCACTCAAAACATCTGGGTTTTTCTCTTCATAACAGATTGCTGTGAAGTCATAAGGCAGTACTGAAAAGAAATAATTCTCACCCTATATGGGAAAAATTTCCTGTAGTTAAAAGCTTGCTAGATTAATTCTCTTGGAGCTGTGATGTAAGAATCTTCCATGTAGTCATGTGCATCAGCTGAGATAATGCACTATTTTAACTTGGCAGCCTCCAAGAGGACATTCATGAAAGCTTTCACTAGGTGTTTATAGAAAATAGAAAGGAAATTCATGCCATAGAAGTTTGCCTGTACTTTCCGACAGCTTAGCGTTAGATCTTATTATGGCTTTAAATCTCTTTTGTAACTACTTGTCTCCTCAGCTGCCAGACTTTTGGCAAGGTATCTGCATTTTGCTAAGAGTCCTTAGCAGCAGTAGGAGGCGAGAAATTACAAGTGAAATGTTCTGAGCACCATAAAAATACAAATGTATTTTTAAAATGGTGATGGTGTATATTAGAGCATGCTTCTATGACACCTTTTTAAAGTTGCTGCAACTATAACTATACAGAATTATACTCCTTTGTTACAGTAAGCGTTCTTGACTATAAGCAGATTTCAAATCTGTTTTATTGTATGCTTTCTTTTTCTTATTCTTTTTCCTCCCTCCCAAAAGCCCTCCTCCATACTAATATTTGTATCAGCTCTTGAAGTGTCTCCTGCATTCTGGGAATAAAAAAAGAAACGGGAAAGAGAATGGAGAATTAGGAGTAAAAAAAAAAAAAAAAAAAAAAAAAAAAGGAAAAAGGAAAGGTGAGGGAAAGGGGAATGCAGTTATCTATGGAAAAGTGTCGATTCTTCTTGTGCTACTAAAGACTAGTGGGAGAACCTTGAAAATCAGCTCAAGTGTCAAGTACTGCATTTTAAGTAGAAGCTATGAAGCTTTTGGGGTGCTTGGCTTCAGAAACATGTCGTGTCAAAGTCTGATGTGGTCGTGTGTGCTGGTAATCTTTTTATGGACCTGTTAGATTTATTAATGGGTATTTTATATTACTCTTCTAAAATTAATGTGCTGAAGTGGGGGTAAATGGCTAAGAGTTTGAAGTGAGTGTGCTAGGGAGAAGAGAAACATGATGGGACCCCCCTGCTTTAGAAACCACAGATTATCAAGGTCAGATCACTAGTTAAATTTTTAGCATGGAGGATACGAGTTGAAAGTCATATTTGGTGGCAGGCTGCAGAAAGCTTTTATTTATTATATATATTTGCTTAACACTGCCTAGTGTGCAGTTTACAACAGTATGGAGGGTTTTTTCTAAAATACTCATGGTAGTAGTCTTTGTATCTTAGCAAACTATTAAAACTGTATTGAAGGCCTGGAATACGATTGATATTTCCACACACACCCCTACCCCCGCCACTTTTAAGCCTGTGAAGCTTCAGATTCTGGGACAGGCGTGCTGGTGCCTATCTTCTGCTGTTTAAATACATTTGATTAAGAGCATTAAGCAATTTTTAAGTTTCCCTAAACAATGGATGGATTTTTCTGTGATTATTACATGAGTCAGTTATAATAATCCCTTTTCACTGTGCAGTTTCGTTGCTGAAACTGAGCATTGAAGTATTGTTGGTAACTCCCTTATAAACAATGCAACTTCCAATTTGCAGAAGAAATTTTTCTCTCTCCGTTCTGTCCTACTGTAGCCTGTATTTATTTCAGTAATGATGGGGATGTTGGAGATGAGCTGTCCAAAGGAATCACATGGCTTTACTGGGACATCGGGATAATAGCATGCAGTGTTCCTCAGTTCAGACTCCTCGCGCTGACTCCCCTTTGTCTGTGCATGGTCTCTGAAATCTTGTTTTGACCTTTTCAGTGCAGGAGACTGCAATTCTACAAGTTTCTCAAATTAGCACTTGTACCAGGCTATTTCTGTATGTTGACTGAAAGAATTAGAGATGATGAATAGTTATGCAATAATTGAAATGTGATTTAAAAGCACTGGATGGGCTACTGTTTCCTGCCCTGCTCTTGCAGGTTTAGCAAAAAAACTACTTCAAGATGTCCAACTTCTGCTTCTCATTTGTTCAGAGATGCTTGTACATGTCTGTCAGACCCATGTAATGAAATTTCACCCCCCTGTGATACCATAGGTGGGTAGATAAACATAAAGCAGTTTTTCAGGAGAAGTAGAGAATAATGGGCAGCTTTTCGACTTGGGGGGGGGAGGGGGGGGGGGAAAAGTATTAAGTCAGTACTTTTCTTCAGGCTCATAGTCTCTGTTCTGTTCTTTGTCCTTCACTTAAGTTTTATAGCATCTGTCACTGTATTTCGGTATTAGTTTCTTCAAAGAGAATGGTCATTAGGAGTAGTGAGTTTACTTGGATGAATTTCACAGCAGTTTTATATAAATGCCTGTGCCAAAGTCTTAGGACAAAACACCTGGATGTTTGACATACTAAATACCATAAAATTGCAGCTTGTTGATAGGCAGAGTTGTAAAATAAATGTATTTATGTGATCGGCTGTCTTTAATGCATGAGGTTTGTAGTACTTAGGTTTGCTAGAGATTTCCTTACATGGGAATTCAGTATTTGATAATTAACTTGTAGCCAGAAGCGCTATACAGTAATGTAATCTTGTGCTTTTCAGATTACCTGTTTCAAAATGAGTCAGCGTAATTACTTGATCTGCTGTTACGACAACAGTTTTATAGGAATGTAATGTTCTTTGCCTTGGCCATTTTATAAGCTGCTCTTGCAGTTGTCTTCTGCAGAGCTCTTCTGTATGCTTCAGTGGCACATGAGATAAGGGTTTGCCATATTAATGTGTAGAAATGAGCATAGTGCTGCTATTTGCTAGAAAACAGTTTGATCAGACAGAACTGACATAAGCATGGACTCGGCTATGAGCTAAAAATGAGAGTATAATATGATGGCTTGAGACTGGTGGTCTGATCTCTATAGAAATGGGATTTCTTCCCAATTGTATTAGTTGCTTGAGTTCTCCTTTCCCTCTTTGTTTTGTAATTGTGCTAGTCGACGGGTTGCTGGCACAATGAATGCCTGTCAGCACTGTGAGACCTGTCAGAGGTAAATAAGAATAGCAGCATGGGAAACAGCCTTGGAAATATGATGCTGTCCTCCCATACAGTGAAATCAGGATGTGTCCATCTTCTTAAATTTCCTTTTTATTGTTAATAGAAATATATGTAAAGAGAGAAAGGGGGGAAAAATAAGCAGATATACCTACAAAATAGGGGAAATGCCTTGGACTTACGTGATACAAGAGGAAGAGAACTGAGAATTTGAGCATTGTCCCAGGAAGGCTGATGGAGTAGCTACCTAGGCTACTATAAAATATTTACAAAGATGACTTAATTCTGCGCAGTTGAGCTTAAAAGAAGGCCAAAATGCAGTGCTCTGATTCTCCTCTTGCCAAAAGTGTCATGCTATATTGATCTGTGTCAAATGGGTGTTTGGCTATAAATCTTATCAGATGTTTCATAGTTAGACCTAATCATATTTACTATGCCATGCGTGGGCTGTATCATATTCCTGGAATCGGAGCCGACTTGTCAAGCGAACTGTCTGTCTGACATTTGCTTTCAGAATAAAATGTCGCTGCAGGTATCTTGGAGGTACAGAGACGTGACTGGAAGGTCGGGCTCCCCAGCATTCTGCTGAATTCAGACTAATTATAGAAATTGAGTGTCCTGATGGTGTAGGGAATAATAGTTGTGTGTCTTAATGACAAAGAGCAGCTTGCTAGAATTTGGTATCTTAGCTAATTTAATTGTTTCGTAGCTCACATGTCTATGATGTGTTTCTGATAGCTGTAAGGCTGTCTTGCTCAAACTAAGGGCTGATCTCAGTAATTGGAAGTTTAAAGTTCATCATAACGTTTCCCTTTTGCAGTCAGAACTTCATAGATGTAGGTTTATTGAGTGGTTCCTCTTCTGTGTGTTGCACGTTTTTCCCCTCCCCACTTCTTAAGTCTTTGCCTAATCTTCAGCTATTGGTGTTTTTCTAATTGCAGACTGTTTTGTCCTTACCTTGCTCTCTTGGCTGCTTTTCCTTTATTGCACAGAGTAAATCCTTAACACACACGCGCGTACACACGCACACACACACACAGGCGCCAATCTTGTGGGCCTTGCATTTGCCCGAGTTGCTTTTTTCACAAGGCTCTTTTGTTAGAAACAGTTTTGGGCTAGCTTCAGTCACCACGAAGCTTACTGGAAAATGGAAGGCAGGCAGTTCCTGCTTTCTCGTGTTACTGAACAAATCCCTCTCCCCTTCCCTGGGGTCTGCTATACCTAGCGAAAAAACTGCATTTCAGCTGTCAAAAACTTCAATAGATCCACACGGCAGAATTATTTGTTCATGCTTAAGAGATGTGTATTTGTTCTGGGGTTGTAAACACTGTCACGAAGATTTTGACAGGAGTGAAAAATGAATTTAAGTTGCTCTGCTGAGGGGAATACAACTCACTTTAATTCTGCCTGCAGACTTTGCTGCAGCCTGTCAGTGCCCACCACTCAGCTGACGACTAAATCCAGCTTGATCTATTAGTTCTTGTGTTTGTGGTTGCTGGTACAGGTTGGGCACAAATTTGTAAATCTGTCTTGACACGCTGGCAAACAGAAGAGGAGGATACAGAAAGCAGTGTTTAGTTTACCTTAGGTGTTAGTTATCATATCATGAATTGTATCATAAACCTTGCTCTGAGAGCTTGCAATCTGATGATATCTTATCAGCCGGAACAGTTTTTGACTAACCAGAAATCATTTCTCTACAGGCTGCAGGAAATGGTTGTGTTCCTGTGATCAGCACAACGGTTTAAGGTGTGGAGGACACTAGTGATAAAATGTGATTTTAATTATACCCTGACTCTAAAGTATGGATATTTTAAATATTGAATACACAGAGGCCTTTTGTGGTTTTACTCCCTAAACTGTAAAAGCTCCCTTCCTCCAAAGCAGTTATGATTTCCACGTGCCTGAGATGAACGCGAGTAGCAGAAGAGCTGTGCAGAAAGGTAAAGATGCTATGAGCTTGCACAAAACACTAAAAAGAATTACATTACCCAGCTTCATTTCAAGAGGCTGTACTCCTGGCCATTGCTGGTAAGAATTGTGGTTTTGAAGACTTCTCACAGGTTTGACCTGTTAATATTTAAAATCATTTGCAGCTATAGAATAGGCAGGTCAGTGATATATGCAGGTTTGGGTTATGTTGACATGGGCCTGATCTTTCTCTTCAGGAGAATATGAAACAAGTTTAGAGAAGCAAAGAGCAAGCAGTACGTGGGGAAAGGGGAAGATGTACAAAACTTGTCTTTCCAATGAAAGTAACTTATCTACTGGCAGAAGTTCTGGACTCTGTCCTGCAGAATGGCTTAGAAACCAGGATGCCGATTAGGTTATAAACACAAGGGAAAATAAGACTCCTTTGCATGGCATTTGTTCAGTTCAGGGCTCCAACACCTCTATGTTCTGAGAGCAAGCTGAATTGAAGTTCTTCAGTCGAGAGCAGTTAGACAATCAGGGAAGATGGTTCTCTGAACATGGCCTTACTTAAAGTGAAAGCTGGGCAACAGTGAGCTTGATAGCTTGATATCTATTTTACCCTGTTTCTCAATTTACCTTCAGTGGGACACTCCCCACTCCCCCCCCCCCCCCCCCCGCAAAAAAAAAAACCAAAAAACCCCCACATTATTTCTTCTAAGGCAGCAGTATTTCAAACTAATTTGCTACTATGTGATGTGGAAATAGACTACCAACATTAATAGCCTTGGATGCACTGGTAAGTAGAAGACTTTCAAGGATTTTTTTTTTCCTTCACTTACTTAGCTATGAGGTTGAAAATAACCGAAGTTCATAGTTGATACTTTTGCACCATGCAAAGTCCTTTGCAAGGACAGGAGATGTCTTGTGAAAACACCCAAGAGTAGCCTCACATGCTGTGTTAGACCTATTTTGAATAAGTATCTTGTGTCTTTGTTAATGGACTTCTGTGTTGGGGGCTGGGTGCAAGTACAAAAGAAGAGGTCCAAAGCTTATCCAAGTATCCAAAGACATCTCAGATTTAAAACTGGCCTTTATTTAGTGCAGTGTTGTTTGCAAGAATAAGTCATGCGGGAGCATGTGACTTGTAGCTGTGTAGCTTAAAATGTGTTTAATGTTGCTGTGAATATTGCACAATTATATGTGGATTCTCCTAATGTATTAAAAGCACCATAATTTTCTTCATAAAGGAATGCAGGCATGGCTGTTGCTTCTACTTGAAGTTGTTGAACTCTTGTGACATTATGTATGGCTTTTGTTTAAACAGCTCATGTGGTCAGGAACAAAACACAAATGAACTTGGAGATGATTTTTATTGTGGTTCCAGTAACAGGCTGGAGCATCTTTCCAGGTGAATGTAATCGGGAGGCATAATTATGCAATGGTTTTCTGTATAGTAAGTCCTTTCAGTAATTCTCTTTACAAGCAATTGCTGTTCAAAGGCCTGCATGCTGTTTTAAGTAGAACCCAAGCCTAGAATAGGACTTAATATTAACCTTTCCTTTATAATGAAACCCCTGAGTTTTAGCAATGCAAAGGCTACGAGTTCTGGTATGCAGTGAATTTACCTGTATTGTCTAGACCATTGCTAGAGGTTCAAGGATACAGACTCCTCTGATGCTCTGATGTTTGGGAAATTTGATGCTGCAATGACTGACTTCTAGCAAAGAGATTCTGTGGAGACGATGTTGCTTGCAACAGGCAAAAACCATGACTTCATTCAAGAGTGCCGCTGCTGTTGTGTTACAGCCAGGCTTTAATGGAATCGGACGTTCACATTAAATTAATAGGTTTTACATGGAGCCCATCAACTAACATTTAATTTGACTCAATAAGAAGTCAGGGCATGTGGGATCAAAATGGTCTGTGTCTGGGATAATCTGGAAGAATCCCAGTATTACAGCATCTTAAAAATGCTCACTTAAACAAGAGCTAGCATTTGTGAATAAGCTAATTACTTAATGCAACCTTGTATCCAATTTAGTGCTAAACTAAGACTGGATAGGAAAATCATCTCTTGAGCAAGGATTCTAAAAGCGGAGAGAATGGTGCATTGGTTTTCAGTTTGTGGGTTTTTTTTTCTTAACAAAATAAAGAAGGCTTCACAGAGGTTTTTTAAAATGAAATCCATCTTGCATGGTCCAGTTCTTTTGAGCTAATGAAAACCTGCAGAGAGCTATTTGTATTTACAGTCCCAAACTGCTGCCTTGTATTGGGAATGGTTTAGTGAGATTGCAGATGTAGGTGGTTCTCTTAATTAAGAAACACCATTGCAAATGATTCGAGACTGATGCTGCAGCAGAATTTTTTAGTATCATGAAGGTTTCTCTATTATCTGTCCAGAAGGTCTTGAACGTGATGCTTTCTTATCCCAAATGACCACAGTATGTTTCTCTCAAACAGCATGCCCTGCCCAAATTTCTGTCTTGTCCGATTACAGGATTAGGCTGTGGATCCTTTTGTGTGGGAATATAAGTTTGTACATCTGATGGGCTGTTAAGTCAATTCCACTGAAATCAGTGTATTATAACCAGAGTTATAAACTGTAATGTTGATAGTTATTATCTAGGTGTTGGAGAGGGGATTAGTGGGCATGTTACTACAGACCCACAGTGAGAGGCGGCCTGTAATGAGCATGAGTAATGCGAAATGATTAAGTTGGTTAGGCTTGTGCATGTTAAGTGTTAAATCTCATGCCAGCGCTGGTGAGCAGAGCAGTACGCCTTGCCATTTGGAGTTCCTGTAAACAACGTATGGGCGTCAAAAAGATCCCAACATGCAAAAGAACAAGCAGTGCTGCCACAAAGGAACGGGAGCACAGAGACGTGCCTCTAACCTGTGATGGCAGAGCATGAACCCTCCCGGGCAGCACCGGAGGTATAATTACTTGGTCCTGCCGTAGCATGGATGTTTTCTTCCATCTTCTTGCAGGTGTGGTACATCAGAGAATGCATCTTAGATGCTTCGTATCCAACAGATGAGCAAGGGTGGGTGCATCTCGTGCCAAAAATGAAACAGTGGTGTCTTAGTGTGCAAGAAAAAACAATGATGCTGTTACCTGAAGGTAGCACTGACAGTTTGTTTGTTCAGTATGTTTATGTTTTCAGGAATCGTTAGCTGTTAATATTCTCGTGAGCATTTCATACTCATTGTTCAGACTAGCACTTTAGTTTCCTGTTGTGGACTTAAGCACTATTAGGTTTTCCTTTCTGCTACTGCTCTTCTCCCCATAAACCGATGGGAAGACACTCCAACAAACGGAGTGAAAAGCTTCAGAGTCAGCACCTGAGAGAATGGCAGGGGAAAAACTTAGACCACTGTAAATGTTTTCTGTTGTTCTCTTTCTGTTTGGTGGTTTTCTTCTCTGCATGACTCGATATAAAACTACCAGGAAGAAGGGTCTTGTCTTCCTAAAGAGTTTTTCTTGTGGAAGAAATGTCATTAAATGTTTCTGGAGGAATATTTCTTCCTTGAGGGAGGGATATTTTTAATGAAAGAAATAGTGCAGTTAATATCATCAGGCATCATTAACTCTCAACTGGTCTGCTTGTGCCTTTCTGCCTTGAGCAAGAACATATTTAAAACAGTAGTTTTATATCTGACATATTTTGTAAGCATGTTGTCTAAATAATATAATACATCTAAACATCCTCGGTTTTAAAAAGAAGATTACTGAACAATTTTTGGAAAGGCAAACTTCTCTAAAACTAACTTTCTGTTCTAAAGGGGTTTTGTGAATCTGCTCCGGTGGTCAATTCTCTTCACTGATCAGTAGCTTGACTTGATACTGGGAGAGGAGAAAGGAAGATATTCGTGTTCATTGACACAGCTATTCAGGGAGTGGGAAAGTGGTTTGAAGCTTGTTGTGTCAACTTAGACCACTCAGTTTAATTTCATGAACATTAAGACTTTAAAACTTAGAGAAGCTTTTAAGGGACATTATCTAGTTCTTGAGATATCTTCCTCAGCTTGCTTTGCTGTAGAAGATGTTAGTATAGGTGAACTGGTAGCTACTCTTCCAATTTCAAAGGAAACACACAAGTTTGTGGTGTGACTCAGCTTTACAAGAACACTGCTTTAAGCAATGTTAATCCTAGCTGACTATTCATGTGTTTTGTTTGTCTAATATCCTTGTAATGTAGCTATTCCCGTTAAAGAAAGCCAGCATCCTTTGTTCTCCTCTAAGCTATGTAAGACATGACTGCAGAAGTAGTTTGGGGCCTGAAGCTGCAATGACTGAATGCCACTGGAATGTAATGTGTCACATCTGGTAAAAGGGGAATAGATCCATAGCTTCTAAAATTCAGACTAGCCCTTTATTTGGGGGGTGGGTAGGTGGTGGTTAGAACTACAACATCCTTGGTAGGTGGGAAAGATGCTTAGATTAGAAATTCATATTGCCGATTTTTTCTTTTTTTTCTTTTCTTTTTCTTTTTTTTTTTTTTTTAAAGAAATAAGTGAAAATATATTAAGAAACCCTGAAGTCTGGTAGATGGAGATGGCAGCATTTGCCTTTCTGGGTCAGAAAAAAGATTTTTGGATACATCTGGAAATCATAGCAATTGATGCATCTGAGCCAAGAAATAAGTGTATTTGAGAGCAGCAGGAGCAGCTGGCTAGTTAATATCCTGCAGCAAGTATGTGAAGACTGCTGGCTTTTTTTAGCCTATAGTGTGTACAGCCGTTTCCCTTTTGGGTATTATAGTCCTCATCATTCCTGCCGCTGGTTCTTCTGTGGTTATCCAGCAAAGGAGTTACCTGTCCGCTCTGCTTATGCTGCGGAGGTGATTAATCAGGTGGTGTTTCCCTCTTCCTTAAGATGAAGGGAGAACCAGGGTTTGGTCCCTTTCATTGACATTTTAGGCTGCACGTGCATGCAGCGTCACTGGTTCTCTTTGCTAAGAAGCAGAAGGCATCCACAGCCTGCTGGGATTAAGACTTGTGGAAGACTAAGTCTTCTGCTTTTGGACGGTAACTGAAGAGAAAGATGTTGATTAGTATAAATTACTGGGAGAATAATTCAGTGTGTATTGAATATTAAAGATGTCAGAGCCATAGTTAGCATCTTCTCAGTGGCATGCTGACTCCTTACTGCTGCATTTGTTGGAGTGTGTAGTAGCACAGCTGCCAAGGTCCCTTTTAAAGTCTTGTGTGTTACAGCAAATACAGGATGATCATATGAATGAGCAATCTTTCTATTGTCTCACTTCCTTGGAAGTTTAAATGGAGAATTAATCCTCTGCTCCATTGTCATCCTCTACCTTCCCATCCGTCTCCTTCCTCTCTTTACTACAAATAGTCTCCTGAGGTTTAAGTGTGAGGAGAAAGTAAGATTGGCATTTTTAGCTGTTAAATGAGGTTAATCAGCTTGGTAGTGGGTGGGAGAAATTTGCTCTGAGGTTAAGAATGTGATATTAATGGTTAGCAGGACCCTTATTATCAGTCCAGTGTAAATTTCCTTCTGTTAGGCATGTACTTTTTGGTTAAAAATTACCTGATTGTGTTATTGTTCCTATAATTAAGAGAAGCACAGAAATTGTGGGGAGGGTGTGTGTGTAAAAGAAGGCATCCTTCTCTTTTCTTGAAGAAACCGTCTTGAGTTTGACAGAAGGGAATTAGGGCTGTAAATCACTGCTCTGCAAAATGCACTTTAACTGGCATGAAGGGAAGAAATGGAACTACTGGAATTTCTCAGGATGAGGAAGGTTAGTCTGAGCAGACTTTGAGATGTGTAATTTTGGCAGCTGCCCAGAATGGCTGAACTGCTGGGGAGGAATGCTAATCCTTTTTGCTAGCTTTTGGCACAGTCAGTAAAAATATGCAGATACGTTTTCCAAAAATATATCCCTTTTTTGCAGAATGCAGAGTGCACTGTGGGGATGCAAATAATACAGCAGGTTAACCTGAATGCAGCCAGTATTCCTCATTTCAACAGTTAAAACCTTGAGAAGCAGCATATCAATTTTTGCAATGTCTGCTTGACTTCCATCCATAAATGACAGCCTGCTGGCAGAAAGACCAGGAGGAATGATTAAAGCCATGCAACACTCCTCCTGTAACAGAAGGAGACCATCTTGCAGATTGTGAATATAATTGACTGCTTTAATTAATTTCACCTTCTTGACTCTCGTGTTAAAATCTGAAAAATAAAGTTACTATTTTTATAGAAATGTACATGTAATTAGCAGTCAAAAAACAAATAGGATATGGAAATATGAGCTAAAACATTTGACGACAAATGCAAATTTCAGCCTAAATATTTTACTCTGCTTGGCAGTGAGTCATTGCTGGTAAAAACATGCACAACAAGTCTTCCTGCTTAAATCAAACTTCAGCTGTACAATGGAGAAATCGCATGGCGTTACGTTGGATATTCCTTGCACCACAATAGCAGGAAAGAGCGGATGTAGCCAGCATGTCATCTTGGCACTGCGCTTGTCGGAGCTGCTGCTGCTGCATTAAGATGTAACCCGTTCAGGTGCCTCCGATCACTCCTGAATACAGCAAACTGCAATACCACTGTGCCTGCCTGTGTCCTTTGCTGCTGAAATGGTCTGCCCTGGCTTCCATTTCAGATGGGATTAAATTTGCACTTTGAATGCAGAGATGTATTGAGTAGCATAGTGATTATGTATGCAAACTGAAAATCAGATGCCTCACTGGGAATATCCAACAATCTAGCCATCACCAGATTTCTTTGTGAATTTCAAAATAGGATGAAACGATGCGTTTTGGCAGATTTAACCTTGCATTTTCAAGAATGCTTTGATTTAATAGATTTCTGGACCCATGGTTTGCCATTTTCAGTTAAACTATAAAAAGTGTTGAAGTAGCAACAGAAATTATCACAATGGTACTCAGAGATTATGTTCACAGGATTGTTTTTAATCATGTGGTATCTGAAGTTTCTTTTCCAGGGGTGTAATTCCTGTTCTAATAGACTGGGCAAGTCTTGTGTAGCACTACTGCCCATTCAAAAAGAGGGGCACACATTTTGGTCTCTCCCGTCCCGCCCCAAACTCAAACCATATCCATGCTTATGAATGTGTATTGTCACATTTTCAAGAATCTTAGCTTTTGAGTTAATATTGTCAAATACTGGGGTTTGCCCTGTAAAGGGTTTCATTGCTGAAAAAGAGGAACTGCTGGATATTTTTACACTTAATCCAATAATGAACTCATACTACAAGCATCATTATGTTTGAGGTTTAATTATACAGGTTGTAACTATAATTTCTTTTCTTCTACCCATTCAGTACTGCAGCAGCAGTGAGCGTGTATACCCTGCATTCAAGGATGCTTGTCTGACTACTCTCCTTGCAATTGTAGTGCTGGGAAATAACTGAGGCATGTAGATTATTGAAGATTTTTATGTAGAAGGTACATAAACATATGAATTGATTGGACTGAACAGATGAATATTGACTACTGATTCAGATAACTTACCTTCCACTGTTTTGGTTTTTTGGTTTTTGTTGTTGTTGTTGTTTTTTTTTTCACCAAAGATTTCCCACTGTATTTGCAACCAAATATTGCATAGGAGAGCAGGAAGAGTACTGATCCCAATGAAAGTGGATTTAGTTTTTATTATCTTACATTGTTAATATTACTGGTTTGAGGGTGTACAAGCGAGGGGGACCATCTGCTTTACATTTCAAATAGCTGTCATCATCCTACAGCTATCAGAAGACTTGTGATTTTGGGCGGGGAAAAAAACCAAAACAACTTTTCTCCATAGTTAACACTTTGCCTGCAAATTTTGTCTTTCAGATGGGAAGAGGAACTGACAAGAAGAATGAGTCTGGAATCTATGGTAGAAACCTTGCGAGAGGTAAGTTTTGGATAGTATGTATTGAAAGGTGTAGGTTTTCTCTTGTTAGCACCTTTTATTATGCTAGTAATCATTTGAATTGTCTTTTAATTAAAAATCTGTCTCTTAGCTAGAGCAGCTGACTGTGTTGCTGTATGCTAGAGAATAGTGTTAATGTTTGGAAGCTGAAGCAGGAAGGTGCTGAATTTTCTGACAAAGTGAAATGCGGGGGTGGTGATGTGCCTTATCAGCCCTGCTCAGGTTAAGTGAGGAAGCATATGTTGGCCTATTACTTCTGAGTTCTTTGTGTGCTTTCTCTTGCAGGAGGCGCAGGAAGCGGAAGCTCTCCAGGAGGAGTTAAATGAAAAGATTGAGAGACTGAAAGCAGAACTTGTGGTCTTTAAGGGTCTGATGAGTGATGTAAGTACGCTAGAGAGCAGAGTGGCCAACTCCCACTGTCTTTGTGAAATGTGTGCGTCATGCAAATGGCTTCATTCATAAAAAGGTTATGGTCTTAGTGAGTGCTGCTTTGTAGTTAGCATTATGGCTGCCTTTATGATCTAATGCATCAGACAGATCACCCTTCCCCCTGCTTCCTGTCTGGTCTGTGTAGAGATGCATTAACTTGCCGCTTAGCCCATAACCTGGACTCTTCCCTCCCTTCCTGGTTCTCCACAGCTGGCAGTGCTGGCATTTAGATCTGCAGCTGTGGAAAAAAGTGTTGGAGAACTTGCAGGTTAGGGTAAAGGGTTCCTCACCATGCAGCACCATGTACTGCTAACAAGGGGGATTTTGCTCCGAATCACTCAAAGTCATGTTCAAAAAGGAACAGGCTATATGTGTTTCCCAGCTCCCTTTACAAAAACTCTGAAGAGATTAACCCAGTATCACTGGTTCAGGTATCCGGCTTTGCTTCCAGTGCTGCTTCGACCTAAATTTAAAAAAAAAAAAAAAAGAAGCTTGTTTTCTCAGGAATTTCCTCATGTCTCATTTGATACTGACATTCTTCAAAGCTGAGGGATCTTTTAGGCTATGACTGGATCATTTTCTTACATTTAGACATACTGAGAGCAAGTACTCATGCAGATATCTGGAAAGATAAGCCAAGTGAACATTAAGTAAGGTGCCTTTCTCTGTAAGACTGAAGTAGTGCTGATGCTGGTTTTGTAATGAATATGTCCTATTATGCTTACTTATTCTGTAATTTTGTGTAGAACTGCTTCCTTCTGTCTTTATATAAGCTTGCAGAACCTGCTCCCTGGTGTCAAATACCTTCTCTCGGGGCCACTAGATCTGTTCATGTGAAATTTGGCAATTAGCTGTCTCTTCTTTTGGTGTTTAATCGAGAATAGGCATGCTGTTTAATTGAGAATAGGCATGCTTGGTTAGAGGCAGTGTGAAAGGGAGAAACTTGTTAGGGCTTCTTCACTGTGACGACTTTTTTTGCTGAGGAAGAAAAGTTGCTCGGTATGTACAAAAAGAGTGCTGGTGAATGCAGACATCCTCAACTTGAGAGGAAGTGTGCTTTGGGCTTTGCAAACTCTGTAAGGAAGAAGAGAGCCTAAGGAAAGCAGTGAGAATGCTTATTTTGAATCCTACTGTGTAAATATTTAGAGCAGAGAAATGCAAAACGTTGGCATGTGACTCTTGCTTTCCTGTGGATAAGAATAACTGGTACCTATTCAGTTGATAAGATTGTGTTTAGAGCGTGTCAGTGTTTAGAGACTTGTTTTTCTCAGTGTGTTTGGAAAACAAAAATCTTTAACTTGTCCAAAGGTGGTTGACAGGGGCTGGAGAACTCTGTGTAATAATGTAAAAAAACAACATTAACAAACAACAGAAAAAACCAATCCCAAAGCTTTCTTCTTGGAAAGGGGATTTGGTATTTAAGAAAGCTCTGCAAAGAGTTTTTCTGCTTTTCTGGTCAAAGTGGAAGCATTGCTTAGCCATTGAAGTGGTACTTTCCAACAGAGTAAGTCTCGTCTCGGCTGGAAAATATGCTTTTCGTGGAACGATGTTTCTTCATAAGGAGCCAGCTGTGCTGTGGCTGTATCTCTTAAATTATATTTATAATTACTGTCTAGGGTGAAGCAAGACAAAATATTTTTCATGTAGAATTTTTGCTAGGCTGGAAGCCAGGTTAATGCCAATGAGGAGTATTTTCTGTGTTACAAGCTTTCATGGATCTCTTTAGATCCAGTCTTGATTTTAATATTTTAATGGTATGTATGAAGTTGCTGAGTAGCCTGGATTCTGTTTTAAAAGCAACTTCTCCTTGCAGGCACAGTTTTTCTGTCTGAAAGCAGGGGGAAAGTGTTGCATACTCACCAGGTTTTAGATTTCTTTCTATTCTGTGCATGCTCAACAGGGTTTTTTCTCCTCCATTTTTAAAGCTTTATTGACCCATAAAAGTTTACTGTTGCCACATCTAGCTGTTGTTTTGGGGTGGGTATAGGTTTTTTGGTGACAAATCACTCTGAGTTGAAATTTTATTAGAATCGGGTATGAATGTTAATTGTTAGCTGTCTAGTCTATTTAGATTGTCCATGTACTGCCTTTTCCGGAGAAGATGTAATACTGTTTAAGACTGGTATGCCCTGGGGTTAGAGAGATACTGTGGGGTATCTCTTCTTTCCTGAACTGTATAATAATAGAAGATAATCACTACTGTCCTTCCTGCAGCCCATGACAGACCTGGACACAAAGATTCAAGAAAAGGCCATGAAGGTGGACATGGACATCTGTCGGCGAATCGATATCACAGCCAAGCTGTGTGATGTAGCGCAGCAGCGCAACTCTGAAGACGTTTCCAAGATATTCCAGGTGATTAGGCCATGAATTTTCCATAGGGTAGGACAAGAAGTGAGGGGACAAGAGGGAGCAGTGTTGAGGAGTGTGGTCCAGGTCATTTGCCTTTTCTGGAAATTTTTCTGTGTAGACATGTTTTCTTCTTTCTCAGTCTTGAAGTGTAGCGCTCTCCTGCAGAAGCTGCTGTAGTACTAAGAGCACAAAATGTAGAGAGTTTAAAAAAGAAAGTCTCAGGATGACCTTTAAGACATGCTGTTAGTCTGATGCTAGCCTACAATGAATGCAGGGGAAAAAAGCATTACAGGGTCTAGGTTTGTATAAATGGCTTCCTCACATTTGTTCCCTTCAAGTGAGAGGTTTTAAGCTTGTAGAACTGTCATCTGAACGTTCTTATTTCTGGCTCAAGCTCTGTGGCCAGAAATAACGCTTCTGTGGTGGTGAGCTATGACTGCTTTGTGAGACTAGAAACTCCAGTTGCTTTCCTTGAGCTATTGTGGCTCCTTGATGCTAGTAGGAAAGTCATTTAATTTGCTCCAAAAGCAAGCAGTTACAGCTCTGCATGGAGCAAACCTGTAACTCCCAATGCAGTTGGTCTTCTGTCTTAACTGCAATTTCAATTGTGATTAACCCAGCTTCCTTCTACTTTGATCTAAATGTGTCATGTTCAGCCTTTCAATAAGTCTGATGCTTTTCTCTGTATAGTGATGCCATATAGTGTGCTGAATGCTGTACAAAAACACTGTAAAAGATCCTTGTGATCTCTACTGGTTGTGCTTTCTGGCTATAGTGAAGTTGCCTAAATGTTTGATGGGTTTTTTTCTTATGTATCCCAAAAGACTGAAATCTCCTTATTGGAGACAATTCTTTTTCTAGCATGTTGAGCCATTGCACTGTGCTAGTAGTTCCTTCTTGTCTTTGAGTAGAATTGCCATGTCCTTCTGCTCAAAGGTAACTGCAAAGTGCACTTTTGGTCAAGCATGCAGTGGTTAAAATGGTCATCATGGAGAACAATACCAATAAGGGATGGCTTATATGCCAAGTAGAGGAAAAACTAGAGTAGGTTGGGAGCGGACCGTGTGTTTGTGACTCTTGCACCATCTGTGAATACCTTTTATGTTCACAGTCCTCAGATGAAGAAGTGATCCTCTGCACCCTTTGCAGGGGTATCCCTTGAGTTCTCTGCACATCTATGAACTTCGTTTCTTTGAGCTTGTCCAGGCATTTCCATGGTTCAATTAACCCTCCTGTCAACCTGAAGATTAGCAGTCTGCCTCTACTGATGGGGTGGGAACGACCCTGTAATAAAGGCTATCTAGAAAGGCTTCCCGTCTACTCTTTTGTGGTGGTTCAATGCTGGGAGCAACAGCCTGTGGTGGTGGCAGGAGAGGGAGAGTTCTGTCATTGCTCTCAAGCCTGCTGCCTGGGCACTCCTGCCAGCTTATGCTTTTACCCTGTATCATTCTAACCTCTGCATGTTCTCTGGTAGATCACAGACTGGTGTCAGTGAACAGATGAACATCTGTAGAGCGCTGGCAGCCTGCAGCTTGCTTTGCTCTTCGCCGTTCTGAACTGCTTCCTTGTGCTCTGTGTTCACCACTCATTAACAGATGCGATTCCAGTCTTGAAT
This sequence comes from Astur gentilis, assembly GCF_929443795.1. Lineage (NCBI taxonomy): Eukaryota > Metazoa > Chordata > Aves > Accipitriformes > Accipitridae > Astur > Astur gentilis. The sequence goes on from NC_064880.1 coordinate 7,826,721, forward strand.
ATGAGCAATCCCTGAATTGCCTGGGAACTGATGAACAGTTATATTAACTCAAACCTAATGGCTCTCCTTCTTTATTTCTGCCCCTCATGGCACAGCACCTCAGTTGAACCCTCTAGTTACTCCTCTTCTCTCCAATTAAGGTGGCTTCCAAGAAGAAAGAACGCAAGCTCACATCTGATGATGACCTCTCTGAACAGGATGGAGACAACGGCAGGTTCTCTGATGATGAGGTCAGCTGTTCACTGAACATCACGGATGAAATGAAGCGTATGTTTAATCAGCTGTGAGTATTGTGGACAACATGGGGAAAACTTATTCCAAAATGCAGACTTAATCCCAGAACTCAAAGATTGAGTTGTATATGCTTTCAGAAATAGTATTTTTTTCCACTCAGTGCTCACTATGAGTTGAAACCGAGCTGCCAGGATGGTATATACTCAAAGGTTTTCTGGAAGTTCAAATAAAATTAACAGAAACTGATTTTTGTTCCTCCCTTAAATAGCGGGGGGAGGGACTATGGAGAATATAAAAATATAGTAGTAAAATTAGATGTTTATATGCTGTTCTAACACTAGCAAAAGAAGGAACGTGCAAAAAAAAAAAAGTATAAAACTTGAGTCTGTTCTGTATGTTTTGCTGGATATTAGATTTCTACAGTTCTGGAAAGAACCTTGCTGCTGCTTGAGCTGGATAGAATTTGGCAATGTCACTGAAAGCTCAGTTCAAAATGGATAGAAATTTCTGTAGTATTTTGCATGATTTTTCCATTGAGCTATAGGCAAATGGTAGTGGTGTATCTGTCCAGAAGATCAGTTGCAGCAGTGGTCGACAGTTTATAGATTCCAAGAATGTTGGTGGTGTAAGCCTTGCGGCAAGCTCTGATCTCCTGAACTGGAAGAACTGCAATTTATTTTGCCTAAAGCTTTACCCCAAATTGGAGTGTTAGGAAGCTGTGGAAGCTGAGGAGAGACTCTTTGCACCTTGGTGCTACAGAAAGCAGTTCAGGAAGCCAGTTGGTGATGTGCCCTGCTGTTCTCTTCTCCTGTTCTAGAAATGATGGAGATGGCCACACCTCTGGTGAGACTTCTGAGGCTCTCTGCCATTTTCTTTTGCCAGAGAAAGGCCCCAGCAAGCGCCGTAGATCTGACTTTCCTAGCATTTGAATATGGGTGTCTTCTGCCAACTTCTGCAGTGACTGTAGAGGGAGGAATTCCCAGTGCTTTCCCACACAGTGTACGACAGTATTTAATGTGTAGGAGTATGCAAGAAATGCTCTAAGGAGCACTAGCTCCTCTTCTGTTGTCAGCTGTTGCCAAAAGTTCTGTTTTCAGGGTGCGTGTCTCTTTCTTCCTGCCTGAATTTCACGTGTAGGAGGACATGGGTTTTGCAAAAGTTGTAGCTAACTCCTCTTGTTAGGACTCTTGTTTTAGACATTTTTAGGCCCTTATTAATATTCAGTGTAATAAATACAGATGATTTTTTTTTTTAATTTTTACTTCTCCACTGCTAGAGTTCAGTGTGACAGCAGGTAGTGTGGATTTTTTTAGGAAAGCAAAAGGCTAAAATTTAGCTACTAGATTGGTAATGCATTTAGTTTTTAGTTTTGTTCTGTGATTGTATTGACTGTATTGTATTGTATTATTTTTAGTATTGTCCTGTGATACCCAGTTTTTATTGGTGCTGCTAATGAAATTCTTATCTCCTGGACCTATCTTATTTGGCACATAGTGCTGCAGGAACCTTGTTACACGCAAACTGGGTTGATCTAGACCAGTGTTCATGGCTTACTGAAGGTGGTACTTCCCTAAGGATGTCTGGGTTTGGGGGCTTTGTGAGGTAGAAGATAATATTTTACAAATAGCTGAATAGCTTATCTCATTAGCAGAAACTGAAAGCAACTTGCATTTTATCTGTAATGAACTTAATCTTTAAGTGTCTAGTAGTAAAAAGTCAAAATGCACTTGGCTTTGTACAATGTGTACATCTGAAGTAAGCAGCAGTCAGAACTGGGAGCCTTTGTGTTCTCTGACAAGGATAGCTCTTGCAAAAAGAAACCGATTTGAAGAAGTTGAATTGCAAAAGGCACAATCATGTATGTCCAAGTTTGCTGGGCTTTTTTAAGTTATTTTTTAAAGTCATGCTGAGTATAGACAAATAGCCTGTGTCTTTTGCCAAGCTCTTCATCCTCCTAAAGACAGTGTTAGGCTCGGCTTCCGGACTGAGATGTTATCTGCTTAAAAGGAAGTGAACTAAAGTAATAAAAATGCATCAGTCTGAAATTAGCAGACTGCTTCTGGGAGCAATTTCAAATTTTTGTCAGACCTCCTTAACAGGGACAAGAAGCAGCTACTAGTGTTTCGCTCTGCTGCTGTTCAAACCAAAAGGGACTCTAAGTGCCTTCTGAAACTTTCCTTTGTTGCACAACTGACCATACTAAAGGGGCTTGACCAAATAACAGTGTTAAAGGCCACTCTTGCCACTGTTTGTTCTCAGTCTTAAATGGCTGTAGTAGTATCTTTGTTATTCAAGTCAACAATAAGTATTTATGCTCACCTGCACATCGTTTTGGGGTTCATTTTTTTCACAGTTGTTACTTTCAAAAATGTTTCTAAGTGCTGCAGGGCAAATGTTGGCTGAACTTCAACATGAAAATCAGCAGGGAGTCTTCTGGTGGCTGTTTCTTGTAAAATTCCTCAAACTGTGTTTGGTCTCATTTTCCCATGTATAAAAAGAATAGTTTAAAACATTTTTGTGGTTTTGCAAACAGGGGAAACTAATGTGCAGCACCATCTGGAGGACAGAGCTAGGACTGTGTACTTGAACCAGGAATGCTAACAAGCATCTTTTATTCTGCTTTGGGGTGGCAAAGAGCCCAGCAGCGAGAGACTTAGACAGTGGCGAAGCCTGTTTGTAAAAACTGCGAGGATTTTCAGCTGCTGCATTGTCTCCTTCATTTGGTGCTCATAGCCTTTTTTTTTCCTAGAAGATTAATTAAAGGACTGAGGGGGTGGGGCTGGAGTGGTTTTCACTAATGCTTTTTCTGTTATCTTAACAGTCGTGAGACATTTGATTTTGATGACGACTGTGATAGTTTAACATGGGAGGAGAATGAGGAAACGTTGCTTCTTTGGGAAGACTTCACAAACTGCAATCCTTCAATTGACCTCCAAGGAGAGGTGAGTTTATTTCCGTTATTTTCTTGAACTGTTCTCTGCAGAAACTGTTTCCCTCGGCTGCTCTTTTAGCTATTTGAGCCTTTGGATATTTGACTGGTGATCTAGTTTGCCACGCAAACTTGCTTTGATTTTAAAATCCTCTTAGTGCTTTCTCTCTATGGTTGCTTTTCAGTCTGTGCGATCAGTTTATTTGCCAAACTTCATTTCTTCTGCTCCTTCAAACTGAGTATTTAAAAGTACCAAGCCAGTGTCAAAAGATAGCTGTTACAGGAGCATCATGCAGTCTGTCACCCTAAGCAGTCGTTTATCTAAAGCCCTATATCTTCCACACAGCATCTCACTTTCTCTGTAGATTATCATTCACACTTTAATTGTCAAAATAGTACACATAGTGGGGGGGGGATGGTATTGCAGTTATTCTAGTGGGGAGGAAAAACTCTGTATGGTCTGTGGAAGATGTTAAAGTATGTATACCCCATCACAAACAAAGAAGCTGTGATTGCAGGACTGCATAAGGCCCCAGGGATCTTCTGGACCCATGAATCTTGTGCTTCCATCTTCCCAGTCAATAGGAATCTCCTTGCATTGGTGGATAATAAGCAGCTTGCTTTTAATCCTTAAGATCCCACAGAAAGTAAGCTAATGGCTGCATGCTGCCTCATTTAGTGACTCCTGAGCCTTTTTAAACAGGCCTAAAGAGAGATTGAAATGGCAAGGTCTGGCTTTGAGCGGGTAGTCTTAAATGTGAGGCTATTATTTCGTTACTGAGTAGCACGACAGCAGTAGGTAAGAAATAATCCTGCCTTCTTCCATCATTGCTGTAGTGTAAAGATGCTGAGGCAGCAGTCTCTTGAATATTGTCTTGTGTTGACTGCCAGGGGTGTGTTAATTTGCATCTTCCCATTTGTGTATCATCTGGCATACTCTGAAACTGCAGAGATTACTCAGAAGTGCTAGGACTGCAGAAAGCAGCGTACTTAGCTACATGTCGTCTTTTGAGCAGGGAGAGTGGCAGAGTGATAATGTGTAACCATGTGCTGGAATTAGTGACAGATTTATTTGCATATACCCATGTGTGCGTGTATAAGCGCAGCTATCAGAGGAATATTGCCGAACTCAGACCTTCCGTGCGAAAACTCTAAAGGTTTTAAGAAGCTTAAATCCTTCTAAATGAAAATTATACAAGAAAAGGGTAGATTTGTCTTGTAGATGGAGATTCAGAATAAAGACTGCTCCGTCTGTGCCTGGTCTTTAACATAGTGCTTTACATGCCTGAATCTTCCTTCTACTGGCTTTATTCCTTTCAAGTTCTTACGCAGTGCCCTAGCCACCTTCTTTTATGACCTTCCTCCTTAAAGCGCTTGTGCATATAAAAGGATAAGTGGAATGATTCTTGTAACTAATAGGCTGGTTAGCCTGACGTTGAATACCAGGTATGGTCCTGATAAAGCTGCCACAGATGTGGCCAAAGGATGGAAACATAATTAATGCTTATCAGTGCAGCTGCATTAAATTGATGATAATTTTTTTTTCTGGAAAAGGGAGGTAGGTAATAACATGAAAGAGAACAATGACATTGTTTTAGTCTCTTTGTGACAGCATGAAATAGTGCTATATCTTTTGTAGCCCAGACTGTACTGTGAATCCAAAGCGATGACACAGGGGCTGTTGTCTGGCAGGATGTTTCCTGTGGGACAGCATGTGTTCTTACATGTGATATTTTCATCGGTAGCGTGCTGGCCTGAGCTTGCTTTATCTAGCAGTTAAGTGAAAAATTTCAATAGGAAACAATGCATGCAGAGCATACATGTGAGGTAATGGAGACTGAATGGACTTGAGAGTAATAATATGTAATCGGAGAATGAGAATTCCAGTGCAAAGCTGTAAGTAGTGGGGTGGCCAGTGCAAGGAAAAATTTAGCTTCATGGCTGGAGAGCAATTACAATCTAAGTGTGATCAGACTGCAAAAGGTTCAGGAAAATCCATGGTTTTGGTTCTTTGGTATGCATCAGGTATCTGTGTTGAATTGCTGGAGCCTTGGTCTGTAGGTTCCTTGATCAGAGACTTTATCTTTGTGTGTACAAAGCCATGGTCATGGTACAAAAATGTGTTTCCTGGTATGCCAGTTTTAAGAAGCAGAATATTTGTTGCCTGTGTAAAAATGTATTAAAAAAAACCCCAAACTTTGCATGAAAGAGCATAACAGCCTGCATTTCTGAGTGAGGTTAAATAAGAAAATCTTCAGTCTGCTACTGAATTCTTTGTTAGTTTCTTGCTAATTCTATGTGTCCTCCTTTCCCCTGCAGGAAGAAAACCTGGGAAACTTGATCCACGAAACAGAGTCTTTCTTTAAAACGAGAGACAAGGAATACCAAGAAACAATAGGGCAAATAGAGGTAAGGAAGTGGTTCATGGCAATATGAATTGTTTCTACTGGATGAAAACGTGCAGAGTGTTCTGGTCCGGTATACCCACAGAGGAAAGATGGAATGTCTTTATGTCTAAGAATGTAAAGGCATTTTGCTTTGACATACCCTTGGGATATTTTCTAAATACCATTCTCTATACAGCATTATTATTGAGTAAGCATAAATCTGTAGCTGGTGGAGAGAGAACCTTCAGAACAAAGAGAATAAAAATGCACTATTATTATTTTTCCCCTATTTGTCTTGCATGTCCACTGTCACACTGGGAAATGCTTTACAAGACATGGCCTCAGAGGTTGCCAGACACAACAGCTGCTTCTCAAAATCTTTGCCCTGCCTAGAATACGCTTTCATTAATTACTGCATGTTGACAAACAAGATGCCAAGCAGCAGAAAAAAAAACCTCCAGGGCTGTTTAAAAACAGTGTTGAGCTCTGATTAAAATACACTTTGTAAGCTGATTAATACGTTGGCAGTGTACAATGCTGAGGTTAAACATACATCACGTGAGTGTTTCGGCTTGGCTCTGGGCAGCTTTACCATCCCCACCAGTATGTAAAATTGAGTGAAGCTGGGAGAAGCTGCTAGCAACTCACCTTAGGCTGATTATTTTCACTTATTTCTTACAGCTGGAATTGGCCACAGCCAAGAGTGACATGAATCGCCACCTTCATGAATATATGGAAATGTGTAGTATGAAAAGGGGCCTGGATGTACAAATGGAAACTTGTCGTAGGCTTATCAAAGGCTCAGCTGACAGGTAATAAGATATTACCATTCTGCCTGGGGTGCTTCAGGAATTTATTTTGCTCTTGTTTCCTGCCAAGTTGTTTTAAAAGCAATAGTATCATTTTGTCCTAAAGCTTTGTCCTTCAGATAATCTTGTTTTGTTCAGGGTCAGCTACGGGTCTTAAAAGGAACCCTGTAGCAGTGTATGGGTTCTTAAACACAGTAAGGCTTTTAAAGAGTCAACACCTATTGGTAAAATCAGGGTCTTTACCTTGGACGGACATTTAGTCTTAACATCATAGACCTAGGACTCTTAAACCAAAGCCCAAATTAAATCTTGACTGTGGATTTGTATGAAGAACTTGGTTTTTAATCTTTTCATGTGTTAAGAACCCTGTACTATGAGGGGTTTCTCTTGTCTCTTGCTTGCCCCCAGTACACATCCTGGGTTAAAAGAACAAGGTGATAAACTTTCTTTGTGTTTTCAAGACTGTGTGTATTATGGATGATGAGAGTCTCTGTAGGATATTCACTGGACTTAAGTTTCCATTTCCTCATCTGTAAACCTAGGGCAGCCTTTATGTCTGTGTAGGAGATGACATGGGTGGGGTGGCAGCATACGGAATGCTTAAGTCTGTTACTGATATCTACTTTAAACTCAAAGTTTAATGTTAAGAAAGGATATTGTAACTTGTTTTGGGAAGTGAAAGTGACAATTATCTTTAAAGGGGTTTTTTTTTCCCTTCTGTCAATGATATTTAATTTTTTGTCTAAACCTTTCTCTGAATTTTTCTACAGAAATTCACCATCTCCCAGCTCTGTAGCCAGCAGTGACTCAGGAAACACAGATGAAATTCAGGACGAGTTGGACAGAGAGACGGATGTGGAGCCCATGGTCAGCTGATACGTAGTTGGTGCATTCCAGTGAAAGGGAAGATACAAGAAAAGATTAAAAAACGATACACTGATGGGGGAAACAAAAAAAAAAAAAGACTTGTAAGCCCTTGCACAGGGTTTCTAAGGACTCATTCCTACACGCATCCCCACCCCACCCAAGGATTGGTGCTGTAAATTTCTATTGTTATACAAATCATAAATGCAGAGTCCTGTAAGAAAACATGGTGTTTTAATTGTGCCTTTGCCCCAAGCTGAGCCACTTTGAGCTCCAGTGGAATATTAATAGCAGGTGTTTTTATAAAAAATATTATTTAAAAAAATCTGGTAGCAGCAGAGAATGGTGCTGCAAAGGCTCTGGGTATTTCAGTATGCTGATGGTTTTATTGAACTGCTGCACTGATTGGCAAAAGGAATGCTGGCAAATGAGAAGCAAACCCAAGACAATTATGGTACAATTACCAATGTCTGGCACAAAACAGAATGCCTCCAAATTGAACTGTAAACCTTTAAAAATAATAGCGGGTTTAGAGACAGCTTTTAGGATTAAGCAGTTATACAATATTAAAAGGAATTTCTTCATTCCATCTTTCTGGGTGAAGGAGCCTTTGAGATTTGTACAAGCTTTCTGCTAGACTCCAGAATCTGAAGAAGCAGGTCTCAGCTTGGTGGCAAAGCAGGTGGACAAAGGAGGGTTCAGTGGGGTGGGACTATCACTGATAAAACTACTATGCAAAAAAAAAAAAAAAAAAGCTCGCCTTATTTATGGAATGTTTGGTCCCTGCTGGGCTACAGTTATCTCTTGGGGAAAGGAAAGCTAAAAACACATTTGCACATGTTAGTTATCTGTAGAGCTTCTTTTGAGGAGGAATGTTGTATTACAATGCCTTTGTTTCCAGTGATTGGATTAAGAGGGGAATCAGCCCTTCAGTTCCCATGTTGGTTTGTGTTTTCTTTTTGCAGGATTTTTTTTTTTTTAAACATAGTGTTTGCAGATTTTACTTTGCTGACAGGGAGATAACTCCATTTTATGCTGCTTTCATGATGTTTAGAGTGGGATAGTTGAAGCATCGGGACAAACTGACATGCGGTGGTATAGATGTAGGCTTGAGACATGACATTGGGAGAGTTCCAGACCACTGTTCTTTGGAAAAGCTGAACATTGGAATATACTGTAATCCTTTTTTAGGGTCCAGTAAAATGAATCCCAAACTACTGCTGCCCTAGAATTAGGGAAGAACAGCCATGTGCTTTCTCTGTGAGAAAGTGAGAAGACCTAGGCTTTGTCAATCTTTCTGTATTTTTACACTGAGAAAGCAGCATCAAAAGTCAGATCACTTGGTGATGTTTGAGGAAACTCTGGCGTCATCAAGCTGTTCATGGTTCTTAATGGGAATTGTAGCACCTCAGCCAGGTAAAAACAGGGTATAAACCTCAGCCAATAATTTTTTGTTTGTTTTTTAGACCAAGATTGAAAGTGTAGTTAATACTGCCTAAAGGTAACTGTGTAGTTAACTAGCAATTGCAAGACTTGGAGTAAACACCAAATGTGTTCTTTTTCCTGCCAGGAAGCTTAGAAACTGCTATGTAGGAGCAGTGCTAGGACTGGACAGGGAAATACCCCATTTAAGCACCCTCTCAGTGTTATGTAAAGGTAAGCCGGCCAATTTTTTTAGCTTCCTGAGTATTGTTTCCAAGCCTCCCTTATGTATTGATCTGAAATCAGCAGGGCTGCATTGTAAGCATACAGAGCCAGTATAGCTCAGCGGTGCTCTCTTCCAAAAAGAGCCCAAGTGTCTCGGCAAATGGCGCATTCCTGGGCAGAAATGCCACTGTCTTGCGCAGCTATACAGAGGGGCAGGACCTCGGAGGGTTTCTGCTCACGCTGTAACTGTGGGTACAGTAATGTCTTCTCCATTTGAGTTTCCTGTGTTGCTGCCTGGAGTTTCATCGCTGTTCAGATCCATCTCCTGCTTGGACACGATGGTGCTTTTAGACCACGTGAATCAAATGGGCTCCCTGTGTTTTTTCAGTGTGGGGAGGAGTACTGGGATGATCCATCTGGATCCACAATGTGGAGGCCATGATCCACAATTGATGGCTTCTGTCCAAGAAAATAGATCCAAGGATATTCTTGGGGTTTCTTTACTGATTACAATACTCAGTGCAGTTATTCATAGAGTAGCTAACAACTACTTGGTTCCTGTGGTGTGGGTTAGGGGCTTTTTCAAAGCCTGTTTCATCATATAAATGTAGATAACTTTTCTCTGGAAAAGAAACCTTATTCCAAAGTGCTCATTCCTATTATTTCTTAGGTGGCCAAAGTGGTAAATGTCGTGTTCGCTAGGGCTGCAAGTTGGGGTGGGTGGGTGGGGGCAAGAGATGTGATATTTTTTTGAGGGGGCTGGGACTGCATGTTTTCAATAAAGTACTCTTAAGGTTTTCAAGCCTGTATGAACTTCAGCTGCTAATACATAGTTTCTCACAAGGCTGAGAAACCATCTGCCAAAGCTGAATGTCTGTAATGCTTTAGTGACTTTGGTGGAGGCATTGTTAAGCAATCTACTTGCACAGTGAATCAGCCTTGTCGGAGGCTGTTGTTCAGCTCTCCTCGATTATGAAATGCTTTTTGGTACTGGAGAAACTGAGCAATTTTAAAGGCCATCCAGCTTAGCTGCTGTTTGGTTTTTTTGTGTGTGTTTTTGGTTTTTGTGTGTTGTTTTTTTTTTTTTTTTCTTTAAAACTCAGTGTCCTAGTAGGAAAAAGGCTGAGTGTTTTTGAAACTAGTAGCTGGTATGCTGAGGGTAGGAAAGAATATCCTCAGTTTGACACTGAGAGCCAAGGGAAGAAGCAGAAATTCAGCTGTCGAAACAAGCTAGCTGTAACCTACAGTTTATCTTGTAGCCATAATTATGAGGAGCATCTGTAATAGGGTTGCATTTGTTGGTAAGTGTAAGGGACATGGGTCTATAGTAGAGGGTATAGAAATAATGTGTACGATGGTGATGTGTATGACGGTAAATTACCACTGTTGTTGGTGTCTGTTTCTTATAATCACATGTAATCCATTCTTAAGGAAGAAAAGGTGTTTTCATACTTGGGATTGGGGTTTTATTTTCATTTAGGCTGTATAGGACTTGGTGGATCAACCTTTTGGGAGTTATGAGGGTTGGTCCTTGATAGTTTCGCTAAGGAGGTCTTTGGTTTAGTTTCAAGCGATGCTGCTGATTTAGCTGACAGTGGTCCTGTTCTGTTTGCGTATAACCACTCTGTAGAAACCAGATCAAAAGCTTGCCAGAAAAAAATTGTGAAAATGCTGGAAATGATTTTGATGACCTCTTTCTTTTTTCCTTTGTAAAGCTGTAAATACTTTATTTTTGTTTTCTATTCTTAATGCGGTGTCATATTGACACTTTTTTAGACTTACAATCAGAAAATCCTCCTCATTGTTTCTCATTTTTTAAAAGGGGATTTCAAGGAAGCAAATTTTTTTGCTTGTTAGCAGTGTAATAATATATCAAATTCCTAAAATGGGTTTGTACAAAAAGTGTTTTCAGTAAACAAATGGCAGTTGCTTTTGTGGATGCATGTTGTTCAAAAATGTCCTCCAAAGAATAATGTGGTACAAACATTTTTTCAAAGACTTAGTAATTATCATATTAGTTCACACAATGAAAAAAAAACAAAATTCTTTAAAAAAAAAAAAAAATTGTTGGGGGGGAATGTAATGAAACTCATCTAAGCTAAATGTGTAATCTATTTATAAGAAACACAGTATATATTCTATTTTTATTAGAGGTTTTTAAAGTGCAAACAGAATTCTGTTGGCAAATGCAATTATTCCCTTGTAAAGTATCTTCTGCTCTGATGGGACTCCAAATTCTCAAACAGTTTCAAGCGACAACACAAACAACCTCACAGGTATGGCTGTGAAGCACTTGCCCATCGCTTCCTCGGAGCAAGAGGGGGAGGGAAAGAAAAACAGGTTAACAGCTTTTCTGCAACTGCAGAATTATTGCTGTTTCCCCTGGTGTTTTTTTTCTTTCCCCAATTGCGAGGCATTCTGCTGGAGACGGTAAGAACCTCCGTTTGCTCCCCTTAATACTGGGGGTGATTGCAGCACAGTAGTTTTAAAATCTGCCCCAGAGTGGGGTTTGTGTTCTACCTGGTTGGAAGATAAATTGTGTTTGTCTACACAGGTATAAATTGGAATTAACTTGATGAAACAAAATAATCAGAATTGTGCCTGAATATAGATCTAAAGCTGCTTCTAATTATGAGGTTGCGGTTTTTTTGCTTAACCATTCCTGCCAGCAAAAATACAAGTTGGGTCATCTGTCCGAGGTTGGCTGAGGAAAATCCACGGCGATCAGTGGGTGCTCATAGCCTTGCCACAGCGCTGCGGTCTCTCTAAAGCATCTATTTCCTTATGTTTCCCTTGGCTCTGGAAAAAAATGGAAGAATGTTTGTGTTGGAGCGCGTGAGGAAGAGAATTGCAATACTGGGAAGTCTCTTGATTGTGTTTCGCGTTTGAGAGTGCTTCATTTTAGAGCTGAATGTTTAAAGCGCGATTTATCAGAGCAAAATTAAGAAATGATAGTGCTTCCGTGGTGTAATAATACCCTGATGAGGATTTTCCACATTTTGCTTCAGGACTTTGGGTTTTTTATTCTTTTGCACTGCTCCAGGACTTGGTTGCAGGGGAACACGCAGGCTTTAAAAATCTCTGCCTTCAGTGTTAAGTCACCCAAATGCTTGATTTTAAGCTTTTAGTAGAATGTAACTTCTGTCAGTTTTGAGTTTTAAATGCGAAAAGAAATTGCCAATCATGGCAACACATACTATCCTGGTGTTAATAATGCTGGGTTTAGAGGTGAACTAGAAACACTACCTGCCAAATTCTTAATTCAGTCCCTTGCCAACCCATTTCTGGAGAGGGGAGCATGGAAGGCTTGAACACGAGTCTTTGGCAGAGTAGTGAAGAAACACTTGATTATTTCTTTTTGTCTGTTTTTGTGTGTAGTTCAGTGTCTTAAGACCCTTCCGCATTTGCGGGAGCCTTTCAAAGCTTCTCTTTTGAAGAAGCAACAAATTGTGTTTAAGAAGTGGGTATTCAGTGCTTCTGGAAATCACAATTCCCTCCTAATTTGAGGCACTCCAACAGTGAAGCACTTTTGTAAGCAAAGGTGGTGCTCATAGGTCTGGCTGGCTCTGTCTTTGGAGGAAATAATGGTGTTAATGCTTAAAAACCCCGGGGTGGCTTCAAACCTCTGTCATTTCCATGGCAGAACGCCCCAGTACCACTGTGCCACCAACCCAATGCCTGTGGTTTGTGGGCTGCCCAAACTGACGGTCCCTGTGCAGATTTCATCTGAAATCCTAAAATTTCTTTTTTCTTATTAGAGGGTTGAGGATGATTAAAAGCTTGGTCACTAGACGCACTTCTTGTGTAACGTGGTTTCACCAAAAGAGACACACAATTCAGTCCTTAAAACACCTTACCTGCGGCTAAAGTGTATGTAGCTAAGTTCTGCCAAAAATGATTATTTATTATTTAACGTGTTTAAGTGGAGGGTATTGATGACTCTTTCCCCATGCTGTGTCACTTCTTGTCAGTTCCTCTTAGGTCATATATAAGAATTTCTTTTATACACATTAAAACAGACTACTGATCAGTGTGGAAATGAACCTGTTTACTGTACTGTTGTAAATATTGTGCTTTATATTCTGTATATTAGCTTCTTTTAAAGAAAAAGACTGAACTGATGATGCTATTTGATCTCGGGTGAGGAAAGGACAAAGGATGAACCAGCTCCCAAGCTTGCTCTGGCGTCGAGATGTGAATCGATTTCCTCTGTGGCTGGAAGTCTGTCCTGGGAATTTGCAAGCAGGCCAAATGGTACGCGCACTTACTGGCGGTGGATTTCGGACCATCAAAGGCTTCAGAAATCTTAATCCACTTTAGCAGGGGCACCGAGAAACGCCCGCAGCGAGAGCCAGAAGCATTCGCACTCCTCTGAGTTCCACCGGATTATCTCCGTTTTCCTTTTTTAGTGCCAAAAACGACCCCACCGACCCCTTCCAGGTCTGCTCTCTGGCTCCCCGTACACCCCTCTGGTCTCCCGTCCTGCGTCCGTCCGTCTGTCCGTCCTCAGCCGCGCCGCCCCTCCGGAGCGGGGCTCATCCTTCGGCGTTGGACCCATCGGTCGTGTACCCCACGGGCTTCCCTGCGCCAAGGGGGAGTGCGGGAGCTTGGCGATGAAAACGGGTCACAGTCGTTCTCTGGTTACAAGGAAAAAAACAAAAACAAACCTATAAAATAAATACCAAACTCCTGGTTAATGTCTCTGTGTGTTAATTCCGGGGTTGGAAAATACCTTTTAGGGAAAAAGCTGCTCTTTTGGATGTGAGGCAGGGGGACACAAACACACCTGGTGCTGTGGGGTCCCCAAATACTCCAAAGCTCCCCTAAAACTTAGGATCTTTCAGCTGCCCCTGTTGAAGTGCTGCTCCCCTTTCTGCACATAAAAATACCCTGTGCTCCCACCCAGGCCCCATTTTGGGCTAAAATCCCCCTTTTTTTAAGTTAGATGTCAGCTGCTCCAGCTCCCTGTTCTCTCTCTCCCCACACAGGTCCGTTCGCGCTCCCGCAGGCGCCGCACAGGCACAGCCGCTTCCTTCGGCTTGCTGTGGCTGCTTTGAGTTTTTTGGTCGGTTTGGTTTGGTTTTTTATTATTTATTTCTTTTTACATTTCTTGAAATTATTTTTAGCTCGCGCCAGCGCTCCGCCCCCGCCCCTCCCTCCCCCACGTGCCGCGGCGCGCGGCCGCCCCGTCGGCCGGGCTCAACCACCGCCGCGGTGGTGGGGGGGTGGGGTGTGGAAGAGGACGACACCACCTCCTTCCCGCCCCACGGGGGGTGGGGAGGGAGACGCCCCACGCACAGAGAGCGCGCGGGTGTAGGGCCGCTCTGCCAGCAACCCTCTTCCCTCCCCCACCCCCTTTTTTTTAATATTTAATTTTATGGTTTTGTCTTAGCCGCCTCCCCCCCCCCCCCCCCTTTCCCCAGGTGGTGGTTTGGGCGCGGCCGTGGGCCGGGGCAGGCGGCGGGGCCGGGATGTGGCGGGCGCTGCGTGGGCTGCGGGGCGGCGGGTGAGTGCCGGGGGGGTCCCCCCCTTCCCTCCCCTTCCCACTCCCCGCTCCCCCTTCTCTGTGGGAGGGGGCGGAGGAGCAGCCACACACCCCCGCCCCCCCGCCGACCCCCTCCTTGCAGCACTTCCACGCGTGGCGGGGCGTTGCGGGTGGAAGACCCGCCGGCTCCCCTTGGCCCTGCGTTGCCTTTAGGCCCTTTTGCCGGTCCGGCCTTCCCTCGCTTCTCACTGGGCACCTTCCCCGCTGCTGAGCCCCTGCGTTTCCCTCCCCGTCTTTGCACTTTTTTCCCTCCTTTTTGCCCCCTTTTTCGCTGAGGGGGGCAATTTAATACCAAAGCCGCGTTGGGAAACTCCTGTCCCCGAGCTGCCAAGGTCCAGTTGCTCGCTGGAGCGGGCAGAGCGTGCCAGCCCGGCTTTTGCCCCCGCGTCCTGGACTTTGCCAGGAGCTGGCGGCGCGTTGGGGCGTTGGAGCAAACGGCATCGATTCGGAGCTTGCCCTGCGCCTCGTCCCTCTGGAATTCCTCTTCCTGCACCTTTTGCGTAGCAAGGAGAAGGGATAGTTGGCTGGGGGCTACGATGTCCAGGCTCGGTTCCCAGCTCCGGCGTCGTTATCCGGCGGGATGGAGCGCGGGAGTGATAACGCGGTGCGGTGCCTGGGCGCGCGTGGCCGGTTTGGCCAGGGAACGCGTTGGGCAGTAAGACACGTGTTACTGGGGGGCGAGGGTGTGGAGGGAAGGAGGACGCCGGGGGGATTTCAGCGTCTGTCCTGCTCCTCTCCTAGGCGGAGATGGCAGCACCGCTCGGCCATCGAGGTGACCAACGAGCCGATCCTCGAGTTTAAACCAGGGAGCCCCGAGCGAGCAGCGCTTCAGAAGGTAACCACCGCAGGGGATCAACCTTTTTTTTTGGGGGGGGGGGTGTCTTTAAGGTCATGGTTTCTGCTTCTGGTGCTGCACAGCAACCCCAGGCTCTTTCCCCGGGTGGGGGGAAGCCCCGTCCTGCCCAGCACCCGCTCCTTCCCTTTGGGGACAGTTGGGAGTTGTAACTCCTGTCCCCATCCCTCCAGCCCGCGGGCACCCCATACCCAGGGGACGGAAAGAAGCCGTCCCCGGGTTTCCCTTTGCTCGTGGGGCTGGGGGCGAGGATGGATGGAGCGGGGCGGGGGGGGGGGGGCAGCTGCTGAAGGTCTGCATGCGCAAGTCCCACCGCAGTGCTCTCCTCTTACTTAGGCACTTGCTGACCTGAAGGGCAAGACGGAATCCATCCCGTGTGTGATCGGGGGAGAAGAGGTGTGGACGTCGACGGTGCGGTACCAGCTGTCGGTGAGTTTGGGGCAAGTTCTTATATACCAAGTGAGAACAGAGCAGGGGCATGTGCCTGGCAGGAGGGAGAGCTGCCGGACTGATAACTACAGAGGCTTTTCTTCTCTTTTCAGCCATTTAATCATGCACACAAGGTGGCCAAGTACTGCTATGCCAACAAGGTGAGTGCACCTCATTGCCCTCCCTCTTCCTTTCATTTTTTTTGAGGTGGGGGGGAGCGACAGCACTTTGTCTGGGTTTAGCAAGCATTATCTCGCAGTGGGGTTACAACGCTTGCCGGTGAGAAGTCTGGATGAAACGCTAATTGCTGCTCAGTTCCTGGAACAAATTGGTACCAGGAGCTGCAAATTTGGGGTTGTGATGGGAAGGTGGCTGCTGTGGCATTGCCTGGGGGTGGATGGCCGCTCACTTTCCCCTCCGACCTGGTGACGGAGAGATGTTGAGTTCCTCCTTGCTGCCTTTCCCCTTTTCTTCTGCAGGAGCTCATTAACAAAGCCATTAACGCTGCCTTGGCAGCGAGGAAGGAATGGGACCTGAAACCGGTCCAGGACCGAGCCCAGATCTTCCTGAAGGCGGCTGACATGCTGAGCGGCCCGAGGAGAGCAGAAGTGCTGGCCAAAACCATGATTGGGCAGGTAAGGGAGATATGGGATTGACCTGGTGGATAGCTGGGGCGAATGGGAGGGAATGTGGGGAGCCGGGGAAGCAGGGCAGGAGGAGCTGCCAAGGTATTTTTAGGCAGTGGGATTATGTCCATAGCGTTAGAAGTGCCAGTGCTGCGAGGGGTTACAGACTGATCCTTGCCTCTTTGCTGAGAAGGAAGGGAGCTGTCGCTGGGAGTCAAGCGTCATGGGAACAGGATCAACCGGTGTGGTGGGCTGCGATTATCAGGGTTTCCCTTGCAAAATGCCCCAGCAGCCCTGGCTTTCCCAGGGGAGGCACTAAAGGGTAGGGGGGGAACATGGGTGGATGTGATGTCTCCCGGCACAGGGCACGGGCCACATTTGCCTCTGCTTGGTGCGAAGGAGATGTTGCAGGATGGGGACTTGCAAGAAGCCGCATCTTTCGGAAGCGAGCACGTGGTCTGCATGAGAGAGGCAACCCACAGACCGCATCCGGATTTGCTGTGCCGCACCGCTGCGGCTCACGGCTGCTGCATTCCTCCCCACGCCCTCCCCTTCAGTGCTTTTATTTGATGCGACCTCTCCCGGCAGGGTAAAACAGTCATCCAGGCGGAAATCGATGCTGCTGCAGAGCTGATAGACTTCTTCCGATTCAATGCCAAGTACGCCCTGGAGCTGGAGAACAGCCAGCCCATCAGCGTGGACGTCAGCACCAACAGCATGGTCTACCGGGGGCTGGAGGTGAGGAAAAGGGCTGGGGCTGTGCCCCTGCTTCTGGAGCTCCCTTTTTTTCCCTAAGGTGCGGTGTGACGCCACGGTGAGAGGAGTCACCGTGCTCCCACCGGTCTCTTTCCTCTCCCACCCGCAGGGTTTCGTGGCAGCCGTCTCTCCCTTCAACTTCACGGCAATCGGCGGCAACCTGGCAGGGGCTCCGGCATTGATGGTGAGTGTTGTGGTGGGGTTTAAGGAGAGCCAGGCGTGGAGAGAACAGTCTGGAGAAAGGCTGGGAGGGAGGGGGACCTACTGTCTCCGAGGCTGAGTTTGGCCTCTGTGGTTCTCTGGTGCTGTTCAATAGGATACACCTGGAGTCCTGCGTCTGTTGGTCCCCTTGAATTCAATCAGCTGTCTTGCGATTAGACTCAGATGTCTTTAATTACAAGAATGCATTCTAGTGGCTGGAGTTTAGACCTGGCCACTGATGGACAAGGTGTGATGGGGGAAGCGTTGGAAAAGGAAAAACTGCCTCAAACCTGCTCTTCTGGGGTTTTTATTCTGAAGCAAGGTGTCTTTTCACTTCTAGGTTGGGTTTTAGGTTGAGAGGAGGTCAGGATACTGCAGGAGGGAGGGGGATGAGAAATATGGAGCGGGGGTTGGGGGGCGTGTTGGGTATTTTCTTGTGGGGTGCTTGCTCTGTGAACGGGGCTTCAGGGTGCTGTTGCGATATGAAAGTGTAATCAGTTTGGAAGTGCTCAGGCTCCTCTTGGGTGACATTTGTTGGGCACAGCAGGTGTGTTAGGGCGAAGGTAGGAGAGAGCGGGTTGTGGCTCCTGGCATTTAGCAGCGAACTGGGAGACAGGAGATGGTCCAAAAAGTCAAAGTATTAGTAAGCAGCATTTCTGTACGTGTCCTATCCCAGTGTGCCCGTCGAGCGTGGGTAGCTCCTGCCTTTGCAGGGTGGGTTTTGAGGAGAGACTGTATTAACCTGATGAATTTGAGCTAGGATTAATTAATTTATTGTTGCACTGGGAAAAAAAAACCCACAAAATTGTCCTAAGCTCTTTACTAATTAGGCTCAGATTTCATCCTGGCACCAAAGATGGTCCCTCCAGCAGTAGTGTCCTTTGTTGGAAGTGGAAGAGGCTGCGATAAGGGAGAACACCAAGCTTTTAATTTGGGGACATCACATTTTAAAGTCATATTCAAGGTTGAAGCATTTGAACCTCTCACTTTTGTAGGGGAGAAGGAGGGAAGAGCATGAAGCTAACATGGAGCTGGGAAGTTTTTTGGGGGAGGGAGATGCATTCCTCCCACCCTGGGATTCGAGGAAGGTCCTCAGCTTTGGGGTATTTGGTGGTAAGCTCATCCCAGAGCAGATGAACCTTGCTGGGATGGAGTAAGCCTGTGCTGGCAGGTCTGGGTGAACTGTTTTGGGCGTCCTGCAGTACATCTGCCTCTCCTTCCTCGAGTGTGACAATAAATTCCCACCGGCCTGCTGCAGGGTGATGAAATCCTCCTGCTCACCCCAGGCCTGGGGCAAAAAGGAGCAGGACATCAGCGGGTGACTTGACAAGCTCAGGGGCAGGTGGTACCTGGAATTAAATTTAGGAGAAAATGGTGCTTAATAAGTGGGTATTAATTAGAGCCCCAGTGTTTTAGTCACCACAGTTCGCTTCCCAGGGAATTAAATACTGCTCTTGCTTAAATGGCTGGAGAGATCAATGCGGTTAATGCCATTGCAGCGTCGGGAGCGGAATTTCTTGGGACTGGAGCAGTTGCCGCACCGCACCGGTATCCAGGCTGCAGGGCATCCAGTCTCCAGCTGTGGCCCGAGTTAGGTTACGCAGTTGCTTGGAGATTTTTTGCAGAGTGTGGTTCAGTTTTCTCACTGTTTGGAGTGGAAGGGATTGGGCGGGGGGGGGGGGGGGGGGGTTGGGGAGGAGCTTTGCCTGCACCACGAGTCCCGGCAAAGCAAGTAGCTGGTTGAGACTGAGTCCGAAAATCCCCCTCCTGCTGCCCCGGGGCTGTGACCCTGTTGCACGGTCACGTGCGGTGGGAGCCAAGCAGTGTGATGGTGGCGCAGGGGAGGTCACGGATCCGAAGGGAGGACGGTGGCGTGAAGCCAAAGAGGTGGGGTGCCGCCACCGGCGTTTTAGTGCTGTGTTTTCCAGCCGATTGTGTTGTTTGCTTGTGCACGATTAATCCGGGCGTGAGGTTTTATTTCACTGCTTTGGCTGGCCGGTGAGTGACAGCGCTTGCAGTGTTGTAAGCATATTTCTTAGCGGCGCCGTCCCATTTCCCAAGACGTAAAACAGGTCTGCGTTTTGTGGTTCCTCTTTAGGGAAGACAAAACTGTGCGTCCCCGCAAGGGAGAGTGTGAAAGGCTGGCACAGCGGCCCGGTGGTGTGAAAGGGGAGGATTTTTGTGCCTTCGGCTGACCAGGGCTATCACAGGCCATTTTCAAAACCAATGCTTTGGGCACCCAAAGGTGCCATTGCTCCCGTACCACCTGCTTGTGGGCTGCAGGACAGGCTTTTGCCAGAGCATTTAAGAATTGCTTACCTGCTTTGGGGCTGAAGCCTTTCCTCATGTGCTGACTTTCTCCTCCCCCCCAGGGAAACGTGGTGCTGTGGAAGCCCAGTGACACTGCCCTGCTCTCCAGCTACGCTGTCTACAAGATCCTCCTCGAAGCTGGGCTCCCTCCGAACGTCGTGCAGTTCGTGCCGGCGGATGGGCCCGTGTTCGGAGACACCGTCACGAGCTCCGAGCACTTCTGCGGGCTCAATTTCACCGGCAGCGTGCCGTACGTTGGGGAGGGGAGCGGCAGCGGGGAGAGGGGTGAGGAGGCGCTGGCTGAGATGATGCTGGGTGCTCATCTGCTGGTCCTTTGAACATGTAGGACAGCATTGAGTAGGGTAGCAGGCAGACAATGGGCCCTCCTTACACAACATATTTAAAGTACGGTTTTAAAACCGATTTAAAAAAGTGTCTAACCAGGTTTTCTAGCTACAGGGAGTGCATTTAATAGCAGGGAGTTTCTGTTGCTAAGCTCAAGGCACGGAGAATAGGCAAACTTGCATGTGACACTGTCCTGTCTCCCAGAGATGCTGTGATTTGGCTTGACAAACCGCACTGTGCTGGCAGAGCGATGCCAGCTCCATGTAGATTTGCAAACCTGCGCTCTGCCCATGCGTCAGAGTGTGTTAGCGACGCTGAGGGCCCCGGCAGCCTGTAACGGGCTATTAAACCTGGGGACCCTGCTCCACCGGTGAAGGACATGGTCTGATGAGCACTGTGCTTTAAAGGTGGGAAGCTCATAAATTAGTATTAGCGGCTGTGCCTCCTGGTGGGAGGTTATTAGCATTTTTATTGTTTTGCAGCCAAGGGGTTTGTCACAGTAAGGACCGAAAGGAAGGGGGGAAAGGGGAAGAACAGAAACTTCTGCTGGGTGCTCGCTCCTGTGGTCTTCCCTGTGACACTGCAACAGTTTCTTATTTTTAAAACTAGGGAGTTGTTGTGTAGTGCCATGGCTTTGAGACCAAGGGTCTCATCGTCAGCTAGCATCTCCTCTTCCGCTTGCAGGGTATCCCTTCTTTTGGGGCTGGATGCAGGGGTTTGCTGGGGTCCCCTTCAGCAGGGCACGTCACCCACATGTGCCTTTTCCAAGTGCCACCCCTGTGCAAAGGCAAGAGTGCACTAACCAGCTCCTCCATTCTCTTCCAGGACTTTCAAGCGGCTCTGGAAGCAGGTTTCCGAAAACCTGGATCGCTACCGCAATTTCCCACGCCTGGCTGGAGGTAACTGCCACTTCTTACACCTTTTTTTGGGGGGGTGTGGGGAGGCCATGCAGGGCTTGGGGGGCTTCAGTTTCTTCCCCTGCTCAGGGAGAAACTGAAGTGATGGTCAGGATTCCTCTCCTTGTGAGCAGAGAGCAAATGACACAGTAAATTGTGTCCTGTCCACCCTCTCTGGTAGAAGCGTAAAGCTTGTTCGTTTGGGTGCGCTGGGTGTTTAGAGGAGCTTACAGCACTGGCTCACACCGGCACAGGGTGGTGGGCTTTTACAGCAGGGAGCTGGCACTTGGGCGGGAGACAGTGGCTCTCTGGGGTTGCAGAACCTCCACCCTAAGTTTGGGAACTTGGGCCGGTCTCTTCTCCATCAGTTCTGTAAGCCTGTTCCAGCTCTGGCGTTGTGCTCCCTGGGATTGTGGCACTGTCCCTGTTCCCCGAAGAACCATGGACCAGGCAGGGCGAGAGCTGGCCGAGCCCCTTGCAAGGGACATGGCTGTGGCTCGTGCTTTTCACAGCTGGCGCAGCCCTGACAACTCCTTCCTTGCCCCTTTTCCTCCCTTCTCCGGCACCAGAGTGCGGCGGCAAGAACTTTCACCTTGTGCACAGCTCGGCTGACGTGGCCAGCGTGGTGAACGGGACCCTGCGCTCGGCCTTTGAGTACGGCGGCCAAAAATGCTCGGCTTGCTCCCGCCTCTACGCCCCGGACTCGCTGTGGCCCCAGATCAAAGAGAAACTGCTGGAGGAGCACGGGAAGATCAAAGTGGGAGACGTGAGCGGAGCTGCCGGGCTGCTGAAGGGCTTTGCGGCTCAGCGGGTGGTTGATGGGATTAGAGACTGCGGTAACTGGCTACTAATTCCTATTGAACCGAGCTTTTTATCCACTGGTTCTCCCCACCACCGCCCCCCCGTGCCCCCCCCCCCCCCCCCTTCATCTTTTTTCAGTGATTAGAAATTAACTTGTAGCCAGCGTCTGCAGGAAGGATTGTGTAAGTCACTGAATACTGCAGACTAATTGAAAAGGGGTAGCTTGTGCCCTCAAACAGAGGTGTGTTTGGAGTGGGGAAATGTTATTTGGGGAATTTCAGCTCCTCCTAATTTCAGAGTTAGCTTTTTGGCATAGTATGTACTTACATTGCCTCCTTTCTGGCTTCCTGCAGCCCGCCCAGGACTTTGGGACGTTTTTCTCCGCAGTGATTGATGACAAGGTGAGCTCACCTCTCATGTTTCTACCAGTGCAAGAAGAAGGTAACACCACCAGGCTTTCATTAAGCGTTAGGTTAAATGGGTTTTATTGCAAAGTATGAACATCAGTGATTAGTCAGAGCTGATTATCAGCCCTCTTTTGCTCCCTCCTGGAGTAGTGCATGCCTTAGTCACTGTGCCTCTTGAAAAGTGGGTTATTTTGCTGAGAAACTATCTCAGACATAAGGTTCAGAGTGTCCAGGTCTGTTTTCCCAGCTCTCACCTCTCCTCCTGAGTGCTCTTCCAGCTAAGAGCAGCATAGCCCTGAAAGGGATTGCGTAAACCTCCTTTTAGACCCCCAAACCCACACTCTTTTTTTGTTATTTTTTTTTTCCTCAGTCTTTTGCACGGATAAAGAAATGGATCGAGCACGCCAAGAAGTCGTCCAGCCTCACCATCCTGGCAGGAGGCGGCTGCGACGACAGCGTTGGATACTTCATTGAGCCGTGCATTGTGGAGAGCAAAGACCCACAGGATCCCATCATGAAAGAGGTGAGAGAAGTTTGCAGGGAGGGGGCAGGAAAGGTGCAAAAGGGGCCGCAGGTCCCATCCGGAGGTGTCCGCTGGGCACACAGAGAGGAGTCGTACAGCAAGTTGGTGCGGGGATGTTGTTCTTTGTCACTTTTTTGGCTAATCGGGTACTGAAGTGCCCACAGCTTATTTTTGGAGGTGGTCCCCGCTGAGCGCTTGATTATTTTGCTGTACAGGAAATTTTTGGCCCGGTCCTCACGGTGTACGTCTACCCAGAGAAGCGGTACAAGGAGGTCCTGGAGCTGATCGACACCACAACGCCCTATGGCCTCACGGGGGCAGTCTTCGCCCAGGAGAAGTAAGTCCCAAAATCCATGCTGCCTTGCGGCATCCCGACACAGCAAAGATGCTTTTCCCCCTTCTGGGGTGAGCCATCGAGGTCGCTTCTCTCCAGACCCCTGCGCTGAAAGCATTTCATCCAAAGCTTACGCTGCTTTTAGCCTCCTGCCGCTGCGGAGGGAAGGGGATGCCTCTAAAGTGGTTTTTCAGCCCAAAAATGCTTTTTCAGTGAGAAACTAGCCCAAAGGCAGTGGTTGGAGCATATGGGAGGAGGGCTGAGCTTACAGAGGGACCGTCCTTAAGTTAGAATTACCTTCATTTTATAACCATAAAAACTTAGAAACAAACTAAAACCAAAACTGGGATAATTTGAGTTCTAAGTATGCACGACCCATTTCAGCGTGTGTTAAATAATGTGCGGTCCTGGAAACACGTGCAAAGAAATGCAGATGCTCTTTTTGCGCAGTTTTAATTGCTATAGAAAGGTAGAGGCCTCTGCATAAATTTTTGCTGTTGTCGTGGTCACAGCTGTTTCTGTCCCTCCTTAGGAGAATCATCGATGAAGCCAGGAACCTTCTGCGCAACGCAGCCGGCAATTTCTACATCAATGATAAGTCAACAGGCGCTGTTGTGGCTCAACAGCCCTTCGGAGGCTCCCGCATCTCAGGTGAGATGAAAAACTCCTGCCTGGAGACAACACTTACCTACATGGCCGCACACTGAGCCACATCCCCCTCCCAGCAAGTCTCCTGTCCTCAATCTCGTGGTCCCTGGCACTTTCTTTCCTTCTGAAACAGGCACCAACGATAAACCTGGTGGCCCCCACTACATCCTGCGCTGGACGTCTCCCCAGGCTGTCAAAGAAACACATGTGCCTCTGACGGACTGGCGCTATGCCTACATGCAGTGATGCCTTCTCCCTGGCCCTGCACTGGTACTACTGATCTGCTCCTCAACGCACAGAGTGGCTTCGCAGCTACAACCTTCAAATAAAGCACTTAAATCTACTGCTCTCTAACCCAACGAGCTTAGGTTTTTATTTTTAAAGAAAAAATTCTATTATTAAATTCTTAACTCAGAAAAAGTCTGTGGTTTTCTTTGTCATATAAGCATGCTTAGTTAATTAAGCGGTGGCTGAACACGTGGAGATGCAGAAGCATACCTGGACCCTGGGTTCCCTTTTCCTTTCATTTTGTCCATCCAACACAGTTCGTTCTCAACGCAGCTGAGCATGCTGGAATTAAAGCAGGAGATGAACATTAAGAAGCTGGCCCTGTCCCAGTCACTTGGGAAAAGCTCCGTCCTTCTCTGTCCCCAAGGCCTCCTTTATCCCAGCAGAGCCTTGAGCTGCACCAGCAGAAATCCCTGGATAGTTAAGGGCTGCCTGTACCAGCCTTCCCAGGAGGTGTGGGAAGCCTGGCTCGTTTTAAACCAGAGATCAACATGGTGGGAGCCCTGATCTGTGTTTTCTCCCCATTCCTGAGCAAGAGCAAAGTCTCCAACACACCCAAATGTTTTTGATGTAGGAAGAGAGCTTGGCAGAAGGCACATCATGCCAGGAGAGGGCAGCTGTGAGCGTGGTGCTGCTTAGAAATAATTTTAAGTGACTTATTTCACCCCTCAGAAGCCAGCGGCCAGGGTTACCTGCCTGTTACCTTGCAGACAGTCTCAGTGTGTGCTCAGACACTGGGCAGATGAAGCAGCAACACCCCACTTAGTCCCTTCATTTCATTATCCGTGGTGAGGCCAGGCTACCTCCGGTGCTTCCCAGTGCTGGTTATCGGCTACTTCCACTGCTCCGATCCCTGCCTGTCCACTGGAAGGAAGCAGAAAGATCTTAAAAGAAGATGTTTCAATAACAGGAATGTTGCTGCACAAGCTGCTTAGGTGGATGCAGCATCCCTCACCACCCCTAGAAGGAATTTAAGTATTAGCAGGAGGTGCTGAGACACCAGCTAGAGGTCTGCAATAATTAGAGCAAGATGCATTTCCCAGCCTGTTGTGCTCTGTTCAGGACCCCACTCCGGTCCTGGCGAGCTGCTCTCTGACACGGGCCCATCTCCGAGGCTCTGCAAGCTGCCGAGTTAAGAAGTTAAATTAGTTCTGACCTTTGTGGTCCCCGGTTGCTGTGACCTGCGTAGGCTCTGCCTCACCACCAGCAAGGTCTCACCGGATGGGTCCTGCAATGCAAACAGGAAAAGGGATCTTAGACCCAAAGTCTTGCATCCTTCCAGGATAATTTCTAAATTAGAAATGTATACATTTGTGACACCTACAATTAATAACTCTTCAATTATCAGGATTTGCAGATAGAGTGGATAACCCTGTTAAGGCTGTTGTAATAAGCATTAAGTATTGATCTTGTCCCTGTCTGGGCTGGTATTTAGCATGCAGGTCATGAACAAGTTGCATTAATACCTATGAATCCTGGTTTAACTGAGAAAATTTGCAATAAAACAAATTACAAACCCCTTTGTGTTCTTTTACGAATTATTTCTTTAAATTGTTGCCAAATAGAGACCTAGATCGAGCATTCTTTCAGTAGCTTTAGTGCATGCAACATGCTAAGAAAAGATGGGAACAATAAGGCACTCCCCAAAACTGCTGCTTCTGCCTCGGAACAGGCTGTTGCTGTTTGTCCTAGCAGCTCTCTGCAGTTTTGGGACCTGAGTGCAGGTACTCTCCTTCACGCTGCTGCACCCACCGCCAACCAACCCATGTCCATATAGATTATTTCTTAGAAAAACACCTCTCTGCTCTCATCTTTAGCAGAGAATCCAGGGCACGCAGGCTGCCACAGCTCTGCCTTTGCACACATGCTCACACTGCAGAGGATCCCCCAAATCAGCCTTTTGGCTGCCCTTCTCACCACTCACTCATCCCAGAGAGGGGGGAAAAAAAAACCCAAATAAAAATGACCCAGTTTTGTATTTTCTGCTAAACCCAAGACATTCCCTTTTGCATGAGGATGAGAGAGGCAGGAATGATCGAGTAGGTGCCTAATTCAATACCATCCAGGTTACTACAAAGCATCCTCGTGCTGCGTACTGGGAGGGCACGAAGGAGCCCAGTTCAACTCCAAAAAAAACCCCAATCCCACAGCAGGGAGGAAAGGACCAGGACCCACCCCGACTTTGGGCATAGTCTCTGAAGCCCCAGAGATGATCCAGGTGGGACCACAGCGATGTCCCATTCAGCCAAGTCACCTCCTGCCACCCAGCTTAGGATAAGCTGCCCCAAAGCTCCTCCAAACGGCATCCCCGAACCTTTCCAGGTTGGCCCATCAGCTCATTTAAATCTCATTAAGGGCTCTGCCTCGCAGCCCCTCGCCAGGCAGCCAGGAGATCCAGAGAGCCACGGCCCAGGAGTCGAGCGCTCATTCAAGCCTCTGCCTTTGGCTCACGCCTTTTATGACTTAAGGCCAGAGTGTCAAGTGGATTTTTTAGCCTTAACTCTGAATTTCATGGCTTTTGTGACTTTAAATCAGTCCCTTAATGCTATTTAAACAGTTGGCTTTTTGAAGCTGATAAACGCTTTGGTAGGTGTTTGGGAGAGACAGGGGCTTTCGCAGCAGACCCCTGGGCACTCTCCGGCCCGCTCGGATGCTCCTGGACCGCTCTGCCCTCCGCCGGGATGGGGAAAAGGGCCTGGGGAGGGCGCAGGGGCTGTGTATAATCCCACGGTGCCCAATAGAGGCAACAGGTTTGGAGCATCTCCAGTAGGGATTCAATCCCATTCCCACGCGCAGCCGGAGCTGGCCTGGCTCTTAGCGGTCCCCCACCACATCCCAAAGCCCTCGGCTATCCGTTCTCCGAGCTGGGAGGGAGCCTGAGCCAGGTTCTCTCTAGGAAGTGGCAGATTTTCCCCTCCGATAACACACAGCTCCATCTGCTTCCCGTTAGCGGCCCTGGCTGAGCCTAATTGGCAGATCAAACCCTCCGATGTCCCGCGTTAGGTACATCGTTACCAGAGTCCGCATCGAGTACGAGGCTTCTTGGACGGAGCCCAAACGTCTTCCCCCGCCACCCTGGGCTGCGCAGGGGTGCTAATGCAAACCACCCGGAGCAGCTCAGGAGCCGGGGGGTGATGAACGCACTTTAAGCCCTCGGTGAGAGGGCCAAGCCTCAGCTTTCAAGAAAAGCAAAGCAGGAAACCGAGGCAAGCGTGGACCTGTTTGTCCGTGCGGGTATAAAATGGGAGAGGCAGAGGATGGGCAGCAGGCAGGGAGACCAGCACAGCAACAGCCACCTTCTTTTTTTAGCACCGAGCAGTGATGCTTCTGGCTTTCTGGGCAGTTTAAAAATTCCCCAGACTGAACAGGAGAGGCAGTGACCATGATGATGCAATTGCTGCCCTAATGTTAGCTTCACTGATTTTTTTTTTTTTTTTAAAGGAAAGGCTTAACTCTCTAGGGGTAATATTTGTGATTCCCCACTCTTAATGCACACATCGGGAATGGCTACAATTCAGGACTGGGCACAGGACTGGAAAACCCTGACACTGCATCCTGAGGATGAAGGGGATAACCCATCTCCTCGCCACGAGCACAGCACACAAACACAAAAATTAAACCACAGAGGAGGTGCGTGATTGCATTTGGCTTAACAGGGGTTAGAGGAGAGCCCTTAACCTCCCCCAGAAGAATCAATAAATGAGGTCTAAATGCTTGCCCTGGGCAGCAGATCCCAGCCAATGGACATATCACACTGAATATACTTCACCGAGGCCTCTCTATGTTGCAGGATACACCGAGGGCCCTGCAAATCCCCGGAGCGGGGGACACGCTCTAAATCGGGGTGCTGCTTCACAGCACACGTGCCTGGAAGGGGCTGGAGCTCGGTTCACCTTCCTGCTTCGCAAACTCCCACCACTGCTTCCCAACTGCAACGTCTTTTCCTGCCCAGCACTCTGGGAAGCCACACGAGCGCACGTTAGCCTGATTTAACAACAGATTTCCACGGAGAGCAAATCTCTGCTCTTACCTTACAAGATCCGATCCCTGCAAAAGCAGCATCCACGTGAAGGCAGATCCCACAGTCCAAGCCACATCCCTTCTCTGAAGGGGCATGGTCCCGGACCACCACAGACCTTTGCTCTCTCTCTCTCTCTCTCTCTCCCCATCCCAGAATTTTGGGGTCCTTTCAGGGTGCTGCCCGGGCGGTGACTGCAGCACCTGCCTGCGGGTGAGGCTGAGGGTTGCTTCCCCAGCTGGAGCCTATTTACAGGCTGCAGCTGCAGCTGGTTAGGGAGGCTGTTTGCCCCTCCTGTGCCCCTCTTTTCAACAAGCTGGTTTGGGGGAGAGCTTTAGGGCTCCCCACTTTCCCAGCCTACCTGATTTCCTCCTAAAAATCCTATATATGGTGTCCTAGGTGCAGATTTCCTGCCTAGCCAGTGGTTCAGGCTGGAGAGCAAGTACTAAACGCAATCTAAGAGGCTGTTTTTACCTTTTGCTGGTGCTAACGGAGGGGTGGGCGAGTGTTTCTGACTTTGTGGGGGTTTCACCTTGTTTCCCAAGGAGAGGCCAGACGAAACTCACTACACAGATGCTGCAGGGGTGAAGGGCCAGATAGGATGCAGGGAAGGGCCGGGAATGTTTGCAGGATAAAGGCAATAGCTTACCCTTAAAGGTGAGCCCAAGCCAAACTCCAGCTTTACAAATCCCCTTTAAGTTCTGCTTGTCAGAAAACTCCCCGAGGCTGAAAACTTTTTGGATGCTATGGTTCCGGGGGGTTGGGGGTCTGCGTGCAATCCCCCTGTGTGCCCCCACTGCGTCCCCTCACCTGTGGGCAGCCAGGCCTCAAGGTGGGGATGCTGCTATTTGTGGGGTACGTCTCCTGCCCACTATGGAGCCAGCAACCACGCACTGGGGGCAGGCAGCAGCTCGCAGCAGGGGTGTGCTCTGAATCCCCCCCCCCCCCCCAAATGTCTTCACTTCCCTCCCCTTGCAGGGCTTTATGGTCCTGGGGCAGCAACAGCCTGGCATCACCCTCTCCACCTCCGGGGACTGATTTTTCAGGCACAGCCTGTGTCTTTCTATTTTTCCATCCCTTGAAAAAAAGGATGATGAGGAGAAGAGACACGGGGGTGAGGGTGGTGGTAAGAGAGGAAAAAACA
Source organism: Astur gentilis (assembly GCF_929443795.1). Classification (NCBI taxonomy): domain Eukaryota; kingdom Metazoa; phylum Chordata; class Aves; order Accipitriformes; family Accipitridae; genus Astur; species Astur gentilis. The sequence goes on from NC_064880.1 coordinate 7,855,715, forward strand.
CGACACAGGGGAGAGCCAGAAATCTTGAGCATCCTGAGAAGACGGTTTTCTAGGGGGATGGAGACCCCCCGTTGGCCTGGTTTTTTGCTCTTTCTGCCTTATATTATTTCTTCCTTCTTGCTATTTCTGCCTGAGGCTTTGCCTCCCCTGTCGCTTCAGTGCTTTGTGGCTTTGGGAGAGCAGAGAAATCCTCGGGGGTCCGGAGAGGAGATGTTTGCAGTACAAGGACTTAGCAGCAGATGGTGGTCTTTATCCCATTGTCTGCAGACGGGAAAAACCAGTGGCCCCACAGCTCCCACCGGCCTGCAAGACTGGGGTTGTGCATCCATGGGGGCTTGGGACTGGGAGCCTGCAACCCTGGGACTGGGAGGAGCAGCTGTGAGGCTGGGCTGGGGGACAAGAGGGTGGGTTTAAACTGGTGGGGAGAAAGGAGAGGGCTGCAGGGTTCAGCTCAAGAGCTGGACTTTCCCACAGTGCAGATGGGAGAAAGCAAGCAAAGACACACCGACCGGCAAGAAAGGGGAGACGGTTTCAGTATGTCGGCCCCATTCAACAAACAAACTGTGGTTTTAAGGGCTGCAGCAAGTGCCCGAGCTCCTCATCCCCTCCAAAAATGCTACAAAATTACAGAGAGTCTTCTAATATTTAGCATTTTTTGCTAAAGCCCCAGGTCCTGGAGTCATGAGAATACCACGGGATGTCAGCTTCCAACTAAAATAAATAAAGAGGGGATTCACATCCCTCAGGCTAACGCAGCAAAGCTGGAAGATGTGAATCCCCCTCCTTGGGGCCGGAAGAAAATCCTGGAAAGAAAATAAAGGGACCAGGAGGCAGAAAACCTCCACCCCCCATCTCCTTTGCATGACCACGCTGCTCACGAATCAATTAAAAATCGTGGGATACATCCCTCCAGAGGAGAGCACCCTCCTTCCCAGGGCATCTGAGGACGCCTGGTTCCCTTCCTCCCAGGCTTGGGTACCTCTTCCCCAACCCACGGAGGCGTGGGTCGGCCTCGGGGCACGTCGGCGGGAGCTCTGCAGCTTTGGTGAGGAGGGGGTGAGGATCGTACCTACCCCAGCATTTCTCAGTTTACCCCAGGGAGGGCTTGTCTGAGAGCCTGAATTATTTCGGAGCCAGGCTGCTTGAGAAGAGGAACAGGTGAAGGCGGCCGGCGCGGCCGCCAGCAGAGCCCGGCTCGGCGTCTCTCTCCTCCGCCGGCTCTCCGGGGAAGTCCCCCCAGGAGATAAATTACTCACTGTTGTCTGATGGCCTCGAGGTTGGCTCGAAAGGCGAATAAACGGGGTTTCTGGCAGCAGCGGGGAACCGCAGCAAAGTTGGCCCAGGGTGACTTGGGATTAAGAGCAAACTTTTGCATCTGCCAAGTGGCTCCCTCGCAGCCTTTCCCCTGCCAGCTGCAGCCTCCGCTGCCTCCAACCCCTGCTTTGCGTGGTCAAATCAGCCCCCAAGGGATGGGGAGAGGCTGGGGGCAGGATGAGGTACAGTATTCCACCTCGAACCAGGCTGTTCGCACAGCCTCAGCCCCAGTCCCGTGGGACTGGACCCCAGGGGAGGGACGGTGAGAGCGCTCCGTGATCCGCTCCGCGCCGAGTCAGCCGGTCCGAAGGCTGGACCCTGCCCTGTGGGGGACCAGGGAGCGGTTCCCATCCCTTTCCCTTCGGGTGTGGGCACCATCATGCAAACAGCAATATCCCCATGTCCGTCCACCAAATGCCACAGCATCATCATCCTCACATGCCTCCGGACCAAAGCAAAGCGTGAACCTCATCCCCACGGCCGCAGGGACGGACAGTTTTCCCTTGCATCGCCATTCACACCCGCAGGCCACCTGCAACCGTAGTCCCTCTCCTGGGGGTGGTGGTTTATCCCCTAAATCCTGCTCCTGTCCCTACAACCTCCCCCTGGGCTCAGCAACAGCCCCCGCAGAGCGATCCACCCTCCTGACTTCGCAGCCCTTCGCAGCGCATCGCCCCCTCCCTGGCCCTGCGTTTGGGTGCTTAAAATGTATCTGCAGTACCATCTCAGCTGCTATTTTTCATCCTTCAGCGATAAGGCATCTGCATGTACACAGCACCCAGAAAATTACTTACAAACAGCAGCTTCCTCCTGCAGATTTCCTCTCCCCCCTCCCCGTACCAATTATTAATATTATCACAGAGGCAGCCCCGCTCTGGCGTTGTTTTTGTTTAAGATTTTTCTCCCCCACCCCACCCTTTGGTTTTTTTACCCCCGCCCCGCGTCGTGATCGCCAATTTGAGATCACAAACCTGACATTTCGGTGCCTGCTTCACAGTGCCAGGCGGGCAAAACTGCCGGGGACAATCGATTTTCCCCGCATCGTCTACCGGTGCCATCCAAAACATTTAATCAACACGAGATCAACGCTTCCGGCAGGTCCCCGCTCGCTTTTTTCCCAGTCTGTGAAAATAAGTGACACCCCGAAAATGAGGGATGCCAGGAGCAGGGGTTGGAGCTGGGTGGGAGCATCCCTGCTCTGGGAGGGTGGGAAAGGGAAGGAAGGGATCAGCCTGGAGCAGACTGAGCGATGGGGTCTCAACAGGGAAACCAGTGCTTCCTCTGTGGACAAACTGGTGTCCACTGGGACGGCTGTGGGAATGATCTGTGGGACCTCCAGCATCACATCTGCAGTCCAGAGAGGGTCAACCAACACAAGCGAAGGGGATCGCAGCCTGATGCCTACCTAAAAGCGCATGGCGGAGTCTGGGGGTTTGTAAGGAACAGGATTCACTTGTTTTGGAGTCCCAGAGAGATTTGCTGGGTCAAAATGTCCCTGAGCTTTAGAGAGCGCAGCCTGGCCCTTACGTGCCAGAGCTGGGTGCTCAGACGAGCTCTCTGCCACCAGGCTGAGTGCAGTGAATGCATCTGTAGCTGGCTCCGTATTCACAGAAGTATCCTAAAACCCTTCCTGCAGGAAATCCCTTCTTACGCAGGGATGTGCAGGCATGGCGGTGTTGCCATCCCATTTAGTGGGTGGGTATGTTGAGGCACAGTGGCGGGAGCAAGCCTGGGAAATAACTAACACCGTTGCAAACAATGAAGCAGCAATGGGGCTTCCCAGACCTCTGCTCCCGCTGTTGGCCTATGGATGGTGCTGGGCATGTGAGGGGACTTTGGGACGGGGGTAAAAGCCGAAAAGCTGGGGCTGAGATCGCCATGCACTGATGGCACCCCCATTTTTTCCTTACATGACCCCTGGACTCGCACCCCCTGCTCCTCTGCACCCGGACAAACTCCGCGGGGTTCCACGATGGAGCAAGTTGCAGGGGGGGCAGAGGTGGCGGTTGTGGGGGCACGTGGCTTCGAATAAAACCCACGCACATCAAGCCACAGGGGAAACACACTGGCAGGGAGGGGAACGCCAAAGTGACGCCCGTCCCCCAAGAATGCTTGTCCCCCTCCCTCTCCTCCTGCGCGCCTGGCCTTAATCCGGGGGTGGCAGCGGGATGTCTGGAGACAGCTGTGCCTGCCCCCCGCCACCCTGACATCACCCACCGGCTATGAAGGCGCTTGCCTTGGCCAAGGGGTTCTTCTCCAAGTGTTTGTAGGCGAGGGGGGGCAAGATACACCCACGGCTCCCCTTAACCCTCTGCTTGCAGAGGAGGAGGCTTGACCCTCCGCTTGCAAAATGGCTCCAGGTAGTGTTTTGGCTCCCGAGGAGAAATGCTTTTGCAAGCGTGCAAAGCAGGGTTGTCCCTGCATGCAAAGCCCGCTGCTGCGACAAAGGCGGTGTGACACCAGGCTGCCGTAACTGTCTGAGCACTGCGATCTGTACATACGGACAAAGAAAAGGCCCCAGCCAACCGGTATCGTGGAATAGCCCTAATTTCCCCCCCCGCAGCTGCCCAGAATCCAGCTGTGAGCTTTGTTTTCCCAGGCCCGAGTCTCTGCTGCTGGTGCCTCAAAGAAGGGAACAAAAATAGGTGGAAGGAAGGAGGGATGCAAGCAAGCTCCACCTGGCTGCACCAGATGGAGACCCAGAAATGCGCCTGCTCCCCTCGCCTCTGTTTCCTTTGCAGCTCTTATGTCTGTGTTTGCTGCTGCTTAGGGGTTATACATCAATATCGTCCGGCAAAACGAGCCCCAAGATGGCCTGGCTACACCTAAAAAGGATGCTGGCATCAAGGGAGCTGTGCTAGCATCTTCTGCTTCATCCAACAGCTAATTCACCTGCTCCCAGTAACTCCTCTGGGTTTGTACACAGCTGGTTACCTTCAACATTTCCCTGCACTCTCGATGGGTTTGCTAATAAGGGCTTTTTTAGATTATACACCACAGTGCAGCTACCCATACGGATACTGGGAACGCCACTGTGATAGCCCTGGGGTTAAATGGGAAGGCAGCTTTCCATAGCAGGCTGACTGGCACCCCAAATTTGCTGCAACATATGGTGGAGAAGAGGGTTTCCTTCAGTATTTCCTATGACCCAGGGCTGGACATCACAAAACCTTCCCCTAAGCTGCTGCTAATGGCCTGAGGCTGACCAGAAGAAGTGACCCAACCGGGCAGGATGTTCAAGCCCCAGAAAGATGCTCCGCTCCTCTTTCATCCTCCATCCCTGGCTGGGTAACAAGTGGGACGACTGCAGCCGGTCCCAGCTCGCTGCTGGGCTTGCAAGGGGGGATAGGATGTCAGCCGGCTGCGCCCTTGAAAACGTGATCCCCTCTGGGCCGATCCGCCTGATGTTTTCACTGGAACCATCAATCAGTGCAGGAGACACGATCATATTTTATAGCCAGAGTTGCCTGTGAAACTCAAGCTTGGCATGGCAGCCACTGCTCTGCTCGCTTGGAAGGGGAAGGCGAAGCCTGGACGTCTTTAACCCCTTTGTGATGGGTTCTTTGAGCTGCAATTCTGCAGCAGCCTCTGCTATTCTGCTTGTGTGATTTCTTCCCTCTTCTATCCCCATCATCTGATGCTGCAGATGCAGCGTAGGGTGTTAATGAGACTGCAGCCTCTCCTTATGCTCCTGAGAAGCTCTGCACAAGCAGGCGACATGCAGAGAAGCACAGATGCACAGAGATACTCCTTCCCACGCTATTTACAGCCCACAGCTACACGTTCCCCCCAACTTGCTAAAAGCAGACAACGGCATAAAACACAAGCAGGTCCGCACATTCTCCTCGACTCCCACAATACCCAGCCCTGACTGCAGGGCCCAAGATATTCCCAATGCATTTGCAGACTTGCAGCTAAAATAGATATTGCACAAGTTGGTCCTTCTCTGTGCACAAATGCAAACAAATCTCTACCCTGGAAATGCTGCTCTTTGTGAAATTCCTCTCAGCAATGCTGCTGCTATTAAGCTCAAATCAAAGCACTGCTCTGGCCAGACAGCCCAGCTCTGGCATCAGAAAGTTCATCCCGGTGTCCCGATCCTTTTGTTTCCCCTCTCCTTGGGGAGCTTGTTCCTGGCCATCATCCCACTGTGCGATGCTGTTCTCCGGGAATTGCTCTGGTGGCTTCGGTTACGCTTGCCCAGGAACAAAGCGGCTCTCCCCAACAGGCGAGCATTCTCCCCGCAGGGGGAAGAGGAGCCTTGCTATTGAGATGAGGGGCATTCAGGAGGCCTCCAGGACATTTTTACAGCCCAGCCATGCCAGGCTGATGGATTGCTGATTGGAAATTAGATTTCCGAAGCTGGAAGCAGTCATAAGTGTTGGAGAAACGACAGCTCCCACAGGGGATGAATGCATGCAAGGGGAGGATGTGGCTGAGGTGGAGACAAGTCCCTGGGAACGATTTGGGACTGCCACATGCAGAGATGCTGGGCACCTGCTCTGCACGGCACAGGCTCTCTGCATCCCACAGGCAGAGAGATGCAACGTGCGATCACTGGCTCTTCTGCACTGGGTGCTGGCTGTCATGTAGTTCAAGAACCCAGAGCAGCTACAGTGATCAAAAGCAAAGCCTGAAGTATACATAATAACATACACAGGGAGTGTAGTAGTTAGCTAAATGGAATTTTTGATGGGGTGACTGGGACGAGGGGGTGAACCAACTCTTCCACATGGACCCATCCCTCCTTCAGCACAAGGATCCCTGAAGTGCGATGCTCGAGGGTACGAAGGTCTCTTGGCACAGCTCTGCCTGCCCTTCTCGAGGTGCCAAAGGTATCTGAGATTGGCAATCCCTGTATTTGCCAGCCCGTGCAGCCACTGTATTCACAATGAGATCTTGCTAGCAAACCGCAGATTAAAAATGAATAAACCTGTTGAAGGAAGAAATTGAACGCACACCAAGGAGACGAGTTGGAAGTGGTTTCCACGCTATCAGAAATAGGAACTGGCTGATTAAATCAGGCCTGATTTCCAAGAAGCCAACTCTAGGACTGTGCAGTCTTGCACCCAAACGTGCCAGGGACTTGCAACATCACAAGTTTGTGGCTTGGGGAGCTGAAGTGGTGGTGGGGAGAATCAGCTAAAGCCCTGACATCCATTGTCCTACTCATGACTCAGAGCCAAGAACCGAAGGGTATAATCTACACCAACAATAAATATTGTCTGCTATGGCCAAGCTGCTGCTCCCTGCCATCCCACACCTTTTGGGTGCCATCCTGCTCTCCATCTTGCATAGGACTGAAGAGGAGGGTTTAACATCAAGTAGATAAATGGCTCTTGGAGCAGGATTTCTTGTTCCCTGTTGAGAGGTAGAGACTAACTAAATACGGAAGGAGAAAAGAAGGAAGAAGGAGGCGAAATCATTGCCTTTTCTTTCTGCTTTGATTACTAAAATGGGAACTGCCTGGCCTTTTTTCACAGCTGGTGTGTTCTGAGACCCTCACAGGACATAGGTGCCCACGAGGCCCCTGAATCCCGACTAGGATGTGATCCATGTCAAGCAAGGTAGCTTGGGGTCTGCTCCCTAAGCCCATTCCTGGACCAAAACTTCCTGCTGGCTCTGAGCATCCTCAGCCCCAAATGATATGGTAGCAGGGCTGATTTACTACTGCCCAGGCTGCGAGGAAGGCGATAATTCCTCAGTAACACCTGCATTTACGGTCTGCTCAGCCGGGCTGCCTCCCCCACTTGTCAGCTCCTTTTAACCGCAGCTGATAACTTGTCAGAGGCTCTTGACATTGTTTTTTCCCGGAGCCGGGCAATGTGGTGAGCAGCTGCGCGCAAGGAAAGTCTCATCTTTCTGCTCCAGCCAGGGAGAGCCTGCCCGTAACCTCCCCACCTCCCGTTTTCATTACGAACGCTAAGACTTTGGCACCGCTTCAGACTCTCCCTCCTGTCCCGGGGTGGGGGGTGTAGCCAGCTGTGATGCCTTCTCACAGCCTGGGAAAATAGTTCAGGGCTCCGCTTTTCCCTGAGAGCCCTGAAATTCAAGTGGCCAGTGCTCTCGCTCCCCCCCTCCATCTTTCTCCCCTTCCTTTTCCCTCCCCTTTGCTCACCCTAACCTACACAGCCCTTGTTTAAAATTAAGCACTCTTTCTCCCTCATTAGGGGCGAGATCAGGCCACCCATCCTATACCCTACAAGGAGCCTCAGTGCCCTATACATACCACGCCTATTCTCCCTAGAAATATTAACCCATTCCTTCCCCACCCCATTATTTTGGGGGGCAGTAATCTCAAACATTTCAAGGTAGTCCTTAAAATTATACTCTCCTTTTCCATTTCACTGCAACCATACCTGTATGGTGAGGTTGAGCGCATTAGTGTTGCTGGGCATATGTTCCTATATCTCTTTGGGGTTGCAATTCCCAGAAAAAGAGCCCACATCTACAAACCTCCAAGACCTCCCAATTAGTAATTAAGTCTATCACTACATCTCAGTCTCAAGTAGTATCATGCTGTTCCCCTATGACAGATGAAAACGCTATTTATCCCTGTTTTATAGATGAGGAATTGAGGTGCAAAGGGATTTCACAGGTTTCTAGTACAATAGAGTAGAGCCAATGGACGTGAACCTAATTCCTACAGCTACCCAGGACTGCTATTTCAGTAAGCTTAGTCCTGTTTTACCACTGAGGAACTCCCCCAACACATCACAGACAGTGATTTCTGTAGTTCAGGCATGAAACCATGGTGCAGAACCACCTATTTCCCCAGCAGGGAGTTAAAGGACAGCCAGGGCTGCTGTTTTCAAACTGGATTCCCCAGTTTTGCAAGTATTTGGCATCACACCCAGGTAACGGATGCTTGTGTGCAAAATAGGTCATGCAAATGGACTATGTACAAAGTAGAGACCTTTTTGAAACATCTGTCAGCACCTCCAGGCAATGCCTTGCTATGTCTTTCTTTGTGCAAAATAATACTTTAATGCTACTTGGCAAACAAAGGACCTGGTTCTCTCCCAAAGCTATTGATACTCCTGCAAAATGCCACTGAATCAGAGTAGTAATGGTTTACACCCATTTTGTACTACAGAAAGCTGTAGAACAAGATGCAGTCAATAGCTAGTGTATGGAAATAAAGCCTCTTCATGCAGACACAGCATTAATTCCTGCCCAGGATGCACTTAGCATCAAGAAGGAAGGGTGGCTGTCTCCCACTGGTGTGGACAGTTGGGCAGAGGGTGTATCTTGAGCAGTTTGGGAAGGAAATGTAAGTGTTAACAACACACATTTTACTAAGATAACGCACCTCTTCTTCCCCCTATTTTCTCCTTTTTTGTTCTACAGGAAGGAGGTGGCTGCTCGAGAGACCGGGGGTCTCTCCAGATCTGAACGAAGGTCAATCCAGCAGGGACTACTGATAGAAGCTTTGGATGTGCATCTCAATCCCATGTGGCGGATGATTTGGATTAGCAATTTGTCACAATCCCCTCAACTCATCGGGTTTCAATGATGGGAAAGACACACAGATGTAAAATCTCACTCGTATGGCTTTGATTCGAGGTTGGATTGACAACCGTATGGAGCTTGGGTTTTGATTCAGGTTCAGACACAGCTGAGAGCCGTTATTGCAAAATTGTGACCCAACACAATCAATAAATTTGGTTGTTGGGACAGAAATGGGCAGGAAGATTTTCCGACCAGGAAATCCGAACTTCAAGACAAAGCCTGAGCTCCTCAGAGAGCCTAGCACCGGACTCCATCTCCATTTGCCAGCCATCACTCAAACTAAATGTGCTTGAAGTTTGGCCCAAAAAAATGTGCATGAGAGGCACACAGATGTTGCAGTGAAGCTGATTTCTGTTCTCTCCCCTGCCTGCAGTCAGATTAGTTTCAAGGATTTGGGGAAAATGAGATCTTGTCGCTTTTCCTCCAAAGGGAGGATGCCAGCTACTTCCAAAACTCTCAAGTTGGACTGGATGCCTCCTTCTCCCATCTCCTGGCAGGGCTACCCAGGGCAGGGCAGCAGTGGTGGTACCCTATTTGGGAGGCTGCCGTTCTGCCTAATCACTGCAATAGGAGGAGGCAGCTTTTAACAGCTGTGAAATGCTACAGGGATCGGAGTGGTGATGCTCTCGCCAGCTCTCTTCTTCCACCCCTGACACAAGTCATTTATTTATTAACTTCTCCCCTCACCTTCCTTCTGTCTGTCTGATGCTGGGGGTAGGCAGAAAGGGGGCAAGACCAAGGGGGCTGGATGTCATCAAACCACCCCAGAAAGGAGGAATCTGCTCGCAATTTTGCCACGTTCAACACACAAAAACCCAGCTGACCCAGTTTATCCCCCCTTTCCCTTCCACAGCTTACCTTCTAGGGAGGCATGAAAAAGGTAGCAGGATGCTGTGAAGGCCAGTGGGATGAGCTCAGCTTGGGAGAGGTGGTTTGGAGAAGGTTTATGTTCCTCTTCATTGCATTTAATTGCATTTACACCACAGCAGCAGTGGCAGAGATGGAAGAAGCCACCAATGATCTGAAGCCCATCCCCTGTTCTTGTTAGAGAAGTCTTTACACTGGGCACAGGGAGAGTGGATGGTTTTCCCAAAGGGGTCCTCAGTGATGCAGACGACCCTTTCTCTCGCAGCCAGCACTTCTCCCTGTGGGCAAGGGAGAGAAGTTGGGTTAGAAAAGGGAAAGTGCCAGTTTGGGGAGATAGAACCAAAGGGTTGCACTTGTGACTTGCAAAAAGTACGAGAGCAAATGTTGTTGTTCCTCTCGCAGTTGTTTGGCCTCCCACGTGAGGCAGGACTGTGGTCAGCCACGGCTTTCCCCAGCTCAGCTGCCCACATTGGATAACACCCAGTTACCTGTTTTGGATTGACCTCGCTGATACAGAGGGACATGAACAGAGGGTTTAGCTCCCATGAAGACACCATGAACTTCAGGCAAGTTTGCTCCTCATCATGAGACCTCGGTGTCCCAATTTCCCCTCTTTTACACCAATTTTATTTCAGAGTGTCTCCAATAGCTGTTGCATGTTAACCTCAAGGAAGGCAGAAATCAAGCCATCCAGCAGCCCTGCCCCTGCGTATTTGGGTGCAGCTTGGTCTCCCCATCCCGAGCAGCATGTTTTCCCAGCCCTGTGCACCTGGAGGATGGAGGATGGAGTAGGACACGATGGGAAAAATGACAAACAAAGCAGAACAGCACATCTGATGCCCTGTGAATTAATCAGAGAGCAGGGCCAGCATGCTGGGCAAACAAGACCTGGAATTGCGTCTCTAACCTTGATTAAATTAGAAAGCTCTCCAACTAATACAAACGCCCCTTGGTAAACAAGGGAACGGGGCGGGGGGGGGGGGGGGGGGGCGTTAATGAAGTGGATAAGAAGCAACTTGACAATTGATGGGGCTGGTGAGGGAGAGGCAGGGAGGGAGTAAGGCAGGGCCAGAGATTTAGAAAAGGGAAAAGGGAGAAGGGACGCACAGAGAGCCAGAAATGGGGAGAAGAGGGAGATGAAGGGAAAAAAGGAAAGGGGATTTCCTTCCAAAATGTTTTCCTAAAAAGCCAACACACAAAGGAAGTGTTTCTTTTCTGTTAAAAGAGATACAAACATTGGAGAGTCAAAAATCACCCACAAAGGTACTGGATTATGGTAGTAGTGCAGCCCCTTCTCGCTGTACAGTCGTCTGTTTAAAGGCTGCAATACAGTCAGATCACAAACCAGCACGACTCTGTCAGCTCTAGACTGACTGTATTTTTAGTGGGGTCAAAACTGGTGCCAACAGACTGCACTCGACTAAGATGCCAATTAAAACTTAGTAGCTGCAATTTTGCAAACGGGCAGGTGGTTTTGCTCACCTGCCAATGTCAGGCTCCCACCCTACGCACACCCCATCCATAAGCTCCTGCCACCCTGTCCCTTATATGTAGACCCTCCTCACTCCCTCATTAAGCCATATGTCTCATTTAATTCATTCAAAAGAAAATTATGGGACCAGCTCCTTGGTAAACTAGGAATGACCTGACTGAAAGCGCTGGAGATGCATCAGTGTCAAGGGATGCGAGAACAGAACCCAACGAGCCCCTTCTCCTTCCATTTTGGGAGCATTTACCTGCCACACTCAGTCATAATGGATAATATAAACATTGCTGAGACCCTCATCCCTCCCTACAACTCCCCAGCATCCAGGCCAAACCTTATCTGAAGAACTACCACCCAGCTATGATGAAACCCTGCAGAAAGCCCCTGACTAACTGCCTGAGTACAGCTGCAAGCGAGAAAAGGAACAGCTGAGCTGGGGAAAGAGGCGGCAAAGCAGTCTGGAATTAGCTTGAGTTAAGTATACCTCCATGCTGGGTGTATGGCAGAGGTCCTCTGAAGGGATGAGGAGTTTTCTATAGGTGATGTGGCTATAAAAAGGATGGTGCGATGCTGAAGCATGGCAGAGCTCAGCGGCTGGCAAACACCCATCACCAGCCACAGAGCACAGCCAACACTAAGCAAGCATCCCGTCAGCTGGTTTCTTTGCCCAGAGGCTGGGAAAGGGATTTGGGGTAAGATAAGATAAAGTAGTTTCTTTCCTAACACCTTGTCTAGCATCAGAAGAGCCAGTGCAGAGAGGCAACATCCACCGAGGGCTGTGAAATGAAGCTGAACTGTATCTGCTCACATTTATCCCTCTGTCTCATGTGCCTTCTTGCTCACGCACCCTCCACCTTTTCCTGCTGGCTAGTTAAAAAGAGTTAAGCGTTGCTTTTATCATTCTTTTTTCTTCTTTCTTTCTTTCTTTCTTCTTTCTTTCTTCTTTCTTTCTTCTTTCTTTCTTCAGTGCATGGCAAACCAGGAGGCAGAGCAAGTTGATTCTCACCCCTCCCCACCTCCGCTATGCCAGCGAATTTCCAATTTTCAGCTAATATCAAGGTCATGACAAAAAGCGCAGAGGCCCTGGTAGGACATAATGGCAGAAGAATTGTAAATGTTGCTTTTAGTGAATGCAGAATGAGGAAGGGCCAAGGAGGGGAAATTTTCCATTCAGTGCCGGCCTCTGAAAAGCGAATACATTTTCTCCTCCAGTGTGTCGCATTAGATTTCCAGAGGTGCTCGGCACCAGGTACATGTCATTAGTAACAGTTTGCGTGGTAATGAATCCTTTTATTTCTCTTCCACACAGCTCATGAATACATAAAGAGGCTGGTTTTAGTCGCATCTGGTTCAGCTGCAGGAGCCTCACATAACTTAATTTCGCATCCTCTTCAGTAGGGTAGCAAACCCAGCTGGGGCCAGCCTTAAAGGCACAGGGAGGTTTTCAAAAAACCTAAAATCTAGGCTCGGAAGCAAGGATTTCCTTGGGAATGCCTTGGAGCTTTCTCCATTCCCTGGTGGTCTTCCTAGAGATGAGGCATCCTTTGTTTTAACACAGAGGAAGGGATGCGCTTGAGTTCGGCCAAAAGTTTGCTTGTTTGGGGCAACAGTGGGTACATCTTTCTGTAACATGCAATGGATGGGACTAGTCTGTGTGCCTCATGCTTTTGGTTAAAAAAAAATCCCCCTTCCTCGCCTTGGGAGTATGGAGCCGATGCCTGCAATTGCAGGTAGATGGGTCTTTCCTGAAGTTAAAAACTTGCAGCCGGGAATTACGGCTGCATTAACACCCTTGTTCTGCAGGCGAGGAACTGCTGCCAGCACTCTGTTAGTATAATTGCTGTGCTTCCCCTTGTGAAGTTTTATCTTTCTTATTACAATTAATTGCCTTGCAATTTTAATAATAATAATAATAAAAATAATTAAAAAAACCCTCATCATTTTGGCTCTCTGCAACCACCCTTCAGGGCCACGGCTGCAAAGCCCTGCTGCAGGAGCTGTTGAGCAGTGACAGCAAGAGTTGGCTGCAAGGGAAGAAGGATGCACCAGCCAAGCGAAAGCACCTGTTGAACGTGGGTGGAGAACAAATTAAGCCCAAACCTCCTCAAGTACCCAGCAAACCCAGACCTGTGCAATGTCCCACTTGCAGAGAGCCTCACCGACCTCCCTCCTGCCATGCCTAGATGACAACTAGAGCTCAAGAGCATTCCTTCAAAGCTATTTCTCTAACAAGGTACCGTCCGCAGTGTGGGTAGACTCCTAGCTAGAAATAAGATGCTGGGAAGATCCTAGACATTCAGATGTCCAGTGGACCTGTGACAGCAGTGAGCTTAAGCCACTGGTGAGCTTAAGATACCCATTTAAGTTGATGGTTTGAGAAGAACATAGCTGTAGATAGCATTAGGCTGTTCCCAGGCTAGGCGTGATTCTGCAGAACAAACCACTAGTAGCCAGGGGCCTCACCTGAATAATGAGCTGAAACCCATCATTTCCTGGTGTTATCAGACCTCACGGGCTCAGCAGGGCTAGGCTGGACCTCTTCCAGGAGCAGCAAAGTTTTCAGTCAGTCACAAGTTTAGCTTGAACTGAGAGCAGCTCTGATGCTGGTCTCTGAAGCTGCTTAGGAAGTCGCTTTTAAGTCGAGAGCTGAGCTCTGCAGAGGTGTAACCTCTCTGTGACAAGATAGGGCTGAAATGTAGGTAGGTATGTGAAAATCTGGCTGGATGATGGCAGCTTTGGGGACTGGTAATGAATAACTGCTCTTTTCCAACATCTGGAGCTCCTGATTTTCCCGCATCCTGATCACAAGGTGCCTGCTGGTTCCCCAGGACCAGCTGCACCTCTGTTGATAGAGACATGTGTTGGCTTTATTTGTGTTAAAAGGCAAGTGAAAACACATATGTGAAGCACTCTTCTTAGTATAGATTTGAAGCTTGAGCCCTGGACTGGAGACACCCATTTGTCCACAACTTTGGTTAAAAGAACAAATTCCCGGTGAAATAAAAACGCAGGATTGTGCAAAGCTGATAAAAGACCAAACCCGAGCCCTAAGCCAGCCCACAGCCCACGCAAGGGCTGCACTTATGCACTTGGGAAACAGAGCTATCGAGGGAACTCTGCTTTGTGTGCTGGAGCTTTTCCTAGAACTCATTTTCTAGTTCCCCTCACTGATAAGAGCAGGAAGGGTACACCCAGCCCAACGTGGCCAACCCTAATAATCCCCCTGTCCTGCTCTCTTTTCTTCCCTCTGCCAGACCCCTCCTGTCCTCTCCATCTTTAGGAGACGGGGAAGAATGAAGAAAAAACAAGGTGTCTCTTGAACTCATTTATGGTTTGGGTTTTTTTCATTTATGGGCACACTCCCTCTGTGCTGCCCAGCAGCATCTCTGCAGACACTGGGGCTTGGCAAAAAAGGGACAGGCTCTTTGGGATTCCTCTAAATCCAGAGCATCTTCACTGAAGGCAGGGTATTCAGTGTTTTGTTTTTACCTGGACAATTAATAAGAGATCAGAATTTGCCTCTTCTTCCTATTTCAGGTGACAGGGGAAGTTGATATTGCGGCTGGGATGGGGTGAGGATTGTCAGAGCTAGCTCTGGCTCTGTTTGGTGGTTGGGGCTGAGCTGAGGCCATACAAGCTCAGTTCAGCTGTAACCTCAGCCTGAACCTCAACTCCTGCAGGACAGCAAACCTGGTCCATCCCCTCAGCCCCAAGGAGCTATTGCAAATGAAGTCCCCAGAGCACTTGGCACACCACATTTCATTGCTGAAGTGTAAACCAAGCAGGTTTAACTTCTGTTAAAATGCTTTTCCTTACCAAAGTAATAATAATTTCTCAGCTGAAATTATTGATGGCATTAAAAAAAAAAGGCATTTTTTTCTGCTTATGTATTTTTCTAAACTAAAATAAATGTTTGGTATTAAATATGAAGAGTTGCTAGATTTTCTAGATTAAGATGGAAAAATTTAAAAGACTATGTTAATAAAAAAGAAAAACATTTATAAGGGCGGGGTGTGTGTGTGTGTGTGTGTGTGTGTATTATTTCCCGGCCAATCCTAGTATCCTCTGCTAGGTGGCTCCTGCCACAGGTAACTGGATTTTCAGACTTCACACTAAGCAAGTCTCAGCTCCTCCTTATTCATAAGCACCCAAAACATTGAACACCGTAATTTCCTCACAGACAACTTACAAGACTTCCAAAATTTGGCTAAATACCCCACTTAAATAATTAAGGAGATGTGCTGGTCTCAGACTGCCCAAGCCCCTGTGATGTGACACGAGCAACTACAAGGGATGCTCACCTCTGCTATCTGCAACAATTTTTTGCCACAAGCTCATCTGATTTTTTTCCAGTTGCTATGAGATTATTTTTCCCGCCCTTCCTGACATGCTGTTGTGCTGAACACAGATCACAGAATGTGAATTTTCAGTAAGAAACTGCAGTGCTCATGATTTTGGGGGTAAAATCTCAGAAACATGAATCAAGGTCAACAAACCTTGAAGCAACAAAGGCTGGAACTATCACAGCAGCTCCCTGTTCCCCATAGAGATGCTGCAGGCAGAGACACAGTTTTGGAAAAAGAGAGGGATCGAAATCACAAAGAAAAGTTATTCTATTGCACCCAAAGCAATGATTATGTGCTGCAGAGGTGTTCAGTGAGAAACTTGCCTGCACCAGAGCTTGGCTTCTTGGACATTGGTGGAACTTACCAGGGGAGGACTGAGGAAGCAGGGCAAACTTCGTGCACGAGGTTTCTCAAGAACACTCTCCATGCAAACAACACAACCATGCAAAATAAACCACAAATATTTTAACTTAAAGAGCCGGTCGCACCCACCACGAGGCTAATATTCAGCATTATCCCACCTCACACCAAGTCTCCATGCAAACGGTTTTAAATTGAGCCAAGTTTTAAATTCAGGCCACACAACAAAGCAAACTGGACACCTCCCAGCCCCATCCTTCCAGTTTGTTATCCCGATATCCACAATACAGCAGAAAAAACCACATCTCCATCAATTGTGTGCTGCAGCAAAGACTACACCAGCAAATTTCAAGGCACCTTTAATAAGTGCTGCAAACCTGATGATGGTTCTTCCAACAAACACAAGACCAGCTTTTTACTCCTCCTCAGCTAACAAAGGGTGTGCCAAACCTTTGGGCTTAATGACAATGACTTTCACCTGTACAGTACAGGTGTTTCCATCAGCAGGCTGCAAAGGCACTGCTAAAGGACTCTGCCTCCCTTCTCAGCTACAGAACATGCATAAATGTATTATTATACATTTACCATCTAAAGATACTCGGTTGCATTCTAGGTGACAATTTAATCACAACACACACAGAGCTGGTAAAATATTCCTATGACCTATTTTATAGATGAATTAAAAAAGGACCGATCTGATACAGATCTACCAAAGCACTGGACAACATAACTAATCTTCAGGCACAGTTCATTCTCCCAGTCCACTAATGGCCTTTAATTTAAGTATACGCTAAATAAAAGTGCAAGTTAGGCGGGAGGACAAAGGGACAGAGCTGGACACCAGTTCCAGCCCAGCACCCATCCTACACACCATCAGTAGGTGTCTAGGTGTGATGCTACAAGCCCCAGCAATCAGCATCACTATAAATCAGGATGGGCTGGTGAAATCTCGATAGAGGCACCCTACCTTTAGCTACTTGAGTATGAAATTTTACCCAAAATAGTTGTCCTAATGCTTCAGAGCTGGGTGTCCAGCTCTTATTCTGGTCCCCACAGTGGGTTTTCTTGAATAGTTGGGGGGGTGAGGGTCAAAGAAATCATAGCATCACCTAGGCACAAAAAGTATTCAACCTGGGTAAACCTGGTTGAAGGAAACCAACAGAGCATTTGGCACCACTCCTTTGCAAAAGCTCCTTGCAACCAGGCAGGCGCTGGGGCCACTCTCGCTCACCCTCCTTTCCCCACCAAAGTCCACCTACTCCTGCAAACTTCCCCGTTATTATTTCTTTTCTTCTCCCTCCCCCTCCACAGGCAAGTGCGTGGGTCACAATTTCTCTGATTCGCCTTGTATCTCCAGCTATAAAAAGAGAACATAATGGAAAAATAATTAAAAAATAAAAGAGAGGAATAAAAAACATCATTTTAAGGGAGAAAGGGGAGGGGGACCAGGAGATCTGCGGAGCTAGTAGATAACCAGCAGATGTGATTTTTGCAGATAAGCGTAGTAATTTAGATAAATCTGGAGGCTTTAGAGCCTTTCGCTTGCGTTCCTTTTCTTTCTGTCTGATTTTTTTTTCAATTTTATCTCGCAAGTCAAGAGGAGGGGGAGTGAGAAGGAGGGAGAGGGGGGGAAGCTTAATCTTTGGGTAGTTTTTCTTTTCTTTTTAATGTGTTTTTCCCCAGAAGGTGGGATAATGCGAGCTGCTCTCCCCCCCACGCACATACACACACACACACACACACACACGCACATGCACACAGAAGCTGGGGCTATGTTTTTTAAAAGCAGCGGACAAAAATCAAAATATTTGAAAATGTATTTCATGGTAATTATGTCATATTTCATGGACTGATGCCACTACTGAAAGAGAGCCTGAATGCCTTAATTTGTATAGAAATTGTAATCATTTGTTCATTTCAAGGTGAAAATTGCATTTTTTAATTTAAATTGTATCCTGCGTGATAGTCTATTATCTAGTAAAATTGTCTCCATGTCTGAATGCCTTATATGCAGCTGCAATGCTTGTTACAAATCCAGTTATATTCATAAAAGCTTTGTCGATGTCTCGGGAAATGTGAACAGTTTCTTGTGGGTTTCTTCTCTCTCTTTTTTTCTTTCTTCCCCTCTTCCCTCCCATTCTCATCCTCCCTCCCCTTCCTCCTTAGTCTTTTTTTTTTTTTTTTCCAGTTGAAATAAACCCATATCTACTATTAATAATAATTAGCCTGGGTATATACAAAAGACAATTCTGTGTGGAATAGGGTGAGGGACGTGCAGAAAGCATTCAGAATTTCTGCTTATTTATTTATTTCAGAGCAAGCCACCTCGAGGTTGCATATTGCTGGGGAAAAAGGGATGAGAGAAGAGAAAGGACAAGAAAAAGGAAGGGAGTAAGATGTGGGGAGAGGTTTTGTGCAGCAGCTCCTGTAAATAAAACTCAGCCCCAAAGGACGGCATGGGCAGGCAGGAGCAGAGAGAGACTCGTACTGATGTAAGAGAGAGATTTAAGTCACTTTGGCGTTTCAGAGATTTGGGGCTGGGGTGGAAGGGAGGTAGAAGGTCGCTTTCCTTCCAGCCCCTGGTTTTGAGAAAGCCCTGATATTTTGTATCGTGATAGGAGCTATCCTACAGTGAATTGCAGCCTTGTCTCTCCTGGTGTCTGCTTTGATCCCCTATGTGATTTAGGGATGCCCAGAGTCTGCTGGAGGGGAAACAGTGTCTGCGAAGTTAACTGTGGTGTCCAAGATCCCCTCAGCACCGGTAAGAGGCCGGATCTCCTAATTTCCCACCTTCTGCCATGCTCACTGCATATTTGAGCTCCTTTGCTGTTCTGCAAGAGGGAACATGCGTAGAGGGAATCGCAGCCTCCCTTCTGGGCACCCTCAGCTGGACTCTGCTGCACCCATGCAGCCCTCCGTGGAAAGCAATCCTTCTCCCCTAGTCTGACTCTTCCTGGGAAGGCGGAGATGGATGCACGTGCATCTCGGTCTCCTCACCTTCCACTCCTGCTTCAGCCAAAGAGCTGAGGACACCCCATCTCCCAGCACCCAGCTTTTCTGGGAAAACTGCACCAAAAAAAAGTCAGCTTGGAGTAGAAATGCTGGAAATACTGGCCCAAGGATGCACAGCATTAGAGGAAGACTGACAGGAATGTTACAGGAATGCAGGATGAGCTTGCTGGCTAGTGTAAATCAGCAAAAGCAGTTAAAATTCTGGGCTGGTTTGCACCAGGTGAGAATGTGGCCTGCCCGGGACAGGATATTAATTATATTAATCCTTAAAAAAGAAAGAAATGGGCCTCACAAGGAAATCCTTTTTCAGTCATTTAATTCCCTTTCATACACCTCTCCCTGCTCGGAATACCCTGATTTTATGCAGGTCCACAGCCTATTATAATAAACTTCTCTACACCTATTCTGAAAAGAAATTGCTCATGAAATGCTGTAAAGCTAAGGCTGCTGAGCCAAATTTGCCGGCACAGTCACTGTCTGACAGTAGCTATAACCACTGAGACAAGCAACAACGGATCTAAACACGGGTCATGAGATGGGTCTGACCTCTGAGCCAGGCAAACATCCCCCGAGGATTAAGACATGGAAAGGGGGGTACCAAAACGCTGTTAGCATGACGGTTCATGCAGGGATGCATTCAGTTAGGCATGCTTTACGTGTACGTGTGGGTGTCTTAGGATTTCTTGCAATCATGCCTTTTGCAGCTTCATTCGTAATCTCCCCAGTTCATCAGAGAGATTTAGCAGGTGTAAAGAGCTAAAATACCAGTAGCCGAAATACAAGGTGGACCATGTGTCCAAAAGGACACTGTAGGACGGGAGGCATTGCTCATGAAAAGTGATGGAGCTGGAAAGAAGCAGGTATAACACAGAGAACATGGAGGAACTGTCCTCCCCAAAAAGATGCGTCAGTGCACTCATCAACCTCTCTGCCTTGCTATCCAACAGGTTACACCTGCTATACACAAGACATCTGAATTAATTTCACTGGGGACTTACAGCGGTATTTGAGTCAGATGGGAAAGGATTTGAGTTCCTGCCATAAGTAGGACCTAAAGTGCACAGGATGGGTGCTCTGCACTTCCCCAAAAATCAAGCCACTGATGCCAACTGGGGCTGAGCAAAAATCACGAGCAGGTTTTAAAAGCTTTGGTGTGTTGCTTTAAAGAGTGGGGACTGGTGTTTCCAGAGGGAGATAGGTGCTCGGGCATATCTTCCAAGTTTCCCTTGGGACTTCCCTAAATTAGGCATCACCTGCACGCTTTCATGGTCCCTGAATCATACTTTCAGAATGTATTTTCAGCATCAATACAAAACAGAATACTAAAACCCAGCAGAAACTCTCATAGCATTCACACCTTGCAGGGCTAGGCTTTCTGCCTCCCTTTTCTCTAATATTTATCACACCCCAGCCAAGATTTGGGGACCGGTCAGTTGAGACATGAACTAGGTTCAGACACTTAAAGCAACGTGATCCTGCCTAAGTCTCTCGACCTTCATCTGCCTGTAAAACAGCTTTCAAAACCATTACATTATAGCAATGCTGGAAAAGGTAACATGATGGAAAAGAGGAAAGAGTAAAGCTGGTTTTAACAACATTTTCTGAAACATTTTGGTTTTGTAATAAGGATGTTCTCCAAATTATTTTAATTATTCAGTTTTTAATAAAGAGAAAGGGAGAAAATTTTCAGTTTCTTCAGTTTTAGATAAAAAAAAGTTTTTAAATCTCAGGTTAGAAAGGCAAAAATGCTTTTCTTCCCTTCCAGGTTGCTCTTCTCTTTTCTTGCATGCCTTTTAAAATGAAAAAGAAACAGAAAAGTGGAAACAACCTCAATATTTAAAATATTTTTATCTATTCCTCATATTTCCTCCGAGAAAAATATCTGTGAGAATGTCCAGGAAAATAATGTAAATACATTCAACATTTTTTGAGTAATTCAAAGGAAAAGTGCTAGTTACCCTGCCAAGTGCTTCTCCTCTCCAAAACTAGATAGCATTGAGATACAGCGAGATATATATCTATGTGTGTGTGTGTGTGTGCATTCTGTGTCTCTGCTCACTTGGAGTCACTGTCCCGTGCTTTCTCCAGCTGCTAAATGCACAGCTCCGGGAGAATATGCAGCGGGGGGCTAAGGGGAGGCTGCGGTAAGCGCACAGGCGATGGCTCAGATCGCAGAGGACTGCGGAGAGGTTTGCTGGAAGCCGGAGGCAGTATGTGTGAAACCCAAAAATAAAAACTGAAATAAAAAGCAGAGCAGGAAAGGTGCACAGAGTTAGACCCCGTCAGGGCAGAGGAACAGCCCCTCTCATGCAAAGCGCAGGCAGCCGTACGAAGCACCTCGGGTCAAGTCCAACGACACGGGACCAACATGGACACGACGCAGTGACTGGGGTCAGCACCCTGTCCCCAGCCTGCAGGATGCAACGCGTTTGCAAAAGTTAGCAGCTGGTGTCAAATTGACTTGAATTTGATTTATCACCAGCTTATCGGCAGATTAAAGTTGACGACAGCTTAGAGCCATAATTGACCGGTGATACTTGTAGCGGGAGCTGTATCGGCCTGAGCAGCTCCCTTGTGGGCTAGCTTGCGCCCTTGATGTCTTTCAGAGGGCAACGGATCGACTCTGGCGAGGCCTGGGAAATATCCTGCGCTCCTCAGATAAGGTTTGAGTCGTTAGGAGAGAGGACGAGAAGCTCAGGGAACAGTTGAGGGCAGTGTTGAAACGCTTGCAACTACAGGGCCAGCGGCAACAGAGCCTGAACGTGACCATTGCTGGAGCAAAGTCATTTCTGGGAGGGCTGGCGAAGCAGCACAAAGCTGTTACTTTTCAGCAGCGGGTCAGCACAGATTTAAACACAGGGACGTGGCTAGAAATAATGTTGTCCTGTTTTAGGACTCCTGGAAATGACGGTCCCTTCCTCTACAAACCCCTCCATGTGTGAACGCGCAGTGTGGCTGGCTTGGCCACTGCCGAAACACACCAGCTCCAGGGTGAAAATCAAGTGCTGCTAGTGAGTGCAGATTGAAGGTGGGAAGGGGGGCTTTGGTGTAGGTAGAATTTGCAGATGTGAAATATAATTCCCCTAGGGCACAGCTAGGAAGCTGGGGCTACCTGCCCTCCCCTGATGGCTGAAGGCCATTCTTACACAAAGGCAAGCCTCTCCGTTTCTCAATTATCACAAAAAAAGGGGTTTTCTGACAGCCTGGTGCCCTTGGCATCATGCAAGAGCAGAGGTTTCCAGCCTTTTCCCCATTTGGAGACAAGTAATATTTTCCAGTGGTCCCCATCGAGGCCCTCGGAGCACACCAAAGCTTCAGCCTGTGCAGCCCCTGTGTGCCCAGAGCTGCCCCAGCCCTGGGCCAGGCACCCCGCAACCCCCCAGCCCACTGCTCTGCTGCAAACCCATCTGCTGGGCTGGCCAGCCCTTGTCTCCTGTGTCCCCCATTTTCCCTCCAAATGTGAATTATCCAGGCAGCGGGAGCAGGCGTAGAGTGGAGTCACACCTACACTTTACCTGCCCTAGGACAAGCTCCGCTGCCCAGTGTTTCTTTTTCTAGGACTGGAGGAGGCTTTTCTGTCTCAGTGAGGGAAGCTGATTTTCTTAGCAAAAACATTTTCTGTCACCCCGATGGAAAAGAAAGCTGTACCGGGGTTTCTATGTCCTATCTAACCTGAACGTAGCTTTGCCGGGCCCTAAGAACAGCTTCAGAGTCCTGCTGTGCCCAGGGGACTGCAGACAACACCACACAACTTCCAGTAAAGGTCTCTGCCCGAACCTGGGGCTCCAGGCACTGGCTCAGTATTTCTTCAAAGACATAGCACCAAGAGGAGCAGGACAATGTTAAGAAAGGATCTCAGCGGGTGCTTGATAAGGGACTAACTCTGAAGCTAGCTACGACCAGTGGTGTGCATGTGAAGCAAGGAACGCCGGTGTGAGCAGAGTTTGCAAATGCTAAAGCCCTTGTTCCTCCGCTGAGGCTTCTCATGCCTGTGGGAGACTCCAGGCTGGCAGATTGATGCCTCTTTTGCTTACAAAAGACAAACACACAAGCAGCATCTCATCATGCAGTTGGTGTATCTTATCTAACGGTGATCTCATTTGGGTTTGGGAAGCCAGTTAGGTCCTGTGGACTGATCCCTCTGCTGAGAGGCAACCAGAGAAAAAAAACCCAGCGACTAATTAGGCTAGTTTCTGTGTGCGGATATTCATCCAGCACGAGTTGGATGAAGATCAACTCATTTTACACAGAGCCAAAATGTCTTCAGATGGGAACAGCTTTTGAATTCAGTGCTTTGTTTAAAGGCAAAATGCTTTATTACCGATTGGTGAAGCCCCAAGCCATGTATTCCTCCATAGAGTTTAAAAATATTTTTCCGCTTGTTGATGCTGCGCTTTGGCCTTTAACGAAAGCCAGGTGCCTGCAGAGCTCGGAGTTAACACGGCAGCCCAGTCCCACCCTGGCCTGCACAGCCTGCTTTCCTCTGCCCGTGCAATAGCTTGCTGAAAATGAATGCATAAAGAAACGGTTGTATTTAGAACAGGCCAGGTAATTGTTCTTCCCTTGTGAAAAGTCACAGTGAAATTAAATGTTTTATTTATTTATGTAGCTTTTCCGCGTTTTCATTAACGAATGAAGCACACGATTTTGCTTTTTAGCAAAAACATCTGTAGTCTGCATGTGTGTGTGAATATTTTTGATTTACCAGCTTTTCCCCTTGTGCTTGGCACACTGCAGAGCAAGTCAAGCAAACAAGCCACCCAAAGACACTTTTAATCCTTTTTTTTTTTTTTTAATGTATAACAGTTATGCCTGAGTTACAGAGAGACACCTACAGGCAGCAGGTAGTTAAAGCAAATACCAGTTTCTCTTTCTACTATACTACTCCATATAGCTGAATAAATTATGGTGCGATTATATATATACACACGCACGCAGGCACACACACACACGCACACATACTCACACGCAGGCATACACATGGAGCAAAATGGCTATGAGTCAAACACAGAAGCAACATATCCGCAGTTACTAGGAATAAGGAATGTCCTATAGTGCTATGTAGATATTCCCCAGGTGGGTATATGGAGGTGTTAGGGATGACGGGTTAGAAGCATTAAATACACAAAGTCTCTGAGCGACAGGAGCCAATCTGCTGAGTTACTGGACACAGTGAGGCAATGTCCGTTTTGTGGTCTCAGGACGGCGCTGAGAGGTGATGGCAGGGGCATGGGAGGGGTGTGGGGAGGTAAAAGAAATCCACTCGGCATTTTTCCTTTCCCCCAAGGATGTCAGTTCTCATCTGCAGGCATGGAAGAAATGTCGACCTGAGAGAACGTCTCTGGAGTGTGTCCCTTTCCTTGGTGGTTTGTTTGGGTGAGGTGCAGAACGATTTCTGGATTCCCAGGCACCCTCAGAGTCACCAGTAGTTGAGTATCTGCTCAGTCCCCGTTTGGTCTGCTTAGAGTGACTGCGACTGCACGTTCTTCAGGGTCCTGCTGTCCAACGCTTGTCTGCTGCCGATTGCTACTCTTCCATGCTTGGTTTTGTTTTGCCTTCAAGGCACCTCCCTCTGTTCTGTCCCCCCCTCCCCGTCCCACCCCACCCCCTGAGTTTGTCTCTTTTCAGCAGAACTGAGGTTGGCAATCCATAAAACAAAACAAAACAAAACAAAACAAAACAAAACAAAACATACTTTGACTTTCATACATGAATGTACCTTAAAACAAAACAAAGAAACCAAAAAAATCCCCAAATCAAACCCATCCCACCCCAAAGAGTCTGGAATGTATTTTGAAAACACACGATAGGCAAATTTCTACAGTTCATCCCCCCACCCCCCCTTTTTTCTTTTTTTAACTAGCACGGCACTCACTGTGGTTTTAGTATAAAAAAAAATGTCAACTTTCTATAAACATACAGCACATGACCAAATTTCCAACTAATGTACAAAGTGCGACCACGAGGGAAAGGTCAGAGAATAGCTATTTGCGCTAGCATGGGGCTTTTTTCATATTCCTCTAAGAACTCTATTTACAGCAGTGCCCGGGTGTTCACGGACTTTCTGGTGAAGGTAATTGGCAAATAGGTTTCTACAGTGCTCCCTCTTTTTAGTACTTTTTACTTTAGGGGTCCTGCACTCTGTGCTGAGCTCAGCTGAAGTCCTCCTCAACAACACGCTCGCTGTGAGGACCAACTGTCCACTGTTGAGGGATGCTTGGGAGACACGTATGCACGCACGGGAGAATAGATAACGGCGGGGAGAAGAGAGCTGATGGGTCTTTGCGAGCGGGAGCAGCGGACAAGCAATTCTCATGACAAACTGAAACTTTCCTTCTAGTTTAGCAGGCAGCTAGGAATGCATTTGGTCAGAAATTTCAGTATAAAGAACAATGGATTGCAAATGTCTGGGCCAGGTACTGGGCCAACAATCACTATCTACAAACTCCATCTTCCAGTGGCAAGGAGGATGTAGATTTTAAGGTGCTCCCAGACTGGGTGATTATCAGCATTTGGCCTTTTAAATACTACTAAATATGGCACACAAGAAAATGATGTGCTCTGTTGTTTTAGCAGTCGGCTCAGAATGATACTGAGACACAGGAGCAAATTTGAACAGGTGCTTCAGTCATTAATCCCTATTCTAGTGTCTATCATGGAGACACCCTTGCTTTCACCCTCAATCCCCCAGTTCAGTTCAGGTGTGGCTGAAGGTTACAGTTGTTGGGAATGGCATTTAAGCCAGGAGTGGAATTCAAAAGGATTTCTTCCTTAGATCAGCTTTAAAGCGTTAACAACATAAACCAGCATCTTTTGTTGCTTTCTG
The DNA here is from genome assembly GCF_929443795.1 of Astur gentilis. Lineage (NCBI taxonomy): Eukaryota > Metazoa > Chordata > Aves > Accipitriformes > Accipitridae > Astur > Astur gentilis. The sequence continues at coordinate 7,881,438 of NC_064880.1, forward strand.
AGATCTCAAAGTGGCACAAAGCAGGGAGAGTGCTTCAGATAATGTGACCGGTCCAAGGCATTTTAGCTCTTCAGACACCTCAAGGAAATCAGTACCTTTGGCCTCACCTATTCATCCAGCTGTAGGTGCTATATATTGCCCTGAGAAAGGATGCAAAGAATGCAAGCTTCAAGTGCTTCAAAAGCTTTGTGATCCAAAGAAAGTCCTTCACAACTACAGTGAAGCTTTATGTGTGATACAGCTAGACAAGCAGAGGCTGAATTGCGATCTCTGGAGTATAAATGACAGCAATACAGCCTCTGGATTCAGATGTTGCCCCACACAGAGCTCCTGCGCAGAAACATGCAAGTGAGCATGTGAGAGGCCAAGTTGGTGTACTAATACACTTTTAGGAAAGTAGAGCAGGCTCTGTCACAGCCGTAAAGCAAAGCTGATGAAAGCCATATGTGGCTCTGATAGGATGCTGAGCAACATAAGAAGCACAACTCTGCTTTGGTCAGAACAGGTACTTGGCTGTAGCTCAAGGCTCAAGAGAAAGCGGCTTGGTGGGTCATGATAAATGATGTTGGGGCAAGGCAAGGGATAGTTCCCCAGAAAAATGTTGTTTCAGCTGCAAAAACAAGATCAGATTATTTGAGAAGAATGGAAGAAGCAGCAGCAACAGAAGAGAGCACAAAAGAAGTGTCTCCTTTAACAACCTAGGAGCATACACTAGACCAGAACTCATTTGACCACATGGTCCCTCATTATTGCCAGTGGACAAAAGCAGACATTCATTATCCTAAAGCAGACATATAAAATAGTAAGTGTATTATAAACCCTAACAGTCTGTAGATAACTTTAAGTACTGCCTGTTGCCATTGGACTTTACACATCAGCTACTGCCTGGCACAAATTCCGTGCATCAGGGTGGTTATCTCAGGGGCAGCTTTCCTTGCCCTCTCCAGGTCAAATTTCAGTGCATTCTTCCTCTCAACACAGGAAGGTGAGAGGAAAAAAGTCTATGATATTAGATATCTGCTTAAGAATCATCAAAGATCATCACCACATGCAAAAAGAAACTATTTAAAAACCCATGTGGGTCATGACTTAGCAATACCCTTTTATTTTTGGCTGCTTTTATCTGAGCAGTGTGATGAGCAGAATTGTAAGCCAACACAAAAGTGAGAGCACTGGCTGCTCCAGAAAAGTGGGGTGATAAATCCAGAGAACAAGATCTGGTTTACAGAGAGAAAGGCTCCACCACCAAAATGAAAAGCAGAGGGAAGGGACCGAGAGGTTGAGTTGTACAGAATAGTACATGAAATGAGAGGGGTGGGGGAAGAGCCAGGAGGATGGACAGGGCAAGCATTTCTCCTGGCAGCTAGGGGATAAAGAATGCCGTTGGTAAGGTAAATCTTTTCCCGCAGTACAAATAGGTGCAATGTTGCAGTTGAGAGCACCTTTCCTTCCTAGCTGCTGTTAGAAAGACTCTTCAGGTCAGCTCCCCTATGACTCCACAGCCACATCCATCCTTCAGTGAGAGGCAACTGCGAGAAAGCACCTTCAGAACAAGCACCATTTTCTTTCAGGTGGCCCTTTACTTGTAGAAGAACCTGGCTTTGCATACTGACCCCTCCAAGCAGGCAGCTAATGAACACCTCTGACTCTTCCCTCTCTTGTCTTTGTTCTCATGGCCAGCTTCTCTCCTGCTGAGTGAAAGAAGGGCCACTGACAGTCCTCACCCTTCTCAACTGGATAGACAAAAGCTCTGACACCATCGGGTGTATCTGATACCCTTCCTCTGTGCGTGCAAGGCCAGCGTTTGCTATCACATCTCCTGCTGCTATCTTTTCAGTGATAATCAGGTCTAAATTGGTCCCTAAGAGGAAAAGTAAATGTTGCTCGTGCCTGTGCCCATAATCTCCAGTCCTCATGCAGCAATTTACATTTACACTTTCCAAAGGTCCCAGGCTGGACGGACTTCCATCCTGCCCCTGCTTAGCAGCAATCTGGCCTGCTTTGGCCCTGCTTTGGGAAGCCATCAGTGAGAACAGAAGGGTAGAATGGGGTGGGGAAATTTGCTGTCACTTTAATATATGTTTTTCTGGTTTTGTTTGTCTTTGTGGTGTTTTTTTTTTAAAACAAGTTCTTATATTTGGTCCATAGGTCTTCTGTGGTCCCGAATTACATCACCCTAAAAGATCAGCTCGGTTATTCCTTCCTATACGACATTCACCAAATTTACAGCAATGGAAAGAAAAGGAAACAAAATGAAACATATTTTTTTTTACAAAGAAAAAAAGACCAATTTGGCTTTGACTATGCCAACTACCTAGATCAATGGAAAGTCCTTAAGTGTGGGCAAAATGCCATGGCCAGGTAGGTTAGAGGGAGGGCATGAACTCGGGGCTAATAAATGTACCCAACCCATTGTCTCTGGCCACAGGATGAGTCAGGTCAGAGGCCAAGCTTGCCTCTGAGAAGAGTGCTCTGGGAGGAGCTGGATACTTGGAGAGCCCTCCCCCTCTTTCCCGTCTCCTTCACAGCTCAGGTTGATGCGAGGTGGAAGGGAATTGGGAAGGAGTAGGGTCCGGGTACAGGTAGATCCCTGGAAGGCTGGTGGTGTTTTCTCCAGTGGTACCAAGTTGCTGGAGTGGGTTGTTGGCACAGTCGGACTCTTCAGTAAGCTTGGCCTGTCTCTACTGGTAGGAGGCCCAGAACGGCTGAATGTTCTCCCAGCTTCATCCTACGCTGTGTAGACAGACTCACGTTCTTGGCCAAATAATCAACAGCAGCTGAAGAGGAGGGGAAAAAAAGGAGGGTGAGAAAACAGCACAACATTAGCATTTAGTGGAAATGAGGCTTTCAGCATCAAAGGGTGTGTAACCAACAGACCCCGCAGACCGACTCTTACAAAGGAAGGCCCAAAGCAGCAGTTGTCACACACACGAGGGTCCTGCTGCACTCCTAGCAAAGAGTGCAAACAGATGATGGTCCTGCCAAAAACACCTAGGTAGGTCTCCGTGGACCTACTGAAAAGAGCTAAAATTCTACTTCTGCCACAGACAACGGTGTTTCCAGCGGAGCTGCCTGAAGACAAGCCTGAGCAGAAAGCCAGAGGGATAAGCCTTCCAGCCTCACCTCCCTGTATCATCTCATGGTGGCAAAGCCAACTTCTGCACTCAGTGATGCTGGTGTAAATGATTCCAGAAATTTCAGTGGAAGCTCACCAAGTCTGGACAGGGCTTGAATCTGACTCATCCGCAGCATGCTGACTCATCTCTGCAAGCTCTGCTGCCTGCCTTCATCCACCCTTCCTAAGGGAAACCGCTTTGCTTATCGCCATCTGGGTGAGAAACACAGCCACAACTCCTGAGGCAATGTGTGAACCCGTATCCCAGCTTGCCTGACTACCCCGTGGTCTGAGGGGGAAGAGGACCGGGGCAGGATGGTGACATTGCTCATTAGCTGAGCTTCAGTCAAAGTCTCTCCCTTTCACTAGCTTTAATGTCTCAAATTAGATTAATAAGGAGCTGGCAGGAGATGTACAATCGGTGCCAATGAGTAAACAAATTTCAGCCATCAACGTCTTGTCAGACGCCTGCCCCAGAGGAGGTCCCTTCCAGACACAAATTCTTATTAGACTTGTCATATCTATTAGGATTCCTTTCACGCTTCTGCGTTCCATCACCAGCATCATTAACACAGCTCCGGCCTTTGGGAACCACAAGGACCACGTTAATCTGGCATCTCTGCTCCTCACCGGCTGGGACAGCACAGACTGTGCAAGCACTGGCAGGCTGGTGTGCTGGAAGCAAGCAGGCTCGGCACAGGGTTTGTAATCTGGGGCCGAAGTGAGGCCCACTGGGGAACATGGCTTCTGCAGGTGGCAGAGTCTGAAAGGAGCTGAGTTAGGCAAGTGGAGCTGGCACGCTGGCTGGTGCTCCTTGGGGACTGGGATCCTCGGGTAGCTTGACTGGAGCGCTGGGCTCTGTAATGCATTATGGTGACTCTAGCTGCAATGGGGTTGTACATAGGATTAGACCCCAAGCTATGGTTCTTGTCCAGACCTTATCAGCTTGGTCCCCTGATATTTCAGGTAACCACATTAAATAATGTCTTTGAGAGGCTGTAGGTAAAGAGGAAATTCACTCCTCGGACATGCTGCGTGTGTGTGTGTGTATGTGCCTCTGTCTCTGTTGTCACCTGTTTCCGTGGGTGAATTCAGATGGGTGCTTGGGAAAGGAGGGCGATGAATGCTTGGAGCTGGTCGTCCTGCTCTGAGCGGTACCCAGCAAAATGGAAATTTGATGGTGATCTCATCTTCTAAAAAAAGCCACGCTAAATTCCCAATATTGCTTTTTGTGCCAGTGGGAAGAGTTCAAAGGCACCAGGGTATCCCACACCAGAAGTCGAAGATATGGTTTGTTGGTTTAATACAGTGGAAGCCAAAATAAAACCAGAAACTTACCAAAAGTACTCTGGGTGTTTATTTGCTTACGTGAGAGAGAAAGTGTGTCTGGTTTTGTGTTTCTAAAGCAAGAATAAGCAGGAGAGAAGTGGGGAGAAAGAGATTCTCTGCAGGCAAGGTCCAAAGCCTATCAAAGCTACAGAGCTCTTACTCACAAGGCTTCATTATGTCCCCTGTTATAGAGAGCCTGCCGCCACTGTTACAACCCCCCATTTTTATTATATCAGTGTTCACTAAAAAGAGTTTTGATACTTTTTTGCCGCATCATAGAAGGAAGAAACATATGATTTGAACTGAATGTCAATAAATACTGATCTTGTGGAGGTCACCTCACACTGATTGGCATTTAAACAGGATTTGAAAAGAAGCAGTGAAGAATTAAAAAGCAGGAAGAATTAGAAGCATCTGCTAAATACAACATGCACCAAGAAAGACAAGAAAAAATGTTGTTATATCAAGGTCAACTTCATGTAAGTGATTGCTCTAACAGGACTAATTACTAATGAAAACTGTTTCCACACACAGAGATTATTATAAATGGGTGTCATTATAAGAAAGATTTATAGTGAAGTGGACTTACATATTGCCTGTACAGAGCTGTAAATACAAATATCTATATACATACGTGCACACACGCAGAATTTGCTGCTTAACGTAGATCCCACCTTAGAACATCTACGGTTGGTTTGTGCTGCCATGCAGCATGGCATTGGCTTTGGCTGTAAGACTTCCTGCGTGTGACTCCAGCTCCCAGCACTGGGAAGCAGTGGCACTGTGGATGCTGCATGATGCTTTCTCACCTACCTTCCTTGCCCCAGCAGGAAGAACACCTTCATGACTAGCTACCTGCATGTCTCTGGGCATGGAACACATTTGGACTAATTCTGTTGACCATGCAAGACTTGCTGCTGGGCACAAGCCTGTTGGCAGCCTGGTCTTTCATGACTATTAACAGGAAAACATTCCTGTTCTGAACCGAGCTCAGTGGGGCTCTAAACTGGACTTGCAAATTTAATGGGTGTCTAGCAGAAAATAAAGAGCTGTGCGACAGAAATCAGGAAAGGGGGGGCAAATAAAACAACATAAATAGGGCTGCATGAGCAGTTTTTCATCAGCATAAGGAGAGGCCCAAGTAAAAATTCCAGCAGCAAACCAAGACAAACCCTTCTTTCTCTTTCCTTCTCCTTTGCTGGTCTCTCTCTCTCAGAAAACGTAGCTTGTCCTCCTTATTTTATTTTTTACACACATGGGTGTGACTAACGTCTTGCCCAAGGGAATCTTTATTGGAAATACATGGTATTGGAATTTGTTTAAGATTTTTATCAATAGCACGTGTGTCCAGCCTCACATCCAGAAGCGAGGGGAAGGTCAAGGGGTCACAGATCAAACTCCCGAAAAACAAAAAAAGGAGGGGTGGGGGGAAGCTGCTATTGATCCCGTCTGCCGCCACAGCCGGTTCTCATTTAGCTGTAGAAGTTAAAGACATTAAAGGGCTGTGACGGAGAAGGGAATAAAAAGCCACAGCCAAATGGAAGGAAAGGTCACTGAGGACAAGCTATGGGCAAGCAGGAGCGCTCCCGGAGGAAGAGGATGCACCTTTAACCCTCCACGGATCACTCTCTCACACCACCACACTTATTATTAGTTTAACACCAGCAGGTGAGCCCTTTGCCAGGCTCACTGGTGTTTTTGTGACCCAACCATCCTGGAGGAGAAACAGATCCTCCCAGGGTCCCTCTGCCTTTTGGGTCTGAAGTTTGGGTACAGGATTGCAATTCCAGCTTCACTTCAGCTTTCACAGAACCACAGCCCAACTGACAAGCATTGGCTTAAGATTTTTAGTAGCAAAATCTCTGAGCATGGTCCCAGCCCTTACCTTACAGAGGGCGGGGGAGGAAGCGACACATAGTTCTGCATCACTAAGGGATGGCATTAAAATCCCAGCTTGCTTTTGGCTGAGCAGGGCGAACACGTTGTAGGGCTTTTGGAAAAGCAAGAATTGGAAAGGGGGAAGGGGAGAGGTCTGGAAGTTGTCCTTTTCTAATAGAAATGTTTTACCTAAAATATTTCAATTGGGATTTTTGAATCAGACTGCAAGGGTGTTGTGGAGGCTGTGTGGAGCAATGTCCATCTGTGCCTGGAGAGTGGATTCCCTTTTTCTCTCTTGATGGACAGAATTCCATGGGAATCCCTTCCAATAGAGTATCTATATGTTCTTATACTCCCTCCCTCTCTTCTCCTTTTCCCTGGGCAGGGGGAATACAATCAGTGCACTTACTTTGTCCATACTGTCCATACTGGTAGCCAGCCACCGGATCCACACTGTAACTGGTGGTGCTGTAGGTGGGAGGACAGTAGGACTGGGAAGTTGGGAGGCTGTCCACAGACTTGATGGAGTCGCTCCGCTGGCTGCAGCTGGCAGAGATGGAGTTGGTGGTGTCCAAGCCACCGTGAAGGGGAGAGATGGAGAAGTCAGCCTGGGGTTGCGGAGGAACCCCACTGGGGTTGCTCAGGATGCTCATCACCTGGAGAAACACAGGAGACAACACGTCAATGTCTGGAGGAGAAAGGGTATGTGTGCAGCTGCCTTCATGCATACCAGGGTGAAACAGTCTACGTATAATGGTGGTCTATCAGTATAATATACAATATCAATATAGGTTTGGCCAGGTTGGAGAATGAAGGCCTGCTTCCACCAAATAACAACAGACAGACCCCACAGCTGGCTCCTCTGTGTCTAACGCTTTATTTGAAAGACCTTAATAGGGATAACTGAGAAATTCCTTCACAGCACACTCAATCTTTGGTCTTTCTTTGCTGACCTGCCAACAACATTAGCTGTGCTGTTCAGAATGAACACTGGAGAAAGGAATGAACTTGGGACAAACCTGCTGGACACGCACTACCATGAACTAGCACTCCCTCCCTTCCTACACACATAAGAGGAGACACATAAGACAGGGAGCAAAAATCCATATTTTCAAAAAGGGACGCTGGAGACAGCTCCTTTCTTTGGAAGTTTGAGTGGGGCTTGGTTTGCAAAGGTCCCTAACCAAACCAGATGCAAACCCTTTCTGGCTTTGATGCAGACTCAGCTTTAGGGACTGAAATGTCAAAGTTCTGTTTACCCTCAAATGTTAAAGGATAACAGGTCCTGGTTTGGCTCATTTCAGCGTAGTGCTTGGTTTGAAAATGTAATTAGATTTGCACACAAGCGATCTTCCTGCTTTGAGACCTGAAACAGATGAACTTTTTTTTTCTTCTTTTGCAGCAAAAATGCCAGATTTGTTCCTGCGGGTGAGTTTGGGGTAAGCTGCTGCCTACAGGCCTTCACACAAGGACCCTGATCCCACCAGTGCTTTAATGCAATTGCCTTCTGCAATCAGCAAAATTACCCCCAGGCTGCCAAGTTAAGAGTGTAAAGAGTTTGCAGAAGCGGGGCCGTGGCGAGGGAAGGAAGGGAACTCCTGATGCCTCTCGGTTGATCTCCGCAGCTGCCGCAGGCATGCCTTGCTGTATTTGTGCTGGCGAAGGGCGGGGGGAGAGGGTAAAGCCAGTCACCTCGGGGGGCCAGGCCAGCACTCAGATGCTGAGCGGCTGAAAATCTCCGAATTTAGCATAACCTTATTGACATCAATTAAAGTGGCAAATTGGAAATATTTGGAGCCTGGCAAGTGGTAAAATGAGCCCTTTATCCCCCACCAGCGGCCTGGTGAGCTATTGTGCAGAGGATACATTCTCTGGAAGGACACAAGAGGGGTTGTATAGAACAGCGTCTCCCCTTCCTGCTCACCCCTACACCTTCCCCATCCCCTCCTCCCTCACCTTCCTGCCGGAGCGGGGGCTTAGGCTGAATGACTGGCTACGCGCTGGCCTTTGCTTTCTAAAGCTTCTCCTCCCCCCGGAAGGACTCTGGAGTCCTGCAAAGATGCTTTCCCTTGATGTAATGCCACCTCCCGACTCAGCCTGCCTGAGATCCTTCCCAAGCATTTGTCTGGGAGGGGAATTCAGGAGCAGGGGTGGCTGGACCCCCGTGGAGGGGGAGGTGGTGGGGAGGTACTGGGGAGGGGGGTTGTTATAAAGCCTGGAAAATCAATCTAACCCCAACCACTGGGTTTGTCTGCAGTGCAGTACAGACACAGGAATGAGCTTTGAACAAGGTAAGTAAAAGCAGCGCAGTGACAGCAGCATACAGCTCAGACAGGGTTCATTTACCCTCTCTTCCTTCAGGGTTTTCAGCCTGCACTGAGCTTAGAGTTTGCTACTGGTCCCCAAAAGTTAAAACTGGCTTAGCTGTCTCTATACCACGGGGCAGACGGTGCTCCAGACAGAGCCTAAATTACCTCCAGCTCTCCAGACCCTCTGGGCACAGCTTCTTAATCACAGTGATTAAGCCTCGAGGTATCTAGATGAAGTTGTTTAGCCATAACACTGTGCAAAACGTGCCTGTGGAACTCCCTGCCCCATGACAGCCCAAAGACTGAAAGACAGGGGGATGAAGAAAGGAAATTGCATTTAAATATGCAAGACAGAGTGGATTAATATGAGAATAGGGCTGTCATGCTTTTCTGTGTGGATGTAACGTAAACCTCTCTGCTTCAAGGCTTATGTAGCGGGAAAATCATGGGAGTACAGCCTGAAGGTAGGTTTTCTAGCTGCAAAGTTATTTGTAACCTTCCACTAAAGCCAGGTCACAAACTTTGATCTGGCTCAGCTACGAATCCCCTTGAATGCCCCTCGATCCTGCTGGCTGCAGGCAGACCTCATAGCTTCAGAATCACCTTAGCTGTAGGTATTACGCCCTGCACCTCTTTGCCCTAACAGATATCCAGGACACTCGCATATACAGCAGCCACGAGACATTATTGGATTTCATTCGCAAGCAGAATCAGATGTTCAAAACAATAAACATCCTTCTTGCATGCACAGACATACGAATTAAGAGTTATTTTTGGAAAGCTCCAGCTCAGGCAGCCTAAAGCCGGGCTGTTTCACCTCTGCCTTCCTGAGCTGTCCAGGTCTGGCAGTGCTGCCTGACTGTGGATGTGCTGCCCGCACCGCCAAGCGCTGCAGGTGCAGAAAAGAAACCGTGCGCTATAAAATGAAGGGCAACTGGAACCACTCACAGACCAGCGGGTTTTCTAGTGCTCTCCCTCTTGGCCATCTCCCCAAAAGAATCAGCTGCTTTACATTACTCAGAGAAAATAAAAGGCTCTTAAAGCAAGCAGAAGTCATATTAACACTTCCGTTAAGGCCTTTTTAAAAAGAAAGGGGGATGTAAAGCAACATTGGTAAATGAAACCCAGATTCACACTCTTCAAATTCAGAGGAGCTGAGACCAGAGAATACACTTGCACAAATCCTACTAAAGACAGTAATTGGCTTTAATCAGTCAGAATCAGGACTGATTTCTAATCCCAGCTCTGCTACTGACTCACAAAGGCTTGTGCAAGTCACTTAAGCTAGGACTCAACTCAACTAACCTTAGCCATGTGAAGTTAAGTTTCTACTCTCTGCTAATCCTCTAGAATCCCTCTACAGAGAGACTGACACTTCTGAAGGACAATTCATCCCATCCTAAGACCCCTTTCTGAAAAAGACAGGCTGAATTTCCCTCTGGAAATCTGTGGTGAAACATAAGGATGCCAATATTTCATCACGACGATGCCAGGGTGGTAAGCGGATATGTAACTGTGCGGAGGTTGGAGAGGGGAGATGGTGGAAGGTGGCTATGACATGCACATCCCTGCTGGAGGCTCCCATGGAGGTAGGGTGGCTGAGGGCTGCAGACAAACCCTGATAGAGGCTATGGGGCTCAACTGAGCCAGGAGCCCCAAAGATGTCTGTTCCCTCTTCAGTAATGCTGACCGTGGGAAGAGTCTGCCTTTTCCAGGCATGCTGAGAGCAATATGGGGCTAAGCTCCCTTGAGACTCTGTTCACACAGGTTTATCAGAGAATGGCATCCGACCTTCCCCACCCCAGGACACAAAGGTGTTAGAAATAACAAGGGTGAACCGGAGACTTCTACTCCCTCTTTGCTACGCAGCCACCCAGCATGGATAACGCTACACAAGCACTCCAGCCTCAGCAGGCCCGCATTATCTGACTTCTTGTTTCAGCTGGATAAACTCATTTTCCAGGCAACTTTTGAACTTAGGAAAGTCTGGGGGATCTGGAGAAATCCCCTCCTCAAGAATGCAAAGTCCTTTTACCTTTTCTTTTTGACCTTGCTTTCTTATAATTTATTACTTCTTGGTGCATTATCATCACTAACTAAAAATCAATACCCACTTCACATCTGTAAGGTTTTATCTGGAGGGAAATCTGCTACCTGTCTATCACAGTGATTGACAGCCTTCCCTTTCCCCTCCCTCTCATCAGTTGTCTCTCTCCCTTTCCCCATCTTCTTTCCCTTTTGCTGTCCCAAATCAGTCACAGGCATGGCGTGGGCTTGCACTTCGGGGTAAGTCAATAACAGCCATGGTGCTAGGATCCTTTGGCCTTGTTTCTACCCTTTCCGGAGGTCATTTGTCATGGGGGAGAGGGGGTAGGGGTCTTGATGTGTTGGGGAGACCAAGGTTAATGCACAAAGACCCTCCTGGATGAAAGAGCCAGCCCCCCCCCACCTCGCCTCCTGCTGCTGCCTCCCTCCCCACCCTCATCTCTGCAGCTCCCCCCTGCTCCCCCCCCCCCCCCCCCGGACGTTTCATCACTCTCTCCCATACTTTAAAAGAAGGGGAGTTAAAAAAATGTAATTAATTCCCTCCATTTCTGAGCTGGCCCTCAGGGCCTCTGGCCATGGAAACTGTAGCAGGGGAAATGTGCACCCTTTATGATAAACGAATGCGGCTTTGGAAAGGGAAGTGCAATTAGGGCCTTCAATCTGTGCAATCAGGCCTTCAGATTTTAGGTTTGGGGGCTGGGGGGGACAGTTGGGTGTGTTGGGGGGGGCAGGAGGGGATCGAGGGGCAGACAAGTGATAGGGAGAGATACCGCTTCGATGGAGAAGGGTGTGAGCGCATCAAGGAGGGGAGAGGGAGGGTAGCAGATAAGTTCCATGACAAAACCTTGCCTCAGCAGACCTGGCTGCTGCACCTCGCTGGTCTCTGCAGTCAAGAGCTCTATAGGAAATACCAGGGGAGCCCAGGCCATGCCGGACACGCTATACATCCTGAGTACCTACACCTCCTGCCCTGCATTATCAGTTTGCTTTAGGGTTGCTAAGATAGCCGGCCGATACAGACATCAGGCCCAGGACCCAGCAGGCTTTATATCTATACTCAGTGATGCTACACTGCCCCATGACCAGGAAGGCACAGAGGTGTTGTAAGGAGATCAAACCCAAGCAAACAAAACGATGGGGAGGCAGGAGCCTGCGGACAGCATTTTCCAGAGTGACCCCTGATTCTGTGGTGTCTCCATTTCTGGACACTCAATTTGACACAGCGCAAAGCGTCCAAAATCAGAGGCTGCCTTAGAAAAATGCTGCATTTAGAAACTGCTGAGCCTGGCTAAGTTCTGAATAAAGGGAAGACGTAATGATCTGCAACTAGCTGAAGGGTGTTAACTCCAGAGAAGCTGCCAGGTGGTCCCAAAGGAATGCAAACTGGATACCAGGCAGAAACCAAAAAGGGAAAACCAGAGGAAGGGTCTCCTGGCAGTGGATAGTATTTCTGAGGCTCTGTTACTGCTTTCCTAGGAACCGGTAGAAATCCTTTCTCTTTGGGAAAGGCTGGATATGTGATCAGTTGGAATATTTTATACTACATCAGGCAAAAAGCACTAGGAAATTCTCTGTTGTGAAGAGTGTTTGTAGGCTGAAATCTCTCTTTGTTTCAGCTTCTGTGGTGTTAACATTAACACCACTTCCTAGGGAATGGAAAGTCTGACAGCGGCCTGATGGCTGTGCTGGGAAACATGCTGTATCTTACGGTTTTACTAAAGACATGGACCAAGCTAATGATTGCCTCTGAGTTCCTCCATGAGGGCTTGGTCTCTCTGCCATTTGTGGTTGATTCAGCTTCTGCTCTGGGTAGGTCACGCTCTGTCCTCCAAGACTGTTCTTAGCTACTTGATGGGGACCCAGCTTAATCTTTTCCATCTTTATTTTGCAGCCTGTTCAGCTAATCTTTTCCTTCTCTCTTGCAGAAGGCAACCCTTCCTCATATTAATGCTTTTTGATCTCTGTGGATTCATTTTCACTTGGTGGCAAGAGGAAGAGTTGATTATTCTATACATACATTAAATGGAAACAAAATGACGAGGTGACTGTAGGACTACTGAAAGCCAAAGAAAGAGTTGGGAGGAGATAAATACAGTTTCCCCAAAGATCTTCACTTGAAAGGAGGATAAATATATGCAAATATGCCCCTAGGTAGGACTAAAATGACTTATGTAGCAATCACTAACACTGCACTCAAAACCAAGCAATTAATTTTGAATATTTTCTAAATCACTAGACCCAGCTGAGTGGTATCCCAATACGCCAAACTAATCCAGCAAGTTCACCCACTACATTTGATTTTGCAGTCAGGCCAAGGATCCAGACAGTGCTTCACACTTCTTGCACCTAGAAAATGTCTGATCCAGGTAACTGCAGTCCCTTCCACCTAATGTCATTTCCAACTAAATTTTGGAGCCCAGGGAGCAAACTTCACATTAGCTTTCCTTAAGGGTAACTTCACTGACACTGACTTCAAGCACAGTCCTGATTCACACCAGCATAAATGAGCAGGTGACTTAACTCTCTACTTCTATTTTGTTGTGGGTTAAAGTTTAAGAACCCTGATGCTCTACTGCCTCATCTAGCCCAGTATTTATCATCCATCAATCAGCATGTTACTAGTGCTAAAGAGAACAGTGTTATGAATATGAGCTAAAACAATCTCACAAGTCCTTCCTGCTATGGAAGGACTCCAGGGCTGACATGGCTGCTGCTCTATAGCAGTAATGACTCATTTTCCTAACCTTCCCCACTCCATTGGAAAATATGTGGAGGCCAATAAAATGCCTTTCCCAAGGCCATGCGAAGCGTGTCAGAAGCAAAGCCAGGAACAGAACGCAATGTGCCTGAATCCTTTCTGGTGTGTATGGGACAGATCATACCAAATCCCCTCAAAGTGGTCAGAAACAGTTACTGTGGGCATGTGCTTGAACAGTGGTACAGTTTGGCAGTGAACAATAAACCCAGAAATATCATCAATGCCTTTCAGTGACTTAAAACATCTGAAGGATATTTCAGTGCCAGAGGGCAGCGGTCTAGGACACAGTGGGTGAAATGGACATGAGCATTTGTGTCCTAAAATGACCCTGTTCACTTAATGGATGAAAAACTGCCACACACTCATGATGAAGAGGGCTTGGGGAGATGCTGGGGATGAGATGGATCTGGGGATGCAATGGTGAGCTGCAGCAAAGCAGACCAATGCAGGCTGTACAGGGGGAGGATTAGAAAAAAAGGCGATGGGAAGTTATTACCTGATTGTTCAGGGCTATGGTGAGGTTCCACCTGGAGCACTGCATCTTGTTTTGGGCACCCTGCTTCTGTAGAGATGTACAAATTATGGAGAAGGTCTAAAGAAAAGTTTCTAAGCTATACAAAAGAATGGGAAGGTCTTAGCTATAAGGGTAAGAGAAATTGCTTAAGTCTGGATGGTCTAGGAAAGAGGAATGGGCTCTTCTTGCAGTGGAAATACCATAAGGAAATCAGAAGCACCACAGGGTTATGCATCCAATAAGGGCTATGAGAAATCCTGTGGCAGAAGTGTAATTTGGAGGGGAAAGGCGGAGGCAACACTGTGAATGGGAATTACATTTAAAACTGCTTGATCTAGAAACATGAGCCACTATCCCTGGCATTAGGGCACTAAACTCTACTATCACTTAGATAAAAGCAGATGGCAAAGTTTTTAGTAGTCTGGATAACCAGAGAGGAAACAAAAAGACATGCCGTGCTAGTGCGGGCTGTTTAAGATAAAGGGGGGTCCCAGTTCTATGGGCATCAATTTCACTAACAAGCAAAATCAAGAGACATGGGTTCACCCCTTCCAGAAACAGGAGAGACTCAAGCCAAACGGCTAACTAGCACCTTGCCATCTTGAAACTGTCAAAGAGGTCTGATTTTCATGCACTGCTGAGTATCTCCCCTCTGAAAATGGGCGGTTTGTGCTTTACTAACCATCATGTTATCTTGTGTATTCATCTTGTGTTACCTAAGCATGAAGTGTTTTTCCTGATTTAATTGGAATTGCTAAGACATTTCATATGGAATAACCAAAGAAGGCCAATGCTTCCCAAATGTGCTGGTCGGCAAACCAAGCCACCCCATCCTCCTTATTTCTAGGCAGTAGACTGCATTAACAGAAGTCACCACAAGCAAACTCTACCCTGATGCTGTTTTCCCTATGAATATGTTTCTCTGTGAAGGCCAAATGAATACACTGGAAAGGAAAGCCTCCATGGGAAAAATCTCTTTGCTGAGATATGGAGCATCTGTGGGCAGCTTTACACAGGGTATTAATTGCAGGAATATGAATCTTGCTTGTGGCATTTTGGAACTCAAAGTCACCTGGGATGAGAAAGCAGAAAGGCACGACCATGGAAAACTGGAATTCCTAAAGATTTCCAAACCAGCAGAAGAACTCACGTTAGATTTGGCTTTGGAAATGGGCCAGGCTTGTGTCTTTTCTTCTGCACCTATTTGTCCATTCTTGGGTAAGCTCAGCTATGCTGATGGTGGGTGGGGAACAAAAAGCTTTTGGGGCTTGGTGAGAGATTCAAAATACCAATAAACAAACACACACACACCAAGGTTTCCTGCTAAATCAGCCCTAAATCTATTGCTGTGCATTCCCCTGATGTGAATAATGTCAGGGTGGGAAGAACACGCAGCACAGCTAAGTCCCAGCAAATTAAAACTGTTTTATAAACTTCTGTTATTCCTCTCTTCAGCAGCCCCATGCTGGCAGAGATGAACAAAGACAAACCAAAATTCACAGAAAGGTCTCGTCTTCCCCCTCCTCCCTTTCCATTTCTCTCCCTCATTTTTTTTTTTTTCCCATTTCTCAGCTAAGCTGATCTGTGCTTGCTCACTATCACAACCCCCCGCGGACACTGGTAATGGAGTGCGGGTGCTGACTTACTGCTTCGAAACAAGATTTCCTGAGATCCTTTGAGTCCACTCCATGCCCCCCCTTGCCTGCTTTTCTCTCTGTGTCTCTCTTTTTGGAGAGTGGAGGGGAGCCTCTATAAATGTGAAAGGAGCTGCACTACAAAGAATCCCCCGAGTGGCATATCCCAGCCCCAGGCGAAGCTGCTTGGTGCACTGATAGTCCTGCGTATCTGCTCTAGGACTCCTCTTTCTCTTCCCCTCCCTCTTTCTCTGATCAATCAAGGGCTGTAATCAGTTAAGGTCCAGCTTAACTGCAGTGTAAGATACACCAGTTAAGCAAAGCCAATGCCTCCAGGGTTCCCATCGTAAATACGGAGAGGTCATGGGGAGATGAAATAACCCTGATAAGTTCAGCAAGTGCAGGGCTAGCTAGGCTCACACCAAACACTTAATAACTCGAGCTGGCAAAAGAATGGAAGAAAGGGAAAATCAGAAGCGTTTCCTATTGCCAGCTACTCTGCTGCTTCTTTGCTTGCTCTTAGTTCCCTGCTTTCCCGAGGGAGCTTGGTGCATTTTTTAAGGTGAGGATTTCTCTTTTCAGCTCACCCTAATGAATGAAGAACCCAGAGCCTGGTCCTGTGTGCAAGCACCTCAGCTCAGTTTGGATCTTCTGAGGCTATCACAGGGATGAATTTTTAAAGTCAGGACCTCTTTTTCCCTCACCCGTAAGAAAATCACAGCTCCTGAATCCAAGGAAATGCCTTTTGCAGCTCTACATAGTGCCATGTGCTCTTCTTTTGGACTTCTCTCTGCTGCTAGGGAGCACTGTGGTATTTTCTAAGACAGGGAGCTGCTTGCTTTTGCCAAACATGAACCCCCAAACCCTCATAGGATCTGAACTCCAGGATAACGGAGCTGCAGCCACCAAGGTGTGGACTCCACTGGTGTGGAGGCATTAGTGCGAATAAAAATAGGAGAAAAGAGAAGAAAGTG
This sequence comes from Astur gentilis, assembly GCF_929443795.1. Lineage (NCBI taxonomy): Eukaryota > Metazoa > Chordata > Aves > Accipitriformes > Accipitridae > Astur > Astur gentilis. Next base: position 7,897,995 of record NC_064880.1, read on the forward strand.
GGGATCCTTGCTGCTTTAACAGAGGATTACCCTTACAGCTAAGATATTCTAGCTCAACCACCTCTTCCCCTGTTTTGCTCCACAGTAAAGCTTTTCCTTTCTCTCCAGAAATGTCTGTTCTCAGAGAAGGTCCAGGGAAAAACGACCCCTTTGTATTCATTATTTGTAATCAACTTTACACCAAGTTCATGCTGTGCTGAATCCAGACAGTTTATAGTTTCATAATGCACTTCCTGAAGAGGGGGCTGGGGACACTTGGACCATCCAGGGGACTTCCCTGTGCAGGACAAGCTACTGTCTGCTTCCATTTCTGAAACCCCAGAGCTCATTTCTGCCCCTCAGATGAGAGAAATCTGGCAGGACTCGGTCACCATCAAATCTGCCCCCAAATTCTGTCTGGTCTTAATCCCAAACTCATAACTCTAGCTGAACACAACATGAGGTTTGGATCCAAATACCACTGCGTCGGCTCCTGTCTAATTGGACATTGGCCCACTAGGCATTACAGATAGGGGAAAAAAACCATGTAGGATTTATTAAAAACGATGCAGACACACAAAGAGCAGAACAAAATCTTTAACCAGAAGTGATAAGAAAGCCCTAAAGGATTTGAGTTTAGATAAGTATCCCTCTTTGAGTCCTCCAGCTCTTTAAAAGCTATTTGGACTAGAGTTTTCCTGTGGTGTTATAGGTGCTTACTTAAGCAGGGGATGAGATTAATTCTTCCCTGGGTACTTTGGCACTCCTGCACCTGGGGTCTGCTGAGGAGCAGCACAAACCTCGATAAGTTTGCAGTGATTACTTGAGTAGCCATCACAAACAGGTGAAGTCTTTGGACAATGAAGTGTAAAAGTAGAAGCTCCTGGGCTAACACATCATTAACTGCGCTTCCTTCTTATTTGTCTAGCACATGTTGATTTTGGCTACCTCTCTGAAGGTAATCCAAAATGAAATATTTTTTAGAATTATAATATGAAGCCACCAACAAGTGATCTCGAGCACCAGAGTAGTGAAATGCCTATTTCTAAAACCTTGCTTTTCTTATGAATATAATTTACTGCCTTGAACTAAGTGATTTTTACGAAGAAAAAGATACACTGATGAAAGGTAGCTGTCTGCTGGCAAAGCTATGTCTGTGCCAAAGGGAAGGCTCTTACCTCATTAAAATTAAACCTCTTCCAAACAAAAACAGCAATACATTTACTAAGTGGGTATGTAAACCAGCACATACCTTGCTCTCCTGTACAAATGCAAGCAAAGAACTTCATACATTAACCCCACAACTCTTGGCTGAGCTACAAGCTCTCTTTTATCAAAATATCTTGATCAAAATCCTCCAAAAAATGGCAAATCCTCTAACTTTCTGAGTAGACTTGTCCCCTTGCCTGTCCTCCTCACTGCAAGGCCAAGGGCAATAGTGAAGGTATCACACCCTTGTATTACTTGAGCAGAGTTTTTAAGGCATCTCCTGCATGCAGAAGTTTAAAAGCATACAAGCCACTGCTGATCCAGAGATAAATGGTGGAAAAGGGATTAGAGATACTTAGCGGAGGAGAGGGAAGACTCAGGAAGGGCTGATTATTTTAAAGATATGACTATTTAAAGATAATGATTGCATAAATTTAATTAATGCATTTTCATGCTGCAAATGGCCGTTTTGTAATTAATGTATCTGGCCTCGCTAAGCATGGGAGATCACATCTCCCAGCCCCCCCCCCTCCCTTCTCAATTCCCCCCTCCGCCTCTCGTTTAATGAAAGACAGAAAGCAGATGACAGAAACAATTTGTCAGCCAGTACGGGTGTCAGATGCCTAATTGGTTGCGCTGAGTTAGTGGAAAGTAAAGGGGGAGAGGGTCGAGGCTGGGGGGGCTCTTTCCTCTTTATCTGAGGCTTCGGGGTGGGTGTCTGTGTTGGTGAGAGGGAGCGAGGAGGCGAAAGTGTTTCTTGTTAATTGATGGAGATTAGGACACAGATTGGCTGTGGCAGGGACTGGGCAGTGACAAGAAGGGGACAGGAGAGGCTGGTTAACACCCGTGCAAACAAGCTGCCATATCTCACAATACGTTAAGTCCCGGCAGTGTTGACAACATCAATGGTTATCTCCCGTGCTCCTCGCTCCCACTGCACCCCGGTACCCCTGGTCATGACTACTGGGGGAAGAGCTTAGTGCACAGATCAGCAGCCCTGGGCACTGCTCTCCTCCATTTGGTTTGCACCCTCTGGCTTAGAGAGAGGAATCAGCACCTTGGCAGAAAGTTCAGGACCCTGGGGAAGGGTGCTGAGCATGGGAGGATGGAGGGCTGAGGCCATGGGCAAAGCAGAAAGCCCAAGAACAAGACCACCGCCTGGGTCTTACTTGTCCTAAGCCTTGCCCTGGGTTCAGACCAGTGCGCCAGTGTTAGCACCCAAGAGATCCTCAGAAAATCTGCATGTCCTGTCTCCTCCTGTCCCTGCCCCATTATGAGACTGTCTTAAAAACTGCAAGATAAGCAAAACTGGAGTTAATGTATGTACCAGCTGGTGCCTGAGCTCTGTGGGTGCATTTGGGTCACCGGTAATAAAGCCCCCATCTGATTAATTCTCCCCTGGTCATTATGTGGAGAGGAAAACCTCCTGTCCACACAAAAAGGCCCAGGAGTCTGGAGCTTTCTGTATCAGGAAGCCAATCCCCTGAAATCCAGCAAGAGCTGAGCATCCTGACCCTTCAGACACCCCCCAAGAAAGCAGCAGGACAGAGCACATGCTATCCAAAGTGACACCTACATAAAAAGCAGAAATGAGTCTTATTTCTGCAACATTCTTCTTTCTTCAAAGATTTCTGTGACCTGCTTTAATGTATTTATCATCAGCACTAGGCAGAGCAGGGCTGCCACCTCTCACCTTACTAGTGGAAAAATGAGCCCAATAAAGGCTAAAACTTGAGACGGTGCAGAAGTTTATGAGGGAGCAGGAATTTGAACATCCCAAAGCCAAGGTTGATGTCCACACTCCAGACAGCCTTATAATAAGTTAAGCACGGATATGAGGGGAACTTCAAAACACTAGTGTCATATGATGCTGTTTAGTATATCTATAGCCCTTTTGCTGAAGATATAAGAAAGTTTTACAAAGGTGGGAACAGTCTTGTCAGCTCTGTTTCACAGCCACACACAAAAATGGTGATGGGTAGAGAGGGATGGGGAGAAAGACTTAAGAATAGAAAATGTTGAGTTTCCATGCTGGGCTCTGATCACATTTAAACACGCAGCCTGCAGTACTGAAAATACTACTAAGCTTCTGTGTTATATTACAGGTCCCTCTCTAAATGGTTTATGAAGGGTCGACAGGTGATTAATAAATGTTATGAAAAAGATAAACAACTTTTTCTTTTAGATGAAAGCAAGCCTTTCAAATAGCATAACTGAAAATGGAAAGGAAATGGGTGAGGGATGCAAGTGCAAATACAAACTTCTGATGGAAAGATCAAAATGAAGTAAACCACTGCAATTTGTAACCAAAAGATATCAAAAATAAAATATCCAGTTGCAATATTTTTGTCCCTTTGTTTATAAAGGGAGAAAAAGAAAGTCTCCAGAAAGTGTTGAATTAAATGAAACCATTTTGCTCTTTCCAAAATGTCCTGGCAACCCGTCCCCTCATCCATAGTGATCTCAGTTATCCTTTCTGCTGCAGGGTGAGCATGTTACAGATACATGGCAGGGCTTGGCAGTTTATAATGAAGCCATTCCTATTGCTATTTATTTGTGTTGCAATGACACAGAAGTGCTGTAGTCAAGGAGCATGTCCCACTGCACAAGATTCTGCACAAAAAACAGAAACAAAATCCAAAGTCCCCAAATGTCAGATATTTCAGACCTGGGGACTGGCCATCTCCCCTTGGGCCTGGCTCTCTTTCTACTCCCATCCCAAGAAAGGAAACCCAGAAGAAAAATAAAGATGAAGAAGGCACCAGATTCCTGAATCTCTTCCCCTGCAAAGTGAAGAGAGTAGAAGCCAAGACTAGTCCAACTCTGAGAATGAAAAAAAGGGTCTAAGGTGCTGCAGATAAAATGGAGGAATGGGAATTACTAATTAATCTGTTCCAAAAATTCACCACGCATAGGCACTTAAGAAGTACTCAGCATTTACTCCTTCCATGAACACAACCCACACACACCCTGGCATAGTCCTTCAGACTCTGGTACACATCTAGCTTTTTCCTTCTGGTTTTATAAAACACAAGTGTGACTCACTGAGTGGTGGAGCTCTGCTGGGGAGGAATATGGTCTATTGTGTATTAAACAAATGCTAAATGATTACAAGCACCATATTGGCTGAGAAAAAAAGCAGGCTGCGGTGAGTTGTGCCTGTCACGTCACTGCTCCTGCTTGGCAAGTAAGTTCTAATGCACAATTGGTATTTATTAGATGACATACAACAACTGTCTCATTAAATCAGGGCTTGAGCGTAGGCCGGAAGTCTTAATTTAAAGTGTCACCAGCTATTGAAATCAGATGGTTTAGGCAGGAGTGGAGTGAAAGCAAGGGGGGAAAAAAATGGAGCTTAAAGAAGTGGAAACAGTCATTGGTCCTAACCCACCTTTTGAAATGGGTTGTGATTTTTATGCTGGTCTGGGCACTGGGTCGAAAAATATTTGTTCTGCATTTGCTTTCTCTACATGCACTTTCAAACTCTCCCCCTAATAAACGGTTGGGCACCTTTCTGTGTTTTAAATGCAGTGTCGAAAGCAAAGGTTAATGCTGGAGATTGCATTCCAATTGAAAACGCGGCAACCGGTAAATTTGGTTTGTTTAGAGTGGAAATGCTTGAACTGCTGTAGATGGGTGGCGGGTGCGAGAGCATGGGGAGAGGGAGGTGGGAGACGCTCCCTGCGCCCCAGCTCCTCTCCGGACAAAATTAAATTTCAAAGTTTAATGAGTTGCGAAGGGCGCTGGATTAAAAAGCCTGGTCCCTGCACTGCCAAAACTGAAGCAGTGTGATGAAGAGAGAGAGAGAGAGGGAAAAAAAATCCCACCAAACCCAAAACGTCAGGGAACAGAGCAAGTGAAAAATGTCAGGGCAAATTGCTCTTGACAGTGTTAATATCTGCACCTCATAGCAATAATTACATGTAAATAAATAGTGAAATAGCTCTCAGCTGGAGTCTGTACTCTGAGTGCAGATGCCACTAACAGCCAGCTGGGGACCTTTCGCTCTTCGACTGCCGTTTTCCCCCCTTTCTTCCCTCCCTCCCCCCCCCCGCCCCGTTTCATCTATGCCAGAGCTGAGAGAGCAATTGCTAGCAACTGCAGATCTGTTCACAGCCCTTCCCCCTTTCTCATGGCACCGCGTTTGCTCCCTCTTCATATCACCGCCTCAGCCAGGGGCTGCTGTCGGCTGTCAGGGAAAAGTACACTGCTTTTAGCCCCTTGCCAGGGGAAAACAAGCTTTACCAGATTCACGTCTGGCCATCGCATGAGTAAAGCTGAGGGGATGGGAATGGTGTGGCTGACTATCCTTCCATCTCTGTAGGCTCCTAAAAATGTCAGGAGGGATGGAGCTATCTGTTTCAAGCACTAGGATTATGTTCTTCTTATCACCAAGGTTGTCTATATTTCAAAAGGACACCGGAGAACATATGGTTTGGCATCAGGATGCAAAAAGATGCTTTGTTTCCACAGGAGACGCATCTCCCACTGCTATCAGTAGCATCCACAGAGATTTATAAGCCTGAGCAGGTGCCTCTAACCCTTGCCCAAGCACAAAATGCGCTTCCACAAACCCATGTCGTTCCTTCCAAGGGCCTCACTGCAAAACTGCCACGGCCCAAGCAAGGTGGGGGGGAAGCCACTGCACCATCAGCATCACTGGTGAAGGTGGGCTGGAATCAGTCAGCACCTTTCCTGGTTTCCTGGGCTGTGGGGATTTGATGGCAGCCTAAGAAATCACGAATGACACGGAGAGGGTGAATATTAATCGTCTATTCACCATCACTTCCAGAATGAGCCTTCGAATGAAGGTAGTAGGGGTGAAATATGAAGCAAATGAAGTGGAGCTTCACTCGATGGAGAGTCAACCTGTGGGACTCCTTGCCACAAGAAGCAATGGATGCTAAGCTGTGTGGGTGGAAAAGGAGACTGGGTAGGTACTTGGAAGAAAGGTCCACTGAGGATTAACAGACAAACCACCTTTTTTTTAAGGAAATCCCCCGAGCTGAAAATAGTGAGAGGCCCAGAGAGCACCCTGTTCTTGATCCTCATGAGGAGTCTGCTTATGGTCACTATTGGGGAGGACCCACTGGGCTAGGCAGAGCTTGGCCCCAACCACTATGATTGTCACCAAGCTCTTGGCAGCTCCAAGGGAAAAATTCTCATCGTCTCCCAGGCACTTGGCTAATATGGCCAAAGGGCTGTGGGTATGAGTGGGGAGGGCAGAAAGGAGGACTCCAAAGGACTGAAAATAAACATACAACTGCATAGAAATACAGAAATACTAAATATGGAAGCACTTTTACAGAGAAGGCCTTTCGAGCTAGCAAAGGGCCTTGACAAAGTCTCAGGTTCCTACCTTACATTTAAGCAGGATAAAAACTCTGTGCCTCCATTCTTGGCCTTGGAGATAACAACCTTCCCTGTGGTACCATGAGGAGAAACACATGCCAGGATGATGAGATGCTCAGATATTACGATGAAAGTCTTAGATAAAGTTAAGCTCATTATTTTAGCCCTATTCTCTTCTACTCGGTCAATTTATCTCTCTGTGCCCTCAGTTTTGTTCCCAACCCTACAAGTCTGGGTCTAATTGTGAGCCATAGGGCTCTGCTAACCATCTAGCAGACCTGTGATGCTTACTCCCAAATGAAGCTGGCGTGTGTCTGGCTCCGCCGCCAAAAGATGCCGTGCTCTCACGCCGACACAGCTCATTAGCCACTCCCTAATCAGCATCACTCCGGGGCCAAACTACTAGACCAAAGCAAATAAAAAAAGAATAACCTGCCACTGATAGGAGTGAGACGTTCCTACTGAACCACAGCCTTGTGTAAGGGAAAAAAGCTTTGAGGCCTTTCCTTTCGGCTAATGAAATTCACAACAACACCCCACACTGCACTGAGCAACAAACACAGCTCCATTATTTGGAAAACAAATATGTTCTTTAGAGCTTCCTGGTTGTCAAACACCTTTTTGTTTAGCTCAACAACTAATCCACTTATCAGAGGATAAAGCTGCCAGTGAATCACCAGTATGATAAAAGCATGCACAAAATTAGCAAAAATTTGCCTATGGCTCCTGCACATTCAACAAACACCAGCTAAGAGAAAAATGATTTTTTTTTTCTTTTTTTTTTTTTTTTAATAACTGAGATCCCCAGGAGAGATTCTGTCAGATAGCGGCTTTTATTTTGCTTGCAGTTTTTTTCCTCTCTCTCTCTCTCTTCCCATATAACCCAAACACTGAGGCTGGGAGATGCTGGGAGCTGATATGAGATCCACGGAAATTGGCAGTATTTGAATAAGCAAGAGATGCAGCCGGGCAAAATTTTAATAAGTTGGGGTTTTTTTAAATAAAAAAAAATAGTGCTCAGGCATTGGCTGCTTCCCTAGGACCTCAGCACTGCTGCATGCTTTGCTGCTCATGAGGTTGTAACACTTATAGGATGCTGCTCTTCATTGTGTTTTGTAGCCCTTTGTGATTTTAGCCTCTCTGCATTCCTGCATGGTGGATCCATGCTAATGCTCCCTGTTACATGGATGGGGAAACCACTGCAGACAAGAATAAGTAGTTTGCCAGGGTTAGGCAACCAAGTTAGCAGCAGGGGACATGAGTCTTGTGACTTCCAATTCTCTGCTGCCACAAACATTAAACCACCTTCCCTCTCTTGAGCTCTTCCACTGAAACCTTTGGCAGGACCTCGCAGAGCATTAGCTAGGTAAATGGGATTTACCTACTCTCTGAAATTCACTCAGCTATGTAAACCTTGGGAACTTCTCCAGTGTGGATGTGTGCAGAGATGTTCTGGTGAGATTTCTAGCATTTCTGGACACCACTATAAACCAGAGCATGTGAAAGAGGGAATGAGAAAGAAGGAAAGAGAACTCCTTCGACTTGGACTCTAGCAAAAGACTTGTTCCAATAAAGACAAAATAAGTGTCTCCATAGTCTGTGGTGTCAACAGAGAGTGATTCAGTGTTTCGGAGGTCTGATTAATTTTCTGAAGATCCCTGCCTCTCTACACTCATCATATAGAGCTTGTAAGATGACTGAGCCCCTAATGGAAGCCCGTTAGTTAAGAGGAATGAATTTGGGTGATATTCTCTCTTTGTTGCCTTTAAATGACGACCGTCTGAACGGGGAAAATCACCACAGCCTGACTATGCTACCTTCAAGATTATCAAAATCATGCTGCCATAGCTGTTACTGGTCAGAAACCAACAGAAGCTGACTGACGCTCTTAGCAGCAGCCAGACCTTGCACCACGCAGAGCTCACAAACCTCGTCAGAGCCCACCTCCAAAGGCTCAAGTCACCTCAGATGATGAGGATGCTCCCTTCATCCCAAATCCTTATTTTCCTGGACCGTAACAACGTCAGCTAGACACTTGCATCACTGTAGATTAGTAAGAAGACACGGTGGGTTCAGAACTGCACCATAGCAGCCAAGCTGGGAGAACTGGGGGCTTTGAAGATTTCTGGCTGTACTTTCTAAGCACGCATCTTTACTTGCAAGTACTGTCAGCACGATGAGTGCTGGAGGTGAAGATCTGCAACTGTTTCCAGCCACAGTTCCATTGCAAGAGCCTGAATGGAGAGAACCTAACGCATTCCAATATTCTCCTTTTTTCCCCCTAACTTTGCCTATGCTTGAATGGGACCACAGCACATGACGACAGGAGCATTTAGGGGAGCTGGGAATTAATCAAGAGGCACCCACCTGTCAGGCTGGTATCTGGAACTAAACAGAAACACTTGCTAGTGCTTGACCTCTCGCCCTCCAGACAAGCCTGCAGCTCGAGTGGTTTGAGAAACCCTCTTGCAGGGACCACAGCTCTGAGACCCCAGGTGAAATAAAGCAAGGGGAGCAGGCAAGGAGAGACACAGGAGCTGGGTTATGAGCCATGCGGGAAGGAAGAAGAGGCCATAGCTGGTAGGGTTGCTGGGGGGACTGGCAATCTTCTGGCATGGCTGGGAGAACTGGAGAGCCAGTGTAATGATGTGGACGCAATGGGAAAAAAAAGAGCACACAATGTGTTGGCCAACAGGCCAAGAGCAAGAGCTGTCTGAGGCTCAGTGCTGTAGATAAAAGAGGCTGGATAGTAAAAGATGCTGAGATATTGAGAGTCAAATATACCCGTGACTTTCTATATATCCCCAGATGAGGTTTGTGTTGGGTGAGATACATTTGATACATCAGTGCGTGCTAATTAGCAGTCCAGCACATATTTCAGTGTTAAATCAGCCTTTCTTGTAGTTAATGGAGGCCAAAACTCTGTGCTGATGACCATTCAAACAGTGAAACCTAAGGCAATGCTAACTCTGCTAAACAGCAGAAGCAAGCTCTGCATGCATGCCAAGGGATTTTGAAATACCAATCTTAAGGTACAGGATTAAGATCTTAATTTTTAAAGACATGTGGGGCACTTGTTCTTTAAAATGCATGAACAGATTCTAAGCTAATGGAAAAGGCTTGGCCACTCTGGTAGCCTTGACCTCAGACCCAGATGATGTGAACAGAAAGGTGCCACCTTAGTTCCGACTTTCTGATTTTCAGTTTTATGACTTCTGGGGTGTGTGTAAACCACCTGTGAGAATGGAAGGGACAAATTCTTCAGGAAAACCAGCCCTCTACACCTGCCCCAATACTGAAGAGAGATCAGTACAGAACAAGATCTGAGCCAACAGTGCAAAGGGGTTGGGACATCCTACGCCAGTAGCAGCATCCTCTAAGTTCCCATACTTTAACAAGTGCAAGTCAGTTTGCCAGTACAAAGGACTCTGATGTTTCCAACAGGCATCTGTTACACCTGCTTCCTCCTCATCTGAAATAAAAACAACTCCTTCCCGTGGCAGCAAAAGTCGCTCAACATTGAAGTTACTGAGAGACTTAAGTCTCATCTGCGAGAAACTTAAATACTGGGGGTTCAGTTCCATCGATGTCCCCTGGATCTATATGGTACAGACAGAGTTTATACTAGAAACCTGCTGGAACTGGAACATAGACTCTGAAATTCTTTGCATGAAAGATGCCACTTTATAGATAGGCATAGAAATGAGGTAGGGAAAGGGGAATGGACGTTCACAGGTGCTGGGCAGAGACTGAGGCTAAGTGAGCTGCTCAGAGTGAGGAATTTATTTGCTTTCTGAGTTATAATGAGCCTCTGGCCTAGTGATGGGAGCAGGAGGACAGAAGCGGCTGCTACAGAAACCAAGAAAACATTTTTTGCAACTAGTTCCTGCTTTTTCTTCTTCATTGCTCCAAGCAGCAATGACTAAAAGCCCCAGAGAGAGCTCAAAGCCTCTGATGCTGTACAGAAATGTGGCTGAACCACATTCCCTTGGGCTAAACACCTGGAGCTAAGGATTCTGCAGCAAGCAATGCTTTTATGGAGTCTCTTATGTAGGGAAGATCAGGAAACAGAGCACAGATCCAGCCAAAGACACAAAAATGTCTGGGACACAGCAAGTAGCTAAACTGAACACCTTATGAATACCCACCCTATCAGGCACTGAAACCACCTTGCTCCCTGGAAGAGCAGAAAGCACCGTGAAAGCATGCCATGAACCAAGATGAAGCAAATTCCTTTAGAAGCAGGCAGAACCACATCCCTTTTTTGCACTGCAATACTAGTGACACCTCCAGTCCAGCTCTCGTGCATTGCGGACCTGCTCTCACCACTGCTGCTCATTTTTAGGGAGCCCTGTGCCCCCTCGAGAAGTGGTTCCCAGGCAGCTTCGGCATCGACTCTTTCTCACTGCAGCATGCGAATCCCCTGGCAGGAGTTGGTGCCCACTCAGGGTGGCTCCTGCCCCGTCTGCTGGGCTGGAGCAGGGCACAGAGGTGCTATTAGCAGCACGCATGGCCCAGAACTTCATTAGAGCTGGCAGACCCATGCTCCTGACAGAGCTGCTGAATCTGGTGTTGGCTTTTAGGGTCGGGGAGACCCCATGTGGCTCCTAATTCAGGGCTGGATTTGTGCTCAGCTGCGCACTCTAATCACTAATTAAAGGTTTGCCATCATCCTCCAGCAGCTGTTAGTGTCCTACAGGTCGATCCCCAAGCAACACTCTGCTGAGCCAGAGCCACCGATTGGGAAGTTCATTGGATGGGCAGTGTCCAACCCCCTCCCCAATACTGCCAGCTATTTATTTCCTCATCAGAAAAGGGTTGCAATATCAGACAATGCTCTGCTTTGTACCACCTCTTCTTCTCCCCTTCTTGCAGGCAGCCCCCAAATATTTCTTGCTTTTCCCCTCTTGTTCATTCTTTTTCTTTCTTTTCTTCTCTCTCTCTCTTTTTTTTTTTTTGAACGAAAAAATGTTATTTTGTGCCTCCTGAGCCTTGCTGGCTGGGCTCGGCGTCTGTATCAGCTGGAGGAGCTTATGAGCCTCGTCTCCTCGGATTTAGACTGAAATTTTGATTTTCTGCCGTGCTCAGATAATGTGGAAATCCTGTTCCCCGATATTTACTGTTTATCAGTGCAGCACAGCGCAGTTCTGGGGGGAAGGGAATCTCTCTCTCCGTGAGTCCCCCTTCGCTCCCCTCCACCCCCCATCCTGCATGCTAATGGAGTTTGACTTCGGAGCAGACGCTACAACAATAGCCTAATTACGGCGAGCAGAGGGGAAGAGGAACTCCCTGGCAAAGAGGCTCTGCATTGCTGGGATGAACTCTGATCCCTGTCCCCATCACCTGAGCCAGCTGGAGCTTAGGGCTGGTCCATCATCCTGCCAGGGATCACTAAGCCACCTACCCCTCTCTAGGCCCACTCCTAAGCCAAGCTTTGTCACCTCAGGCAGACCCCAAGTCCCCTCCAGCTTTACAAAGCTGAGGATGGGGAAGCGCAGGAGCAGAGTGAGCCATGCCATGTCTGCTTTCCCCCAGCTCCTCATCTGGATTAAGTGGTCCTGTCTCGTGTGTCCAAGCCAGGTTGCCCTTAGCATCACGGTCTATGAGGCCACCTCCCTGTCCCTTTTGCATCGCGTTTGTCCTGGAGGGAGCCTGGGTGTTTGGGACCCCCATGATAGCCCGGCTGCAAGAACAGTCCCATTCCAAGGTGTGTATCCTGCTCCCCCATGTGCCAACACGCACACCAAGTCCTGCATCCACCAGTGAGGATTAGTGTCGCTGAGCCCTTGCAAACTCATTCCTGCAAGCAACTTGGAGGCGAGAAGGGAAAGGGGGGACACTTCCCTGTGTGACATGACCTAGGTAAGAAAAATAAAACAATAATAAAAAAATCTGGGCCTCAGCAACAGGGGAACAGCTCTAAGGACCACTTAAGTGGCCAGCAGTGCATAATGCCTTGCTATTAATGAGGCCTGCTGCCGATCCCTAAAAGGATTGGTTATTGTCAGATAATGTACGGGGCTTTCTCTTCCCCCCCCAAGCCCCTTGCGGGGAAGGCAGGCATTTCCCTGTGGTTGGGATTGAGCTGAATAATGTCCCAGCCACCTGCAAATGCGCTGGGCTTTCTCTGCAACTGCATAATTAGAGGCGGCATTGGGGTAAGGCGGCAGGGTAACGCAGCATGCAGAAAAGAGGGAAAGAAAAATCGGAAAAGAGGTGGTTTTTTTTTTTAAAAGGGGGGGTGGAAAGGGAGACAGGAAACATGATAAAGCTCAGCCAGGCGCTCTCTGCTCGGCTGTTCTCTGTGCAGCTTGGCTGTTGGCTGGCTCTTCTGGTTTAAAGTGACTCCGCTTCTTATGGAAACGGAGAGGCGGTATTAAAAAAAAAAAAAAAAAGAACCCAAGACACAGAGAGCTTCCTTATCTCATGGAGACAGTTGTCAGGAATCACTTTGACTGAGTCGTTTTGTCTCCATGCTTTTTTTCGCTGTCAAGCAGGCCTCAGGACATGGATCAAAGGAGAGGCGCCGAGCGCTCGCTGAAACTTCTGATCCCTTCTCGGTACAGACGCGCGAGTGGCAGACAGCTCTCCTCCACATCAAATGGAAGGAGAGAGGAGAGGGAGGAAGAAGGGAAGGGAGAGGGAGAAGAAAAGCTGAGAGACAGAGAGAGAGAGGAGGCTGTGAGGGACTCTCTCTGCTGCTCTGGATTTCAGGGGAAAGACAGACAACAGCAGCCTTTGCTTTCCCTCTTCCCTGTTCCCTGTTGGGAGCATCCCCCCACCAGTGTCCCTCCAAAAGGGCAGCCAGAGGGAGGTGTGGGGCATGCAGCAGCACAGACATTTCCCCCAGACTAACAGGTGAGCTCCCCACAGGGCCTGCCTCAACCCAGGCTTGGCCTGATGCATTGGTGGGTCCCAGACCAAGCTTTGCACTGAAGCTAGAGTCGTGGTGAGAGCTCCCACCTGCATGGGCCGCTGGGACATCCCTGTTTCAGCTCTGCACTGCCTTGGTGGGTGAATTCCTACCCCAAAACAACGCCCTCAGTGTCAGCCTTGCCTCTTTCCCTTCAGTCTCTTAAGCCAGTCCCTGTGATTTTCATATATCTGCTTGGCAAGCAGCTCCTCACCCTTTCCCCTATGTGGCTCACAATTCCCTTTCAGGTACTTATTCCCTGAAATAAGATCCCCCTCATCTCCAAACTGGATAGGCTTAAGGGCTGACTCCAGCTTACTGCAGCGAGCTAAGACCCTCTGCACCTTTGATCAATTTACTACTCACACACCCCAGACCCCGCTAGGATTTCTGATCTTCAGCCCCCGCTGTAAATTGATCTCGTGCACGCCTGTCTGATGGAAGCAAGAAGCAGCATCTTGCAGCAGGAGGCCTTGCTGCACCCAAACCATTTTCCCTCACGTCTACCACTGTGAGAGGTGGAAACCTCCATGTGGCATGCAGCCCACAACCTGATAGCCCCCCGTTATTTATCTGTTGCACACAGAGCTATATCTCCCCTCCTCTGCGCTTCCTGTGCCCCCCATACACTACAGAAGCCCCTGCACAGCCCTATAACCCCAAACTGCTAAAGCACGTTTTGCTCAGCCCTGTACTGCTCCCCCCTCTGTATGCAGTGCATCAAGAGAGACGGCAAGACGAATGCACTGCAAGCTGATGCAATATCCAAACTACCTTCCATCTCACATGAAAGACTGGCACAGCATCCTTTTAGAGTATGTCTCCCCCATAAGCCCCTCCTGACGCTTTGGGACCTAACAGCTCTTCTTAGCAGCCCTCCAGGATGCTCCAGATACAGCCCCCAAATTCCTCCCTGTCCTGTCAGCCCCAAATGTCCTGCTTGCAACCTTTGCCCCAAGACACTGCAACCCGTCCGTCAGTGATCCCAGCAGCTGGCTGGCTTTGGGGTGAGAGCAATGCAAGCTTCCTGCACTGTTAGCACATGTAGATGGTGAAGCAAACAGAAAATAAACTGTACTGAATAATGACCCCTTTCAAAATGCATCCATCAGCTCTGGGAAAGCTGGAGGTCACGGCATATCCCCCTAACATGGAACTATGTGAGCAACACATAATCCCGCGTCCATCTTCAGCACAGTGTTTCCTGGGCTGGGGCAGGCTTGAGGCTCACAAGGAAAGCAATGGACCCACATATACCTGCAATACACTGTCCCACCTCCTCTCCCAGCACAGTATCTCTGCTGTTTTGTCATACCTGCTGAAGTTAATACACTTTCCACAACCCCTCTTTGTGGCAAAAAAAGAGGGGGGCAGGTTGGGATCAGTGCCTGATTCACTGCAAAGTACATTGCTGTAGATTTTTCCTATCATAGATGGCTTTTCACAGCCAGGGCACAGCTGGAGCACAGCTGTTACACCATAGCTAGATTTTAACAGGCACACACAATGCACGGGCACACACACTGGTGTGCACATACAGAATGTGCATGCAGAACACCAATGCCCTTGTGCACACAGGCGTGTGAGAGCACGCGTGCATGCCCCTGCCTCTGAATCCTAATTGTTCCTTTTACTGCATTCCTCCCTTTTAAGCTTCCCCTCTATCTCACATCCCTCATTCCAGGGCTGCCTTTCCCCACTGCAGTCCCTTGATTCCTCTTGCAGCTCAGTACCAGCTCCCCAGTCCCTGGGTTTTGCAGCTCTTCGAACCACGCGGCGAAACACTTGCCTCTGAATGCCAGAGGTCGCTTGGAAATGCCCGTCACCAGCCTGGATGCTGTATTAATTGCTAATCTCTCATTTTCTCTATCTGCCCTGCCTGCCTTGTCTCGAGTTCCCTTATTAATCATAAAGCAGGGCAAATCCTGCATTAGAATTCTCCAAGTCTGTGTCTCCCAGCCAAGTCCCTCTTACCCTCCCTGGTGTGGAAAAGAGACAGGACCCAGAGGAGAGGTGTTTCAACAGAGCTGAAAGCCCCACCAGTCCTGTCCGGATTTCAGCAGGAATTACAGCCCCTGCAATGCCTGTTCCATCCACCCTGCTTCGGCTTTGCTCCCACCACCCCGTAAGCGGGTAGCGGGGTCTGGGGGGGAAGGGATATTTAAAGATTTATGGGTACAGATTTCCGTGTCTTAGCCCTGGGTGTCTTAAATATGTGCTCCCTGCTCCGACGTCTGGGGGCTTATCAGACACTTTCACACCTCCCTGCATTTCTTCTTCCTGCTGTCATTGGTCTTGTCATTCTCCTCAGGGTTTTTTCCTGTATTTCTTCTCCTATTTTCTCCTTATTCCCCTTTCTCCCCAATTTGTCTAGTTCTGATACTTGAGTTTACAAATAGTGCAGTGCCACAGGGGCTGATCCTGGACCCACCAAAGGTAATGACAAAGCTCCTATCAAATTCAAGGCTCAGGAATCAACTGTTTGCTCTGAAATCCTTCAGTGTTTCTAATATTTCAATATCTCAGTAATATACACAGAGAACAATGTCTAGAGTGGAAATCACATAGGAATAAACGCAATCAGTGCCACCCAGAGCATGAGAGTTAGAGTTAAGGTAATAAGACACTGCCTTATTTGTTTCTAATCAGTTTTCAATGGGACCAGAGCATCCAAATCAATCAAGGAAACTCATGAAACTTCAAGACTGACAGAAACTGAATTGGCCCCTCAGATATGAATTTCTCCCTTCCCACCCTACTCCTTCACTCGCAGTCATTAGGAATCAGGCAAATAAATACGTATCTATTTTCACATGAGAAAAATGTTCCATTCTCCCCTTTTCCCGTTGCTGGGAGCAGAGGCGTCTAATTGACAAGAGCAGATGGGCTTTGTTTGGTTAAATGCAAAAAAAAAAAAGAAAGAAAGAAACTTTAGTGGAAAAACTACCAGCTTTCCTGGGACACATAGGTTAAAAGTTTAGAGAGACAGAGCTGCATTTGACACTGAGCAAGGGAAAACGCCAACAGTCTCAGCAAAGCCAGTTTCTCCCAGAGAGAAACCTGGAGCTCCCATTCCCCCTTTTCCATCCCCTTGGCAAAAAAAGGACATGGATTTTAGCATGTGTTCACCTCCTTCTCCAAAAATCCTGCATGCGATCTGCCACAAGGTCGTGGGGAAGCTGAAGACTGCTCACTGAGAAAGAAACAGGGTGCAAGGAAGAATTGCAAAGCAGAAAAGGGACAGCAGCCACTTTCTGAAGGGCAGACACTTCGTTTGAGGGAATCATGGTCCTCTAGAGAAATGGGGCTGCAGGAGGAATGCAGAGGAGGAAGTTTGGGGGAGAAGAGGGCAGAGACCACATGGAAAAAAAACTGGAGTGGAAAAGGAGGGTAGGAGAAAGGGGAAGGAGTGATAGAAAAAGGAGGTAGAGGAACCCAGGAGGCAAGGTTGAAGAAAAACCCTTGTGTGGGGTGGCACCCAGGAGCATCAGAGGTTAAAGAATATGAGAAGAGCATGTTCCTACACTATGATAAGCCGGAGAAATGAATCCTTATCCGTCCAAAACCAACCCTTTAAAATTCGAGTGAGAGAAGGGTCTCCTTTCAGGGAAACGGGGAATCCTTAATGCTTCCTCCCTCAGCAACTGTAATGCCAGGATGTTCCCAATCTGCTTTGAGGGATGGAAAGATTAAGAATAATAAAAAAATTGCAATAAAATATGTGTGAACGAGGGGGTAATTGTGGACAAATGCAGCATTCAAATTCATTTTTCAGCTCTTTTACACACCATTTCAATCTTATTTTCTGCTTGTTAATGAGATCTTGTTGGTTGGGGTGGGCACGGCTGCCCAGTATCGCTTGGGTAATTGCACATAATTTTCTCTCTACTAGTGATTTGCATCAGATTTTTTTTTCCTAATTCTTTGCTATTTAAACCCCCTCCTCCCTTTCCCCCTCCCCCCCCAAATCTCACCCTCTCCTCCCCCTCTTTCTTCCCCTCCCCTTCTCCTGGCCCAGCAAGACTCATTTTGAATGCTTATTATAGTCACAGTGTCTCCGACAAAAAAAAAAAAAAAAAAAAAGAAAAAAAGAAAAAAAAAAGGAACCAGACAGAAGGGATCCATGTCACTGAAGGAAGGAGCTCTGTCTCACTGGAGCCAGACACCGCAATGCCTGCTCCCCTCTCACCAGCTAACATCATGTCCTTACCAATTGCCAGGATTCCCCCCCAAAAAAGGGCTCAGCTGGCTCTTCTCATGCTTCTGCCAGGATCAGTGTGCTCCTGACAGGGATTCAGATGATCTCTAATCCCACCCCAGTGAGGCTGAGGAAAACATTATCCTGGATGGTGGAAGAGAATGGAGCCCTGGGACAATGTCAGGAAAAACAAAACTGTGCTATGGTTGTGCAGACTAAAAAGGTCCCTGAGTTTAGAGTGTAAATTTCTGGGCAGAGCCTGACCTGTGCCTCAAGCGGCCCTCCAGGAACACTATCAAGAAATGGTGATAAACCAAAAATTAGAAAATCTCAATCCAACCTTCAGATACTGCCATTACACTGGGAATGAATTTGCTCATGGAGCAAAAAAGCCACCGAAAGCCCTGAGAAAATTAAAGCAACAAATATGAGATGGTGAACAAGTTTCTCTTGGCTCTTCATATTTCTGGAATTGTCTTAATCTCTGGGTGATCCTGTGGACTTGTTAAAAGATTCAAAGGTCTCAGAAATAACATCTTATGAAAGTATAGGAAACACCTGACTCTTAAGTATACCTTAATAAGTTCTCCAGCTACACAGAGGCCATCTGCAACAAACTAATGATCTTTTGCTTTTGAATAACCCCTTGCAAGACCTCAACATGCTACAGTGAATGGTCAGACACATTTAAGACAGAGGCCTGGATCTAAAAGGGCAGCAGAAATTTTAGGAGGCGAAGCAGTGGACCAAATCCTCCTAAAAAACATGAAGACAATTTAGAAAGCAGAAGAGATGTGCTAGAGATGAAAGCAGCCCAGAATACAATATAGCCCTACTTCTTTGCTGTTTGAAAAGCACCCAGGAAATCTAGGAAAGTATCTTTATGTTGACTTGTAATGTACTGCTTAATTCACTTAATTTCCTCCCACCTCAGCCCACACTGCAGCACGCACATTTCTGAAGGACTGCCAGATGCTTATCAGGACATAACTGGACTTAATACTGAGTTTACCATTATATTGAGCTATTTGTCACAAGCCTTATCCCAGCCACAGTGAGGGGCACTACTCAGTTAGCACAGGTCTGAACTTTGAAAGAGATGGATGCAAAGCATGACCTGGCTGTCTTGGTGCCTGGCCTTATTCTAGTTGAGGGTGACAGGTATTCTCAAATAAATGGGACACGATTCCCCTGTGGGACAAAAATGAGTTGGAAGTATTTACAATGTATTTATGAAATCCCACCCACGCACACACTTGGTTTACAGCCCACTCTTGTGAGAAATGATGAGACAGAAGCTCCAGGGCCAGAAATCACACACACTATGACTGCTAACTGGTTACTCACTCTTCATATTAAGGTTCCTTCAGGTCTCTATATCTTTGCCAAGTTTTGGCACAGACATTAATGCCAGCCCGGAGGCAGTTATGAGCCACTGAGTCAGCCCAGCTGAATCTGTGACAGCTGCTGCTGACCCATGCAACCTTTGGGGAGCGATGGGGACCTTGCTGCTGCACATTCTGGCTCCCCGGTACTGAGCTACTTTCTGATAATCCATGACTGCTGCAGCCACCCAGTGCATCCTGACAGATGCAAGGTGACTCATCTGGCTGCAGCTGGCCAGCCTGTGAACTTCACTTTCTCAAACAGGCAACACTCAGAGCAAAATCTCTCTCTTACAAAGGCTGTCCCAGCATGAAACCATCACAAATCACTGCTCGGGTTACCCTGAGGTCTCTCACTAAGGTCTAGGAAGGAGCATGACATGAGAGATCATGCTAGGTAGTGGTTTAATCATACGGGACTACCCTTTCTACAACCAAGTCTGTGCTCTTGTATGAACCGTCACAAAAAACATCATCATGGGATGAAGTAACTGAAGACAAAAATTCCCAGCTGACCTCCCACTCTTTGGCAGTCTCAGGTCTCGAATAGAGGCAGAATGGCCTCTACACCGTGGAAACTGCATGGGAAATGCTTTGGGGATCCAGAAGCTGAGCTGGTCAGGCACAAGACTTTGTGTGCTACAGGCTGGAAAACAAGCAAGAAACATGGCCATTTCCCATGTGAAGTCCAGGTAAAACTTTCAGCAGCGTCTGCTCTTTCTGTCAAGAGGGGGAGGACTAAAGTGCGTGTGTGCATGGGGGGACTGAGCCCACAGTGGCCAAACGTAATCCCCTTTTCTCTGTTGTGAGAATGGAAATGCCATGCTTCCCCTCTAGAATTTCAGCTGCCAGCACCAAGCCCGTCTAGTGGATTCTGGCGAGGACACCCAATCCTGGGGTAACTGGATAGCGTGCCGAGCGGCAGCAAATGCTGGGAGCTCTCGGCCAGGCTGGCCCCCACCTCCTTGTCTAAACTGCAAAGAAATCTCCCTCCTGCTGCTGCTAAGGGATGAAACCAGAGAACTGTCTGTTTGCAGCTCAGACAAACTGCCATCATTTTAAGTTCCCAATTTTTTTTCTACCTCCTGAACTCCCTCCTTCCCTGTAGTTGATATTTACCCCTGCAGAGAGCAACCAGATACCACAAATAGCTGAACAGGAGGATGAGAATGTTGAGGTGCAGTGGGTTTTACCTGTAATGTCGTGGAATGGCTGAATTATGCACAGATAAGTTACACAGAGCATCCCATATTGAGACTTCACAAAACTTTTACCCACCCCGCTGCATAAAAGAGGACACTTCTAAGAGTTCTTATTCATGCCATTAGGAGTATTTCTTGCATCCTTCCACTAGGAACAGCAGAGGGCTTAGAAAGGCAGGAAGGTAGCAAGATAACTAAATATAAAGCAGTCATAAAATAACCTGAGTTAGCCTTTCTATGCACAAAAGAAATAGAAGAATTTATATGCTGATATCTTGGCCCTCACATGATTAAAAGCATTAGGAAAATGGGAATCTCCCCTTCTTGGGGGTGCAAAGCTCTCTTTTCTTCAAGACTGCCAGATAATGTATCCTCTCTTTCCCATACAAAGGGCTTATTGGCTCAGGACTCTATCTTCCCCCAGCCTGAGCCTGAGGGCAGGGTAATTTGGGATAGGGATAAGCATAGAAAAAGCATTGGTCTGGTCATTTCAATGAGCCTCTGATTTAGTGAGCAGGACTAGTAAGTAGATGATGAAGGTACAGAAATGGAAATTGCATGATGGACTTGTATATGTCTAGTGCTTGTGCAGCTTATCACGTGGATCTCATCCTTAACTTATTCTATGGTGCTAAATTGCACTTGTGATAATCTGAATTAATCACGTGCCCTGGACCATCTAACCTGCAGTCTGCCTTTGAATTCCACACTATATGCTCATCTCCCAAGCCCAGTGCTATTAGAAATCTCTTGTCAGAAAGATGTCTCCTTATTTCCCCCACAAATTACACTGTTTGAGGCAATATTCAGCCTCACGCCAGTCACGCTTTTACATTTTCTATCTTATGACCATTCAAAGTTAGAAGTGAGATTTTTATACCATTTCAGAGAAGCTGCAAAATTTCCCTCTTTCCATTGACACACAATGTTTGTTTTCACACAAGAGAGATCACAAGGTATTGGACCTTAAAATCTATATATCTCTCTGATGTCCCCATTTATTGGACTCCTCTCTAAACAGTTGTAGCCTTTTCATTTCAGATGCCTACCTAATTTCTCCCTGTAGTTTCAAATTATTTTGCACTTCCTGTCTTAAATAGTGTTATGGGCCACTCTGAAAAAACTGCTATAAGTGCACTACCTATGTCTCCATATTTCACAAGTGACTGAGACCAAAAGTAAAACATATTTGGTACCCCTCCAGGATGGCAGGCACCACATGAATGCAATTCCTTGCTGCTAATTCTCAGCATACCGTATGTGCCTTGTTCCACTTAAAATCAAATGTGCATTTGGAAAACAGATTACATCAACTAAACCAAAGAGAAGGTTAAAGGCTCTATCTAATGAGGTGACAGAAAATTAGAATTCTTATCCCAGGATAGCAACAGAGAGAGTAGACTGTATTCTCAGGTGGTGTGCATCCTGGCATCTCCACTGACTTCAGTGGAGCTCACCAGCTGAGAACATAAATCTACTCCCATAACACACACATAGCACAAGCTCTGCTGTCTCAAGACCCGCTGATGATGGAGGCTTTAACCTCTCTACACTGCTGAGGCTTGCTTCTCTGTCACATGCAGCACTGAAAAGCCACACACACAACTGGCAGCAGTCTGGTCAAGCCTGGTCTGGGGCCCTTTGGAAGGCAGCTGCACTGAGTCTTGGAGCACAGATCCCAGAGTCAGGTCACAGGTGCTCTATTCTGAGCTCAGTCAGGGATTTTAAAATCAACAGTGTATTACATGGGGAGGCCGTGGCTGTTGCCTGGTAAACTTAAAATACACATGCTCTACTCTTCTACACAAACAGATGCATGTGAAATGTATCTTTGCTCTCTTAAAGCTTACATACGCCTGTTATTGTGACCTTGTGGAAAGCATTAGCAGAATTGTTTACATGACAATTAGTTTCGTGAATATAAA
This sequence comes from Astur gentilis, assembly GCF_929443795.1. Classification (NCBI taxonomy): domain Eukaryota; kingdom Metazoa; phylum Chordata; class Aves; order Accipitriformes; family Accipitridae; genus Astur; species Astur gentilis. Next base: position 7,920,158 of record NC_064880.1, read on the forward strand.
TCCCAGGTCTACATCCCTGTGTTTTGTGGAAGCTCAGATCCATGGCACTTTCATGTTCCAACCAGACTCAGACAAGCTGGCCTCAGCTAATCTTTACATCAGTTGCTCACAAATCATGGACTACTTCTGAAGTGAGGCTGCAAACAGTACCTAAGAAATTTAAGTGTGGTGTTATCAGGCTAAAATCCACAATTGAAGGGCCCACACCTGCACTGGAATTTTTTTGGAGGGCTGAGAAGACAAATACCAATGCTCTGGGTCCTGGTGTTTGCAATTACAGTGTGCTAACCTGAATATGGGAACTAACAGGATAGAAATGCTCTGGCAGTACAGTGCTGAGCTCAGGATAGAGATACTGCTGATACACAAATTAACTAATTGCGTTAACTAGGCTGCCTCTAAGAATTCGTGACAATAACAATAACTCCCTTGTTAACCAGAATACACTGTGATAGCCTGAAGCTTGCCCTGCTCTCAGAGGATCTGGACCAGCCAAATACTCTCAGCCAAAGAAAGAGAATGGAAGCGGGTCACATACCTGTGGAGAGAGGCCATTGCTAACAGGATTCATGTGGTTGGCAGGAGCTGCAGCATTCATGAAACTGTCCGAGTAGCTGGAGAAGCTGTGTCGGGCCCCATAGGCAGAGCCGGTGTCAGCAGCGGCAGCTGCGGCAAGCCCTCCCTGGTGCATGGTGGATGGTGGCAGCGGCTGGGGTCTGTGTACAGTGCTTCCCCCATCTGTGGAGAGAGCATTTAGAGGTAAACAGTCATGGGGTATTACAGCTGGGACTGTGCAAAGTGTGGATTGATAGTTTGGCGATATCCTGAGCTCAGCTTCTGGGTCCCACCATCTCTGTGGTCCATGTGAACACAAGCATACCATGTGACAGTTTATGCACAGTACAAAATATGCAAACCTGGGATGAAATATCTGAAATTTCTCTTAACTTTCCCCCAAGCAGAAGCTGTAAATTCCTTTGTAAAGGCCAAGGCCACTGGAATTAGCAATACTCCTTCCACTGAACACCAGTACAGAGTTTTATCCAGAACAAGGGATTGCCTATATGATACTCACTCTATAGTGATGTGCTCACAATTTCAAAGCTCAGCAGAAGAACTACAGTCATGAGACACATTGTCACAGGAGAAAGTACCACGAGACAGAGGAGAAAACTGTGGAGTTTCCACTGACTTGAGGAAAAACCTGGTCTTCCCGACTGAAGGAAAACCACCTATGTATTACAAGAGCCTTGAACCAGAAAGGGAAGGGACGATGGGTTGATGTAGGGCAAGAGAAGAGAAGCAGCACAGGCGAACGGGTGCTTACCTTGGGAAATGGTGGTTGTTGGGTAGGTGGAGTCCGGCAGCTGGTACGGGGGGAGAGTCGGCATTCCTGTCGGTGGGAAGCCGCCCGGCAGCAGGTGATTGAAAGCTGCAAGTTGGTTCGCTCCCGCCTGTTTGCGCCATCTCGCTCTTCGGTTGCTGAACCACACCTGATGGGGAAAGGGAAGACCACGTGTGACTCACTCTGAGCTGCTGTCCCATCTCACCTGGGTTGCTGATGGAAACACATCCTGAATTACAGCACTGGCCAAAACCAGATTCAAGTTGCTGCTTGACACAGACTTTGTAAGTATTCCTCTCCGTTTCTCAGTTTCCTTTCTCCCAAATGACAATACTACTACCACCCTTTCTCCTGGGTGAAGATACATGCATTTAAAATTGTTAAATATACTACTAAGAGCATGGGAGGGTGCTATCAGCAGTAGGGTGAGATGAAGAGAAATAATTTAGCTTGTGTATTCCGAAAGAGTCCATACCAAATAGATGCATTGCTACCACCTGGCCATTCTGCCTTGTTATCTGACAACTATGTGAATTATGCTGAAGGATTAAGTACCATAATAGCAACACGGCTGCACTGTTAGGAGGGATAAATAGACAGATTAGCATCATGGTTTCTATGTTAGACAAGCTAAATAGATAGAACCAGACCGGAGGGAATACAGGGTTTTCTTAGCTTCTCTGTACTGCAGCAAATCACTGTTGTCTGTATGCTAAGACATGCTCTCCTTGCAAGAGTCACTGCAGTGTGCACTAGAATTGTACTGCAGCCAATTTAAATCTCTGTGCATTAAAATAAACCCAGTATTAATGCATGTGCAAAGCTAGGCTCATGTTTCCTACAGTGCTAGTTTACCTGTAAGACTCAAGGGGAGATTTTTCTAAATGCATTTGTCTGCCCTGATGTGTTTTATCATGGGCAATCTCCCTTCTGCATGGTGGAAAGGGCTTCTCAAGCTGTCTCTTGGGCTTGGTTTACTTCATTTAATCAGAGAGGCTCTCAGGCCCGATCCCTGTTTGGGGTTCAGAAGTATGCGGATAAGCTTTCAAGCCAGATGAGAATGCAGCTGCTGGACTTTGTGAGGCCTAAAGGGCTAGAAAACATGATTAAATTTCACAGCAACAAGAAAAAATGGAGCAAAAATCAAGAGTGTAAAGCATACGGGGGGGGGGGCGGGGGGGAATCCTCCATCAGGCTTCCAAGCTGCTCAACATCAGATCAGAAGCTGGGGTTACAAGGGTTTGAGGCACTGCAGTCCAAACTGTCCCCTCATCTTGTGAACCAAACCAAAACTCTCTTCCCTAGGTATAGCAGAACCTTAGTCCGATGCACCTTGCACTTCAGACATGATCCAAATCTCAAAGCGGGTATCTTTGGCCTTTAAACTGAGTCCCCCTGCAAATGGTCACTTGTTAGTTTGCCTTTTTATTGGCACCTGTGGGTACGTATAATCCACTCAGCATGACAAGGCAACATGTTTTCACTGAGAGCTGCTTACTTAATGGAGTGTTGGCCCTCAGTCCACATGCACTGCAGTGGTGCTTGCTGCAAAAACAAGCATACACTGAGCTTCCCACACAAATTTCTGTGAGGTTCTCTGGATCAGTCTATTATTGCTCTTTCTACTTGTTACTCACCTACTAGTGTGCTGTGGAAACAGTTTGATTAAAAACTGTTAATGATAGCTCTGTGTGACCTGCTGATGATGCCTAGGAAGGACCTAGTACTGGGCAGTCCTTCACACTGTTATTTACATCCATGTACAGTGAAAACAAAAAAAGCCCGGTTTTCTTTGGAAGAGCTGGTCTAAATTAACCCCCTTGAAATGTATACAGTGCTGATGCCAGGTCCTTGGCACCAAATGCATCTTTTTACAGACCTGTTCCTACTACACTGCGCTACTGGCTGAAGTAGCATAACCCCTTAGAACCTTCCAAAAGCGTGACAGAAATAGGTCAGCTTACATCCGATCTGCATTGATAAACAAAGTCCATGCAGGTCAGAATCTCTGTGTCCATTTTTGGCACCAGAAGTTGCTAGCAAAATCTAGGACAGGGTGAAGGAGAGAGAAATGGATTAATATTAAGGTCTGTAGCACTTTACAACTCTTACACAGTCCAATCTGTGGCACAGTTTCTAGGAGCAATGAGCAAAACAAATGAATAAATAACCTTTTGTTTGCCCTGGTCATGCAAAGAGGACAGTCCTGTGCTTTTCTCATGCATGCATGTATGTGTAATTCATGCTTTGAATTAGGGATACAGAACTTAGCTCCTCCTCTCATATAATTTGCCTCTACTTCCACAGTTAAGGACATAAAACTAGTCTGAATATTTCTGTTACCTGAACATAAGGAGATAAATAAACCTTCTCTCTTCAGAGAAAAAGGCCTAGTCCCAGGTTAGAAGACCTTCCGCTCCAAAAAAAAAAGATCTCAATGCTGAGAATACCATTTAAAATTCAAGTACCTGAAGGGAAAACATAACCCAGCAGCTATGAATCCAGGAATCGAGAGGGAAAGAGAAATTGAACTCCAAGAATGTAAAAGCCACTCCAGTGATTTCTGACACTTTCCTGACATTGCAAAGGGTGGGAAAGTTCCTTTTTTATAACCAAGAGCCAGATGCTGGCAAATCCACTTGGGATTAGAAGTTCAGAAGACGCATGTGGAGTGAGATGGTCTAGTACAGGACATGTTTCTCCAACAACATCCCCACAAATACTCAGCTCCTCTGTGGTGGTTTGTCAGTTGGCTTGGCTAACATGATCAAAACACAACTTTGAAAAGATTCATGCTGTCTTATGTTACACCATGTGAGGTTACTGTTGTCCATGCACCAACATGCATGCTTGTTGTTCAGAATTAAAATTCACACACGTGTACAACTCCTCCCATCTTGCTTCTGCACATCCAGTTAAGGGTGTGTAGTTACTTTATTTTTTTAAGGGAGATAAAAGGATACACTGGATCCTTTTACAAACAGGTAGAGTCAACCAGAAAGGCCTGTGCAGGAGCCGTTCTCGGGGTGTCTTGCATACTTCAGTCTACAATGTGCCTGGGCTTGGAAGAAATGAAAGCTAATTTTCATGCCTGGGCTATGACCAGAGAAAGAAGTCAGTTCTTAATTATGCTACGGGCTCCTTCTGTGACTTCGGGAAAGCTATTGCTTTTCCGATTTTAAGACAGTGGAAACATTGCTGCGTCCAACAAATTTTTGTCCTTTTACAACCGATGCATCAGATCACGACCTCTAAACTGAGGATAAAAACCACATTTTCTTACATTTTAGTTTATTTCAACAATCAGCCATCTGAGATAGAGGCTCACTTTAAGTGCCAGTAGGCACCATATCCAGCGCAGCAAGATCTCTGTCTTGGCTGAAGCATCATAGCAAAACAAATAAACAATAATAATAGTAAATACACATGCACCAAATGAGATCCACAACTACATGCTTAAACATAGTGTTTCCTAACAGAGCCTGGCTGGAGAACCCAGCCACAAATACATTGAAACCTTCCACAAAGAAATTGATAGGATTTATCTTCCCGTGCAGAGGAAGGGACATTTTATGGCCCAAACAGGTTGATTCTGCCCCTTATTTATAACCCGCAGAAAAAAAAGAGATACATTCCAGCTAATGACGTTAGCAATTCTTTCCCTTCCCCCGCCTTAAAGGTGGCTCAGGCCTTTATGCTTATAAATCATTTTATTGGTAGTTAAAATATAGAGGCTAGAGCATCTAACTGTAATGCGAGGCGCACTTCAAAGGGAACCTGCTTTCATTTCACAACAGTTAAGGTTTTATCAGCCACTAAAGATTCCCCCTGCCAGAGGATCCTGTTACACCATGTTAAGCCTGGGGTGAAGGCTACGGCTGCTAAAACCAGACTGGTGGGAAGAAGAGGGGGAAGAAGAGGAGGAAGAAGAGGAAGTTTTGAAGCTGCTGGTCTGCCTGTAGAGGTGTTGTTCTAGAAGCTGCTGGGGCTGGATCGCACGACTAGAGTTTTATGCTAGGACAAATGCAGCCAACACTTGGGAAAAGGGCTGCGTGAAGAACTAAAGAGCAGAAAAAACAGCATGTCAGAAACCTGCTTTTTCTTAAAAAGACAAGTTCTTCACCATCATTTGCCTGTGCATAGCAATGAGATCCTGCGCTGCATAAACGTGCTGCTTTCCAAGGGTATGGAAGTATAATATAGGCCATGGAAGTCAACAGTTTGTACCTGATAGAGCCATTTCGCACTTTTGTCCCTGTGAATTGTCTTGCAAAGAATGTATTAGACAGGAAATGCATTATAGAAACCACTTAGCTCTACTGAGGGGAAGCAGATAGATATAAAAATGCCCTCATGGAAAATAACTTGCAAGAAGATATCCAAGCAGGTTCTTCATGACATCTAGTCATGCCCAGGATGCAGGTAAGACCAGAGTCCCTCACTGTGCCATGTGCACCTTGCTCAGTAAGCGAGTATGCTGTTACAAGGATCCCGAACGCTAGATGTTCCCCACAGAATATCACTCAATCCATCACCATCACCATCCCCTTCACAGATGGGAGAGGAAGGCACGGTGAGACTAAGAAACCTCTCCAATTCATCACTGCCTGCCTTGCAGAACCAGCTGATTTCAGAAGACCCCATCCTCCCGGCCAGATTGGGTTTGGGGCAAAGGTTAGCACTGGTTCTTATTTAACCTGAACCCCTGCACCCAACCCTGCCAACGGCCAGCCCAAGATGTCCCAGCCACTTGTTCTCAACCAGCAGAGCAGCGCTGCAGAGACAGCTGCCTGCCAGGATGGGGCTGGACTGAATTATCCCCGCAGCCGCTGAGATATGGGTCAGCTCCCACAATTTGTCAGACAAGGAGAGGAAAGGAAGGTCAAAAAGAGCCTCCTGTGGGAAAGAAAGCCTGTTGTGTTCCTGCTCAGCCTAATCAGGACTTGATGTTGGAGAAAGATAGATGGGATAAATGAGCTCATAAATGGAAACAGGGACAGAAAAGCCAAGTCGTGCCTTTGCTCTCCAGCAGAATGGAAGAGATGCAAGATGTGTTTGCTTTCACAGGCCCAAGAGATTGCAGAAACCAGGTAGAGAAGAGCTATGTGGCCATTTGTGGCCCAAGCACACCAAAAAAATCCACCAAAATCAGATGAGGTCCCTCCTCAGGTTGCACAGAAGCGACTGCCAGATCAGGTCCTCTCCAGATTCTTCTTTGAACCAGGGTAAATCCCTGCAGTGACTTGCCTTGTCCACACTAGTCATAAATGCTGCAAATCCTGGGCTTCCCAGGAGGCAGATGCAGAAGGCTTTTAGAGGGGAATTCTAGCAGCAACTGTGATGAGTGACCAGGGATAGTTATTGCTCCATCTGAATGCCTTCTTTCAGATGATGCTGAGAGTCAACCCTCCCAGCCTGGAAAGGGTTGAGATGGTACAGTGAGATGGGATCCTGGGAGTTCCTACAACAGTTTAGTGATGATTACGGTTCCTCCACCAGTTGCTGAGGAGTGTGAAAAACAGGCATCAGAAACATACAAGCATCATTGAGGCTACTGAGATAATTCTTTACAGAACAAGAAAAAAAGCCCATGAGAGTGCACAGATTTTAGGCACTGAGATTTTTATCTGCATGTGTAGGGATACGGCTGTATCTAGTGACACTTTGGTTCAGTGCCTAAAATGCTGAGCCTCTGTCACTTGTGGGTGATATGGTTAAGATAAATATTAAACAAGGTTAGTGGAGCAGAACAAATGACTCTTCACAAATGAGATTATCCAATGAATTTAGCCTATATTTCTCCTGGCATATCCCAGTTCCTGAAGGTGTTAGCTATTTATAACAGTCTATTGAAGAATTCCAACAAACAGTGTGTGGTATGTGGATTTTTTTGCAAACTATTTTTTTTTTTAAACAAACTATGTTAGCAGTGAAACATTTGATTTTTACATTGATTACTTCACTCTTGCAATATTCTTTCTAATCTTTGAGTGGCTGTCTAAGAATTAATCACATCACAAACAGTTCCTCAACCAAAAGACCATCTCTACCTTTAAATGATCATCACAGTATGAACATTTCATAACTGCTAATGGATTTCATACTCCAGACGGGGAAGCAGGAGGCAGCAAAAATGGGATAGATCTGTCCACTTTCATACTGAGACACCCTAAGCCCAGGTTTGAACTCATGGTTTCACAGCTCCAAGCCCAACCCTGCCCAGTGATGCAACTTTACCACTTACTGTAATATAAGTTAATAATATTTACAAATAAAAAAAATATTATCATTGAATGAAATAACTATCAGATACTGAATGATTGTTTGCAAATGTTGTGTTTTCCAGTGCTACTTTTTCCAAACTGTGCCTCTCACTGATTACTTCAGTTGTCAGAGGAAATTCTGTTAAAATAAAATAAAATAAAAAATAAAGCCTCTTGTTTACTTATCTTTTTATCTCTTTATAAACCCTGTGTCTGAGGATGAATGGGACTTTTGGAAGCTGAAAGACATTAGGATGAGTTCACTGCTGTCAGAAAGCAGCTGCAAGGTAGTGTATTTTATGAAGTGCTTTCTCTCCACTTGAACACTTGCTTCTTAGACAGCCAAGTCTTAATGGTGTTAGAGTTGCATTTAAACATTTCAGAACAGGCTTTGATGTTCACACCTCACAGAGGTGAATGAGATGTTGGAGAATAGATTTCCCGCTGCTATTGTTTGGCTAGAGATAGGCTGGGCTTTAAGAGCAAATCAGCAGCACATCGATTCCCACTATCAAGATTTTCTCTGCAAAAGAAAAAGCTATAAGCTTTTAAAAACAGCTTAAGCACTACAGGAAAGTGGCTCAAAGATTAAAACACCCTGGCAAACCCTCCTCCTGATCATTATAAACATTTTCCATTGTTGACCAAACAGAATCTATTTAATTGGTGTCCCAGTAAACAGAAAGCCTCCTTAGCTGGGGAGATTGAGAACAGACAAGAGCCACACGTGCTGGCTGCTCGAAGCAATGGCACACTTGCTGTCTTTACTGGGCACACACTGGGTAGTAGCTCTGCTAGAATCAGATGTTCTCATAGGACATACAAGGAAAGTGTATGAGAAATATGAGGTCCATGCCCTTGTTGAACTGGAAATTTTGTGATAAAGGTTCTTCTCATAAAACCTCTGGGAGGCCCTATTTGTTTTTAATACAATGGGACAGACACTCTGCTGCTATAAATCAGTGCAACTTCACTGACTTCCATTTAGACCAGCTGAGTGCGCAGTGTTATACACAACCGCTTCATCCAAGGAACTGGGATCTCGTTCATTGCTTTGGCCTCTGGGCCCTCTGTCCTTTGTAAGGAAATCAAATCATTACCACATTGTTCAGGGGATCCCTTTTTCAGCTTGTGACCATGAGGCTGGCAGTTCTGCTCCTTGGTCCAAAGCAGACCAAGAAAAGCAGAATAGGACAAACCATCAAAAAATCAGTTCCAGGTTTTGCATCTTAAGACAAAAATCCACAATTTTATCATGTTTTACTGAACTGACTGGAGAAGCCAGCAAGTTCAAAGGAGCACCTTCTGACAGAAATCTCTCTATTTGTTTCATACAGATTCCCTGCCCCACACATACAAAACAAGCTGGTCTTGTCAAATTATGCTGCAAATCCTGAAGTTTATATTCATTCCTGTTGATTTCAACCAATGCTTTGCCAGAAGGACTACAGGATTAGGCTTATCATTTTCATCTTCAGTGAAGTATAATATACTTCACGAAATAGCGCTGACTCTCTCCAGCAAGGTGCCCTCAGGCTTACATAGCTGGGACTACGTTCCCTGTCAGTGGGACTTTTCTATTTCCAAGGGGGCTGGTTACTGTAATTCTACTACAAATACCAAAAGTGCTGATGCTTTTCTAAGCAAACCCTTAGATACAGGCATAGGATGTGCTTGCAATTTTAAGAGATCGTCTCTGGCTTTTCCAAAGTTCTGGTAGAAAAAGACTTGCTACTGCAGTTTGGATACCTGGTAATTTACTTTATAGTTTGGTTTTGTTTATTTTTTTTATGTGACTAGTAGGTATACTGAGGACTTATTTGGAGCATATTAGCCGGGGCAAGTATGCAATGGGTTACTCTTTCCTTTAATACATTTGCAAGTATGCAATGGGTTACTCTTTCCTTTAATCCATTTGCATCTCTGTTTCTAATTCAGGCTGGAGAGATGTGAAAGAACAGCAGCAATGCCGTGAGACATCGAGCACCGATTCACTAAGCAGACAGAAAGTAATGTTACAAGACTGTCATCAACCTCTCTCTCTCACTAGCAGCATCCTTCCACAGCAAGATCTCCACAAGACATGACAGGGAAGTATCTGGGCCCTCCTCACCATCTCGGCTGCATTCAGCCCTCATTGGCTTTACCTTGCAGAGTCGCTTCTTTAAAGCTGGCTGGAACAGCACGCTACCCTCACCCTGACCTCTCCCGGGAGCTGGATGCTGTTTGGCATTGCACCGCTGGTCTCTCGACGTGCCTGGGCACACGCACCGGCAGTGCCACCACGGTTCTCACGGACCGGCTGCCGCAGTGCCAGGGGCTGTTCTCGTTGTGGGCCATCTATCTAGATGCTCCGGTGTGCGAGAGCGCAGCTGGCCCCGTGCCGTGGAAAACGAGCATGCCAAGCCAGCCTCTGCCAAAGAGAGCCCCAACTGCCGGCTCCTCTGCACAGCCTCTCAGTGCCCCGGCTGCTGCCAAAAACACAGGGCAGCTGTTGTGTCATAACCTCATCACAGCCCTCTTCACAAGAAATGTAAACTAGTCGGACCCTCAGGAAGAAAGAAAACATTCTCAGCTGACCTTTAAGGGAGGGGGATTGCCTCAGAAGAGCCAGTTTGGACACATGTCAAAGAGTTTGGGAAGCAAAACACCAGCAAACAGCATTAGGCTCCAGCAGCTTTGCATGACTCCAGTTAATACTCAGAGCTGGGGGAGACCTGCTTACCACCATATCGCCCCTTTGTACAATACCTTCCTCTTCAGAAAGCACCATCTCAAGGAACAGGGTAGACCTTTGACCACAGTGACAGCTGGTGAAAGAGCACTGGGGTCCCCACTAGCACACAACAGATATATTTGAGAAGTTCCTGAGAAATCCATGTTTCTTCTGGAAACTAGACTGCAGAGTAAAAGGGTGGTTTTCAGCTTCTTCACACTGAGAACAGAATTGCTTTGTGAAAAATTTCAAGCAAAATTGAATGGAATTTCTTTTCAGTGTGGTCCATTTGGCATGTCTGAGCCGCTGCAGCACGATCTAGAATATGGCTGTTTGTTTACTACAGTTTGAAACTGTGTCATAAAATACATATTATGTGAGTAGCCTAGAAATGCACCAAGATTTCAGAGGCAGAATTGCTCTGAGCCTTTTTATTAAACGAAACATCCATTTTCTCCCAGGCAGAAATCACAATGGTATCTATCATAAAAATGATCAATAAAGCACTGGGTTGCGACTCCTGCTGTCTAGTTTAATTTTGTTATTGAAATAAAGGTTTCTCAGTGCATGGAATTTCCTGGGGATTAATAACAGACATCAGCATCACGACGCACCCACCCTGTCACGCTTCTTATTTATTTCCAGAAAGCACCCACTGCCCAGACCATAGGAACTGGGATTAATGTACTTGCTAGCGGTATGCATGCTTGTACCCAGCTGCCTGTGGTATGACTATCTGAATCATCCACAGGTGATGCTGAGAAGCAAAAGCTGCCATCTATTTTTTGGGAACAATTTTGGTAGATTTCTGGGAAATCTTTTTGAGATAATACTTTGAAGCCTGTCACATCTGACTCATTATAGCACCAGGGAAAATGGAGATGGACTACTTGCATGGGAACCTATGCACCAAAGTCTATTTGCGAAAAACATTTTCAGTGCACAAATTTCTAAGTGACTTGGGATTGTGGTGCTGACCTGAGGACAATCTGGGCATATACATTGCTTTGTTTTACCTTACATTTCTTTCTGTTGGTATTGTTCAAGTAAAAAACGGAAATAAGCACTGGGGTTTGTTGGTAACTAGCCTTAAAAAGGGAACACATTTGGGCAAACAGATCCACAAACAGGATCATATAGGATTAGTTTCAACTCCCTAGACCCATGACTGATGTACCTGGTGTCTCTTTTGACATTAGCATTGCTTTGAGAAGTCATTTCTACAGCTAGACAAGAATTCCTTGACAAAACTATTTTCCTATTGAAAAACACTGTACTGACAAAGATAAACTGTTTATGAAAAAAAGGGTTGTTCTGAAAAATGTCCCTTCTCTAGAAATGCCAGGGAGAAAAGTTTCAAAATTATCACAGAATCCTGTTTAGGGCTTTTTTTCCATATAAAAACTTTGACATCAGTTTGATAATTGCAAAAACTGGTGTAAAAACCCAAAATACATTCAAGATCAAAATCAAAGCTTCCATTATATTAGCTAAGTGAATTGCTTAGCTATTACACTTAATTTTTAAATCCATGAACACTTGGCATTCAACAGCTTATTTTCTGGAAGGGTGGAAGTGGGAGCTTGCAGACAGGCAAGAATTTGTCCAGTACTGGACAATTAGTGTGGACATATGAGTCAAGACATTGCCCTGTTACAAAAACAAGTCAGTGGGAATTTCCACTGGTGGCCTCACTGGGCATGGATCCTGGGCACTGTAATCCTGATCCTTCCGGAAATCCATGGCAGTCTTGTCCCTGGCTATGCTCAGTTTGGTATTAACCTTTTAACGGCTCATACCTTTGGGTGTGTTAAAATCTGAATGCTGGAATCCTGCGTCTCAACCACACAAACTCTGCAGTGACCTTGCAAAAATATTGCTCACCCTCTCATGATCTTCCTAGCAGGTGAGAAACCGGAGCTTGGAACTCCTCCCCTCCACCACTCCCTCTTGTTGTTCAGCTTGTGAATTTTATTAGCTGTCAACGTGTCAGACTTCCACTTAGCTGGACAGCTGCGTGATCAGCCAGACTCTGAGGCCTGCCAATAAAGTTTAACAGACCTATCAGCTTTTTACGTGGAAGAGATTATGGAACGTGAATATTCAGGTATCAGAGAGAACGAATGAGACTTAGGCAAGTTCACCTTTCACATGGTAAAGCAAAGAGACATGAGGAGGAGAAAGAAGCAAAGAGATAGACAGGCCCTCTTATTTTAGTTCAGTGCTTGTAAAGTGATTATCTAAATGGGTTCCTAGTGCAGCAATATACAGTAAGAAAGACTGATAGCAACACCTGAGCTGTGATTCAGAGCTGTGATCACACTTGGGTGTGATCTGGGGATTGTCCAGCCACAGCTGCACAGCAGACAAGTGGCACTGAGATCCAGAAGATGAATGAAGCAAGGTCCAGACACTGAGGAGCAGCGAAGGCTGCTCTCAAGTCTCTTTTGTGACTACGGGTCACGAAATAATTTTCATTCGTCTGTGTCCTATTTTACATGTTATCATGATAAGCTTTTGGGGACAAGATAGATGGGTAGATGTTGGCATGGCCCTTAGCACTCAGAAACCCTGATCTCAGCTGGCCCTACCGTTATTACAGCCATCTTTAATCCAAAGCACATCTCTTGGCCTTAAAAACTCTGTTGAGACACAAGTAAGACTATAAGGTGGTAGAAGATTCCCTGCTGGATGGGTACATGTGTGGATGTGTGTGGCTTTTTTTTTTTTTTCCACAAGAACTTGATTGACTAATGTTTGTAGATCCCGAGAGCCAGTAAAAGATCTGCTCTGATATCCAGAAAATTTTACAAGGGGCGGCAGGCTTAAAAGTGGTGGGAAGAAGCTGACTCTGCCAGGATGTCGGAATGAGAAAGCCATCAGGAATGTGCCTCGGAGAACAGCTGCTACTAGAGCCCTGGCAGGAACCTCCACACAAGCTGCCTGGGAGCAAGTAGGGGGATTCGGAGATCACAGCTTGAGACGAGGGAAAGGTTCTCTTTATTTATTTATTTAGCTTTCCCTTTCTCTGCTTTCGTCTCCCTCCTTTCTCCCAGCCTTGTTACAGTGAGGTCAGAGCTCCTTGGAAAAAGAGAAAACCTGCCTTTGGTTTTTGCATGGCCTGGCACTTCAGGGCTTTTCCCTTCCTCCCCAACATGCCCTCATCATGGCTGATGCAACGCAGGTTTCTCTTACCCCATAAAAAGGTATTACCTAAACTCTGTTCTCCCTTGAAACTCCTTTTTTTAGTCTGTTTGCCACAGAAACAGCTATTTTTATTCCCCTCTCAACATCTTATGTCCATCTACACATGTAAGAGCAATTAGAAACAGAATATGCAAAACAAAAATGGGAGAATTCACATGTTCCAACTTTTGGTAGCTTAGTCACCTTAATTAGCCACTTTCCCAGGCTCCATCTATCTATGACCATTCATGGCTAGCAAATTAACACTATTACTGTTGAACACTCTGGCACAGTCTTTTGGTAAAGATCAAAACTAGAATCAGCTTAAAGTTGCTAGATATTCTTTTTGCAGACTTCATAGCCAAATCTTGAGGGATGATGGATTCAAGAAAATCCAGTGCCTCTCAAGAGAAAGCTGGAGGGAGGTGAGAGGCCATCCACTGCAGTACTGTGGCTAGCTTAACACTTCTTTGGGAAAGAAGGCTAATGGGAAAAGTCCTTAACCAGTGAACGTCCCAGGTGTGGGGAGAAATGTCCATTCCCAGACAGCTGGGGGAAAACAGAAAAAACTTTTGGCAGTTTTGCCTTCTGAGAGAGCACATCAAGCTCATTATCCTGAGAACCGCAGAACAAAAAAAAGCCTGTTTTGTTTCAGAGGAGCTGGTTAATTGACTGACTGTTTCCCTGTCACAAGCCGGGTGTACTCTTTCCCTCCTCTCTCAGTGCCCGCAATTCAACCCTCGGCTGCGTGCACAGAGACCCCTGTGCTTAGCCTGAAACCTAATCGCGCTGGCCACACGGAGGACGGACTGCTGGGGTCTCCATTTCACTTCTTTAACCCAGCACAATCCCCAATCCCTCCCCCTTTCCTTTCCTTTCCCCAAGGGACTCTATTATACCCCCCGATCTGTTCACACTCCTTATCCCTCTGCGTGTTTGCACACACTGCTGACCCAGCCTTTATCTGGAAGACATAAGGGTCTCTGTGTGGAGTTCCCACAAGGGCTATTAATCGTGTAGATGTCAGAGTCCCCTGGCTCCAAACCCTCCCTTCCTGCTCCTCCCCTCTTCTTCCCTCCCCCCGCCCTTTTTTTGCTCTCTGGAGATCAGGGGAAAAAAAGTTTTATGAAAATTCACACACAGAACTTGCAAACTTTGCAAAATATGATCTGTTCCCCTGGGCAAGGTTGGTAAATGGTGTGATTTCTCCTAAAACACCAAATACAAACATACACACACTGCTTCCTTCTAGGCAAATGGAGGAATTTCCTCCAACAGAAAACAGAGAGCTAAATGCCTTGCCAAGTTAGGGAAAGTTTGGCTCCTGGTCCCAACCTGGATGGAAACCCTCCAGCTGGTACCTCTGCAACAGGCCGAATCCAAATGGCATATCTGCAAATCCATGGGAACGTGGGAATCTGCAGACTGGATTTAAGTCTCAGATCCTTGTGGATGTGGCTCCAGAGAAGAAGTGCATCCACATTACTACCTTTCAACACCCTCATCCCCAACACTACTGTCTCCTTCCCCAAAGTAAACAAGAAGTTGTGCCACCAGGCTGACTTGCCACGCACTGGCTCTAGTCCTTACCTGAACTCGGGCTTCGGTGAGCTTAGTTCTCTGAGCTAGCTCCTCTCGTGTGTAGATGTCTGGGTAGTGGGTTCTTTCGAAGGCCTTCTCCAGCTCCTCCAGCTGCTCAGCGGTGAAAGTGGTTCGACTGCGGCGTTGCTTGCGCTTCAAAGGCAGGTCTGGTTCGGATTCAACATCAGAGCCTTCGTCCAGCCTGTTACCTGGGGTGTGAAAGAAATGGGAGATGAGGCTTGCATGCTTAAAAAGCCATAGGGTGAAAGGCTGTTGGAAGAGTTAAGCAGCCCAGCAAAGTAAACCCAGTTCTACTGTGATGGTGTCCATCGAAACAAATACTTTGTCCAAGTACAATACATCCACCAGTTTTCTACTGTTTCTGTAGTTTCCTGATATTATTTTTTTCCCCACATTGTAAAAAGCCCACCTATCAAAACCAGAACTGTTTGCAGGAAAGGGATGGTTCAAAGTCCACGATTGAAATTGTTACAGTGAAAGAACTTCCAGCTGTTGACTTATTTCAATAAATTTCCATTTTTTATTATAAATGACTGTGTTTCAGAGTTGCACATTTTACATTGAAAAGATGTAGAAGCTAAAATGAGCACGTAAAAAAATTCAATACACGATGCTTTGACTTGTGCAGCCTGATTTCCTCTTGTGTTTTGTCAAGTATCAGTGTTTGAGATTTCAATTTTTTTAAACCACTTCAAGAAGAAAAAAAAAAATATTAGCAATTTTTACAGCTGGGAGAAACCTTTCCAACTCAGCTTCACCTCTGGGTCAGGCTGCCCACAAGATACAGTTCTTCTTCTCTTACTTTCCAAGTTTCAGCAGGAGTTTTGCACAAGGCCAGACTCCTACAGCATTAAGATGCCATGAAAGTCCTTTACCAGTGCCTAATTGGTCACCTACTTCCTTCATTTGCCCCGGACCTCTGCCTTTCCCTTCTCCCTGCCTTGAGCCCTGGACCACATCTATTGCCTCCTGAGGCCCTTATCAAACCTGAGTAAGTATAGCTGGAATAAGTAAGCCCAGTTTTGCTCCTTTTTTTTTTGTCTGGAGATAAAGCAGGAGGCACTACATTGATATTCACCAAGTCTACAGTCAGACTCAGTGGATTTTAGAGGGGACACACCAAGAACAGCATTATCTATCTCTAGTGTTCGCCAGAGGCCTCTCATGGAGCAAAGCTTGGGTTTCAAAGATGTGCGACGTGCAAGTTATCAGTTCCCTGCGGTGCAAATGTTGATGTATGGAGGATCTCAGCCAGGCCAAAACTTTATGTCTGCCTTTGGGACAGTGAAAAATGTGCCACTGGTTGATGGCAGCAGAGAAGGAAGAATATGATATATGAAACCTTTCAGCTAGGTGAGAAATCTGGCCTCTGTCACCTTTTCCTTCTCTGTCATGAAAATAGGAGACTCATTAAATGTGCACCCTTTTTTTTTTTCCCTACCAAGCTCGACTGCTATCTTTCAGAATAACTGCACAGGCAGACTGAGAGCCAGAATCTGCTTAAACACTGTGCTCACAGAGAAATGTTTTTTCTTTTGAGTAAAACTTTGCTAATTTAGTATTAAAGCAGGACTTACATATGCTCATCTTCATGATAAAGTTCCCTAAAGTTACTAATAGTGTTTTTCAGTCTTCTCTTTTTGTTCAGCTCCTATAATATCATCATCCAAAAATCTGCCTTTTTCTTTTCAGAGCTGGGAACAGCAGCTGTGACTTCCCCAACAGCTGCTTGAGAGTGGCAGCAGTTTGAGGAGTATGAGGCAAATATCCCATCGGAGCTAACTTGTTTATACTGAGATCACCACAAAATGCCATTGCATTCAGCTTGCTGCAATACAAAAATGCTTTTATGTCTTGGGGCTTCACAGGGAGAATGCCGTGTCAGAACTCGGCTAACTACATTTGCACTGGAGTCAAGAGAAACTCTGGTGCAGAGGAGGAGGGGGCTTGTTTTGGAAGCAAACACATCACCTTAAGAGGTTTTCCCTTCTTCTAGCTCTGGCTTATCAATACACAGGGCCTTTACCCATGTTCATCTTTTAAATCAAGAACACTTTATTTCTCACTGAAGTCAGTGAGAAATTCACTGCTGACTTCAGAGGAGCAGCACCTGTCCCACACGTTAAAGACAGTTTCACTGTACATGGCAAAAATTTGTTACTAAACTAGCTTTTTGGTTATTTCAATTTTCAGGGAAGGTCTAGGGTCTCAAGTGGTGTAAAAGGAACATCTGTACTTGAAAATAACAGCCCTCAACATCTGGGTCCCAGATGATTCGGGGCAGGTAGAAGCACATCTGGACCTTGGAGTACCATGCTGTGCAAAAGCACATCTGGAAACCTATAGCATACAGTAAATTTCTTTAAGGTTATCACTTAAGTCACTGACTATTATTGGTTTAATTAGTTAGTATCTTTTCTGGAAATACTTGATATGAAAAAAAAAAGGATTGGAGGTGTGTTTTAGTCCAGGATGTGAGAGGGCCAGTGTGAGGAAGGGGAAGGAAAATATGATAAGTTAAATGTCATTTAACTCTGCAGCTGAGCATATTTCTTTATAGTAAATACGCATTTCTGCATAGTTAGTATGCATGCTTAGTAGCAACTTTCAGCCTGTGAGTTCTTTAGCACAGGAATTGTCATTTGGTGCAACAAAGCCCCAACCTGCTTGGCAAGTACTATAGTGACAGCAATGTAAAAATTACTTTTTAAGAGCTAACTCTTCTCTTGACCGCTTGATATGCTATAACATCTACCTACAGCTCATCCACTTGCTTCGTCCCACTGCTTACATAGTATACAACAAACCTGGGATCCAGTATCTCCCCAAGTGAGGAAAAAAAAGTCTAGAAAAGGATCCGTAACAGGTTTCATCTCCCACACTTCACTTTGCTCACTTTTTGCTGCAGAAGTCTGGAAGGGAAAACAGACAAACTTTCTTCAGTAGCTTTATGCTGCTAATTAAGGATCCCTGATTTGGTGATAAAGTTTTGGGAAAGGACAACTGATTTTCATGAGAAACAATCTGTCCTACTCACAGTGGCACTGGCAACTGTGCTGGCCATCATGCTGGCTACAGGGTTAAAAGGATAGAGAGCCAAACTTTGCCACATAAACTGACGTAACACTTTCTATCCACAAGTCTCCAAACAGCTCCCGACTGCCATTATCTCCATTTTACAACCGTGGCAGGGATGGCGGAAGTCACCCACCTACAGTCACCCTGTGAGTCAGGAGCAAAGCTGGGAAAAGAAGCCACAGCTCCTTGTGCCAAGTCCGAAGGCTCCAACAACCCGACTACAAAGATGAAACCAAGAGAGCAAGAAAAATCCCAGGGTATGTCTGGAACCAGCTGGTCTTAGTACAATGCAGCTGCTGCTGTCAGACACAGATTCATTAAATAATATAGAAAAGTCTTTCAGCTGAGGCAGACTGCAGTATGAGCCTATTATCTAATGCATCCCCTATTATCAGGGGACATTCTTCCTTACCTGCCTAAGATGCAACTCAAGGATCTAACAGGTCTTTTCCATTCCTAAACAGCTGAAATCTGCTGGACAAACCATTTCCATGAATTGCACAAAGGTTCTGTGCAATAATAAGTTTTACAAAGCTGTAGGAGTAACTCAGGGAGAGTCCCTCGCTAGACAAGTCCAGGGAGATTCATCCAAAACTTGAACACTTCATTTTTTGCGACACATCCCTGTGTGAAAAATGGATGCATAGCACTGCCAGCAGTATGAGCAGGGGGTGAATCCCAGTTTGCAGCCTCCAGCACAACAGGGCTATTGCCGTAGAAATAATCATTAGCATGTGCTGGTAGCATTTTACACTTACTCAGCATGGACAGCGATGAACACCCTGTAAATACGAAGGTGGAGAAATATCTAGCAGCAGCTTCTTGTGTGGCTTACCAATCACTTGTTGTGATGAAGGATGGGAAACAGCTAGCTGTCCGATACACAGCTCCCCTAGGATATCATACTGGCTAAAGACTGACAGAAAAGAACAGAATGGAGAGGTGAATGGAAGGAAAAATCTCACAGCAGGACAAGTCAGAGAAAAGGGAAAATTAAGAGAAAAGTGTATTACAGGACACACACACTGATCCCACTATATTTTATTTAAGAGTGATTCCATTTTTATTATTTAACATAACTGCTCTGTAGCTCAGAAAGAAAAAACCCAAACTGCTCAAATCTCTCTGCTGTGCAATACTCTTAAAGAGACAGGCTTCGTTATGGGAATGAAAGCTTGTTTGCCAGTGTGAAAACTCATAAGCTCTTCCCACTGCTCAGAGGGGGCTATTAAATGTACAGGCACCTTCTTGGAGCAGAGATACAACACGGCTCATGCAAGGGGGGAGAGATGACCACATGAAGGGACTTGCTGAAGGTTTTCATGGACCAAAATCAAGTCCCACATCTTCAGGGAGGATGAGCTGGGGAAAGCTGAATAAACCGAAACGGTTCTTTCTCCCCATGGAAATGTGTGCAGCCAGGGTATGTGTGCAGGTGCATGCACAGGATGGCATAGGAAAGGTGACAAATATAAGCCCAGACTTGTTCTGGAACTCATTCTAGCATGAGAAAATGTGTAAATTATGGCCCACAAACTCACATTCCTGAATAATGCTGCTGATTCAGGTTTGGGTACAATTGGCAAGAGCTCGGCAGAGTTCTCTGGAGGGGTGTGAAAGGAATAGAAGTGAACTGGACCTTGAGGAAAGGAACAAGAAAAAAGGTCCGTAGTTATGGACTGGACGTGTCCTCCCTCTCCCTGTTCCCTTCAGTCCTCTATTTCCCTTCCTCCCCCTCTGCATTTCTCCTCTCCACCTCCATTCACTGCTTCTGGGCGCCTCTTAGCCCTGGAGTTAAATTAATCAACAGGATTAGGTGGAATCGGCCACAACAAGACCCTCCAGGCTCAGACTGAGCCCTTGATGCTCTACAAGGACCTGCTGCCTTGTCTTGAAGCACCTTGGTGCCGTCTGGAAGGATTGGCAGACAGGACCAGACATGAAAACGCATTCATTAAAGTAGGGATCGGATTTTGTTAGAGGGTAAAGGGGAGCTGCACATTCTCTCCTTCAGTATTTCTCATCTCATTTCCTCTCTCTCTTTCTTTCTTGCTTCCAGCTGCACCATCCTAAAAATTAAATGTGTGTTGGAGGGGAGAGATGAAGAGGGGGGGAAGGGAATGGTTTTGTGAATGGCTTAGCTATAACTGCACCTTTTGTGCTGCAACTGGCTTTAGCAAACTCACCCAGACACTGCTGGAGCAACAGCCCTGCTCCACAAAACCAGATCTGGAGGTGACTGGCTGGGAAGCTAATGCAGCCACAGGGGAACTTGGATTTAACGGCATGAGAGAAGTAAGAAAATCTCACTTTGAGGGTACCAGCAAGATCTGAGCACCCCCATGTTACAGCCCCACGCCAGGTCCCCTCTTCTTCACAGTGCTCTCCATCCACCAAAGCTGTCGTGCTTAGTGGCCCCAACAGCTACCCCTGCATAAACATATGCATGCACATATTTCCAGTCCTATGTGTACCTGAACTTCAGGTACATAAAATAACTTCAGGTTATTTTATGCTGGAGGACAATTAAAGAGTCTCTCAATGACCTTGAAAAGGACAGGCTTCACTTGCCACATGATGCTTTTGCTGCCTGACATTGCCTTAATAAATGGAGCCACATTGCCACGATACAGTGAGGAGTTATCCATCTCACAGGTGAAAACATCTCCCATTGTGTGTACCTTGTCATGAGAGCCTAAAATAATAAGATATATTATAGCTGAGATCCTTGCCATGGACCTCAGCTATAGTACATCTGTGGAGTAGGAATGGTAGGACTGCACTGCACACCTTGCACTTTCTACTCCCCCAAAAGGGTGCGGGATGAACAAGGATCACCAAGACGCAGCTGTTTATTCACAAAGCATGCTCCCTGTGCTGGACCCGGCAGTCAATGGCTTCAGAAGCAAGAGCTGAAACTCTCCCTGACTTCTTAGCATCTGCCTTTCCCTCTGGCAGAAAGCAAACAAAACCCATCAAAATGCAAACAAGACTATGAAAAGCCTGAGAGAAGGGCGACACAGTGGCAGCATTGGAAGCACAGAATTGTATTGCCTTGATTTTTCTTTCCAATGTGAAAACCAGAGCACCCTTTTCTCTCTCTTCTTGGAAAATGATGAAGTCCTGAGTTCACAATGAGAGAGAGGTGCATATCTGTGCACAGAATAACCCCTGCTCACCTCCAAACCTATTCAACAGCAGGTGGGACCGCAAAGGGGGACAGAGGTGTTTCAAATTCATCTCTCGCCTCCCTTCCCCTGTCCAAGCACATTCCCAGACACAAAAAACCCAATAATTGACACAGCACATACAATAAAGCTTGGGTTTCCCCCTCCCTCCCCTTTCCAACCTGTAAACTCCCCATTCTCCAGCATTTGCTCGTGCCTGCGCAGCTGTATTACAGTTTAACATAGTTTAGAGGGCTGTGGTGTGGAGCAGCAGCAGAAAACGAATCACATAATAGTTGATATGCGTTTTAATCAAGTAATTCGGCCCAAGCAGAATGATAGTGCCTGTTGGTGGGGTGCCCTTGAATACCAAACAGACTGGGTAGCAGGCCTAGGAAAATGAAAAAGTCATTTACAGCTCAGCTGGGGACTGCAGTGTTCAGCAAAGCATTAGTGTGGGGGCCTCAGGAGATAAAGGTTTGGGTATTTTTCTTTTTTTTTTTTTTTTTTATTCAGGCACTGAACTGGCCAGCTGTAACCAAACCACAGACTGAGGTAATGTCCATTATGGGCTTTACAACTTGGAAATAATACTCACAGTGGAGCTGATGGTCTTGAACAGGGAGGCAGAGACAGTGTGTGTGTGTGTGTGTGTCTTTCTTGGGGGAATACAGAAAGGGGGGGGGGGTCAGAGACAGAGGTGTTTCACAGCTGGATAATTCCCTTATCATGTCAAGATCTCTATTTAATGAGTGAGATCACATGTGGAAGAAGAAGCTGTAGGAAGGAGGAAGAAAGGAAAGCTGGAGGTTTAATGGATGAAAAGGGAGCATATGCAAAAGGTATCCAAGTGTGTGCACCTCCCCACATATCAGTGACAGGACACGGCTGGCCAGCAGGATGACTATGGTGAGAACCACACAACCTGTTCTGGCTTGGAACAAGGGATCCAATGATTTCTCCAGGTCTGAATCCCAAAGATTCACCCAGGAGGAGCTCCATGTTCACATGCTGGGCTTGAAGACTCAAAAGAGGTGCAACGTGTTGAGTTTTACCTGGTTCTGGCTGTCCTACTTCCCTGAGCACTCACCCCAAATTTACTTTCCTCCCAGGTCTGCCAGAATTTGCCTCTGAACTCATGGATTGGTTTGGGGATTTTGAGAAAACCCTTATACAGGAGTATCTCACCTGGCACTTGGCCACGAAATACATATATGCCTCTAAAAAAAAGAATATAAATTTATCTTTGGTTAGAGTGCCAGTTTGGGATGCACAGACGTCCAAAATTCACCTCCATTTTCCACTATAAAAGTCCCTCCAACTCCTTGATCAATCACCTTAGCCTTCTGGGCTCAGTTCTAGCCAGGTTCATAGGCAGAACTACAAGTGGAGCACTACAAGATTCTGGAAAGAAAAAGCTAGACACCCTGTTTTCCTTGGAATAGTCATCCATCACCAAAAGCCTCTTGCCAATATGAGGACTTGCACCGAGTGAAGACATATCCAACAGCTCTCTCTGCACTCCTCTCTGTATCAATTGCATCCATTCCAGGTAACACCATTCAGGTTGGGAACATACCTTTGCCTTGAATCTAGAAGCTAAACTAGAAGAAGGCTTTGCCAAGCCCACGGAGAAGAAGGAATTGCATCCCTAAGCAGATGCTCTTTCATAATCCATGCCACACATATAGACCAAGCAAACTCCTTTGCTGACATACACAGGCGCAGCTCTGGTAAAAGCCAAAAAGTGTACTCATTTATCTTGGTGGAGGGATCTGGCCCCAGAGGCACCATCTACTCTGCATGTGAAAGTAGTAAGAGACATCAGGGCCCCAGCAAATCCTAACGCAAATCAGGGTCTGGCAGCGTAGGTACCAGCTGCAGTGCCCCCACGCAAAGACACATGGTCACAAACCCCACAACATACTCTGTTTCTTGCAAGTAGTGAACAAAACCAAATCATCCAGAACATTTGGAGGAAGATAGGGAGGGAGGGAGGGCAAAAGAGAGCCTACGTCTCCAACAGCCTTTGTTAATTCCCAGCACTGGCCTGAACATAAACAGATGGAATATCCATCAACTCCAGTCGTCTTTTCTTTTCTTTCAACTTTTTTCTAGTTCTCGCCTCCCTGCCCCCTCCACCCCTAACACTCTTTCTTCTGGCTTTTGTTCGGCCTTTTAAAGAACCCCGAGGTAATGAGGCCTGCCCCAACTCCCCAGCACATCTGTGAAGTCCATAAAAGGCCCCTTTTTCACTTCAATATTCATAGCCGCGTGCTTGTGGCAGGCGCAGGATCCAGCGGAGGGCTGCACGAGAGGGACCGCAGGGGCTTGCTGGCTCCTCTACTTCAATTGAAACGATGTAGTTAGAGAGGCATCACTAGTGCTCCCAAAATTGGGACGCAACGGGCGACCAGCTGGGATACAGGGGGAATAAAGAGGCAGGGAGAAGAAAAGGTCTGCTCTCTGGAGTTTTCCCTTTTTTGCTTTCTTCCCTTTTTTCAGCTTCATCTCTCCAGTTCCCTTAAAACAATTTCTCATAGACATAGGGAATTTGATGAAGCAGTACAAACACATCCCACTCAAGGGTCTGAGCTGCACAGGAGAACTGGGCATAGGTACCCAGGATGCTGGAAGCCTGCTAGCATTAAGGATGGGAGATCTGATCCTTTGCTAACCGCCTTGATTTACAAGTTAAAGAAGCAGGCAAACCCAAGACAGGTTACCTGGCCTGCAGTGTACGAAGCCAGGCCTTTTATCCAGGCAAGGGCTAGTGTGTATATGGTACCTGGAGTTGAAAAGACAGTAGGTGACTGGCCAAAGGGTAAAATTAAGAGTACATATTTAGCTTGGTATTGTGTTTTGTTTCAGCACTGTTCCTGGCAGAGGTACTTAGTGCTTGCCTGAGGCAGCAATATGGCACGGCCCCAAGTCAGCAAGCAGCCTCTCTCCCCAGTGCTCAGCTTGAGTCCCTGACTTTCACCCACTAAGTTCATGCCATGTCTCAACCAGGTTGAAGCTCCAGCTGGGGGCCAGGGAGATGCAAGGAAACCCTGGTGATGCCCAGCTTGCTGTAATCCCACTCTTTGTGCTCCAGCCGTGCCTGTTTTCCCCCAGCAGCAGCATACATAACATTACAGCCACTATAGTAAGGGGGTGAACCTCCAGGAGCCCGTTACACCACTTTGCCTCCTCATTCTGAACACAATACAATATCTAACTACTCCCCACGTGCATTACGACCACCCTCCGAGGGTGCCTAGAGGTACAAATACCATAATAGAAAAGACACTGTAGTATTCAAACACCTTTGTGAAAATAACACTCAGATCCACAGGAGAGAGACTCAGAACTGACCCCAGCCAGATGACAGGCATCTCTGGGCCGTTTTGTCCTTATACCTTGGTTCTCATCTTGAGAAATGTGTGTGCTTCTATCCCAGACCCAATCCCCCATCCTTAATCTACTCCAGTACTTTTTACTTAGTAATTTTCCCAAAGCTGACTGAGCAGAAGCACCATAGCTATGTCTCAGATACTGGTGATACCTAAGCAAAAGTTACCTTTCTCCAGATCTGGGCTGTATTCCACTGGGTGTAACGTGTTCATCAGCACGTCATGTATGCACAGACATGCAATCTCAGATGTCTAGCATCCTAGCGAGGCACACAAATCCAGGTTTCACAGTTTCTCGTCTGTGACAACCTCTGCTCCCCCTGGCTTTGTCCCAGCATGGCTCTGCTCATGTACTTGAAGTACTGCCACCCCTTCTGTTCCAGTTCTGGGCCCCACACACTCTGCCAGCACATCTCAATCTTGGCCGATAGCTGCCTTACTATTCTTACCCTGGGGTCCCTGCACAGCTCTATCATTGCTCCTCCATCCCAATTTGCAACACCCTCTTTTATTTTCATCCTAAACCCCTATATAGCTCTGCCAACGGCCCTTAATCTTGTCCTGTAGTTCCTCTGCTGTTCCAGCCCTGGGCCTCCCTGGCTGGATACATCAAGTTAAAGACCTTTCAATATAAGACTCTTTCAGGAAAGATAAACAAATTTAACCTCATAAACCTTTCCCAATCCTGAAAAACCAGCCCGTGAGAATGAGGCACCAGAGACCACTTAACCACACATGAGAAACACATTCTTCCTGCTGTTTGCAAGCCCTGCTTCATTTATCTGAATGTCAGACCGACTGCCTGAAGCCAAGAGGTGTGCGAGAGCGGGCACGAGCAACCACTTCACTTCCTTTACTTTGTCCTCTACCGTGTCTGTGAAAACAGAGGGATACAGCAAAAATCGTTAAGGCAGTTATCCTTGGAGAACATCTGATTCTTACTCCCCTCTTCTGCTTCCTTCCCTTTCCTGTGTCCTTATGCTTTTTTATTTTTATATATACACACAATATATATACATACATATGTATATATATATACACATCCTCTCTTGCTTCACTGCTACTTCCACTTGCTTTCCTGCTCTCTCTACAGTACTCTTGCCAGCTCCTCTGTCTTTCTTACCGTATTTACGCCCCTCCCCTGCCTACTTTTCTCCCAACACACACACAAACACTCACAGCTTTACATTAATTTCAGCCCACAGAGAAAACACCAAAGTACGTGACTGTAAAGAGCTCTGGGAGAAAAGGACCCGCAAGCAGAGTGTCTCCCTCATCAAGTTGGCCAACAGCAACTCCGGCTGCTGCTGGAAATGTGTTGAGAAGCTGGACTGTGACATTCGCCTGCAATTGAACCCCTCTGCTTGTCTCTGCTGCTCTCTGCTAGCCGAGCCGGGAGAAGAAAGAGAAGAAAGAAAAGTATAGGGAGGAGAGAATGCAAGTGACAGAAAGAAGGATTGAATGAAGGAGTGAAAAGAAAGAAAGATATCCCTGCGCCGCTTGGTCCTTTATCAGCCCTGTCATCTGGTGCAGGGCCCTGTTCGCATTGTCTCACCTTGGACAAAACAAAAAGGCGTTTTTGTGCAGATTCCTTTAGAGCTGCCAGAGCCCGCACCTTAGGGGGTCGCTAAAGGCTGAATGTGCAGCTGACAGCCCTGCGCAGCCCGATGTGATATCAATAAACTCCGACATGTCAACTCTTCAGCACAGCTCATGTGGAAGGTACGGCTTGAATATTAAAACCTCCAGCGGCCGGGAAATAAGCTTGGGGTGGAGAGGGGGGAGGAGGTGGCTCAGAGCAAGATGAGGTCGACAAGTGAGGGGGCTGCGCTAGCATAAGCTAGGGGCAAGGCAGCCAAAATAAGAGACACCATTACAGATCTGCTACCTGCTGTCTCAGTAACTGTTCAGGGTCTTTTTGCTTTTATTCTTGAACACCAGCAAGGACAAGGGGCATACAGGCTTGTATGATGGCTTCCACTACATGTCCTGGGCCATGGATTCTCTTCGAGAACCAAACTGGGCAGGAGCCCAACAGACAAACCAGAACCTGTGCTCACCTGCTTGATACTACATCCTACCTCCTAGTTTGGCACACATTTGCTTCAGAGCAGATGTAGTGTATGCACAAGTGAGCAAATACACTACCTCTTCACATACGGCTGTTTATTATATGATGATGCTCAAAGGCATCCATCAGTGACAGAGCCTCAGCTGTACTGCCAGCAAAACTTCTAGCCCCAAGTGACAAGCCAGGCAACAGAAGTGCCAGTTCTGCTGATGGGACATGGAAGCCCAGTAGCAATTTTTTTGCCACTTCTGACACTATAACAAGATGTTTTCCCAGAAGAGTAGGCACAGCATCATAATAGAAGTACTGGTGAACTTTCATGCCTGTTAGCACTGTCTACAAAACATTTTCCTCTGCTGACACTTTCCATCACTAGCTTCCAGAGTGAACATGCCCAGCTGAAATAAGAGGCAGCTCACTCCATGAGAACTGAACTGTGTTAAGCTCAGAGCCAAGCTAGGCTCTCTGAAGACTACATAATGTCCACAGCCTCCATTTCCACTCAGATCAGAGCTCTGAATTTTTATTTTTGCGGTAAAAGTTATAACATATTTTGCCCAAATTAAATACTTGGAGTCTCAGTTGCCAATTCCTCTAAAGGGGCGGGGGGAGGCCAATCCCACCACCAGAGCAGAGCTGTGCTCAACATGCTGAACATGAAGGCAAGACACAACTGTCCCATGAGACCACGATCAAGACAGAAGTAGGTTTCAAAATCTCCAGCCCGACAGAGGAGTTTTTTCAGGAGGTAGATAACTATACATGCATGATATTCTGTGGGCTTTACCTGCCAAGTATTTCTCAGGATATATGACTTCATTCTTTACGTATTTTAAAGTGCAACAAGGCATCTTTCAGGAGATTGCGATGATCTGTTTCCCCTTGGATTGTGATCCTATGAGGCAACTGTGCCCTGACAGACACACAGCATAAGCTGAAACCTTTCACAACTACTTCTTGCTTAGGAATTCAAGATGAGGAGTAAAGTCAAAAACATTTCCCACCATCATTAAACCAGAAGGATGTGTGCAGCAGAGCTCTGCTCTTACCAGATAGAGAGACTGAATATGTGGAGAATAATGTTTTAGCCTGTCAGTCACAGATGGGAACAGGTATTTCTGCCATGAGATCTATTTTGGTTAGAACTGTGCAGATCTTTTCCAGTTTGACAGCCAAATCCCCCAAATGCAGAGAGGTGAGAGCGCTTCAGGATAATCTTAAATAATTTCCGTTTGACTGGGCTGTTTGGTTGTTTTGTTAAATAAAGGATCAAAAGATTTTAATCTAAGGTAGTAGAAACATTTCAGCTGACCTGAAATTAAAAACCTTGCTTTGTTTTCAAATTACTTGATTAGATTTTTTTTCCCATTAGGAAGTAGATTCATTTCAACATGAAGCTGCGATTTGAGAAGACATTGAAAACCCTTTGTATTTTTTGATTCCCCTCCCACATGTGGCCAATGGCTCTGGGATCTTTCCAGAGGCCTCTGGTCTTGCTTTAGTTCAGTTTTGACCATATGCCCTTTGCCAGTCACAGAAATCAAGAAAGCCGGGAGTTGGTACTGTGTTGTTCAGAGACATGATGTCTCTAATGTCAACTGTTGGTTCCCCCATGACTGCTACTGTGTAAAAGGGAGAGGATTTGTGTGCCTGGCTCTCTGGACCTGCACAGACACCTGCAGTCTTCTGTGGCATGAGCTGACTTCCGGCAGTCAGGCCAGCAAGGTGGTGGACATGTGAAACATATCTCATGAGCTACATGTAGGACTGGCACTAGCAGCTAACAAAAACAGATTCTGAGAAAAATCAGGAAATAAAATAGGTACTAACAACTCTCAGTCAGAAAAAAAAAGTCATAAATGCAAAGAAACCTACTTGAAAACCAAGCAGTGATGAGTAACAAGAAGAAAAATTCTCACCCTCAGCTTGAACGGACAGAGCAAGTGCACAAAGTGTCACAGGAAAAATATTTTTCCAGCTACTGATGAGCCCACATGAGAATCACTTACCCTTCAAGGGGCCCAGTAATATGTAAGTTAGTTCCACGCCATGTACAGTTTTGAAAGCTGAGCACTGACCATGCAAAAGCCTAACCCCTTTCATCCACCCCTTCTTCCCAACCAAATTTTACAGACCAGAGAAAATTAGCTGGAATGTTTAATGAACCTTTTGATATTCATACTTCTTCAGCTGGTAAATAATTGCATTCTGCACGCTGAGGACATTCAGGGTGCAAGCATGGAGATTTTCCTCTTGGGATAGGGTAAGTTGGCTTAGCTAAATTAAGAAATTACCTCCCCCTGAAATTTGAAATACTTCAAAAATGCAGTTGTCTGAATTGCCCAGATTCCCTGTGTTTCAGACTGTGAAACAGTATTAACTGTTATTTGTATTTCTGCAGTTTCTACAGCCCATAATAAGGGTTAGGTGGGGGGTTTGCCCTGCACCAAAGCAAACATGGACAAATGATGGCAGGAGGACAAGATGAGGGAACTAGATGGTGGAAATTCATTTTTACACATGAGTCAATACTGGAAATAAAATTTGGATGTCCTGACTCCCAGGTGGCTGCTGGGTCCACTGGTTGATCCTTTTTAGATTAAAATGCCAAAAAAAATTCATTACTTGGTCTGATTCCTTGCACCTTGCCAGATGGGCTGCACAACTCCTGTATCAAGTCCCAAACTCCTGGTTAGGTGAAAACATACGTTTTTGCAAGACATCACTCTGCTGAATATCACCTGCAGCTCTAACACATTATTCAAGTAATTGATTAGCTTGCCCTTCTTACTTCAACACTTTCCTCCATGCCTAAAGATTCCCATTTCATGCTTCAAAAATCCCAGAGAGAACAAGCTCTTGGGCTGCACGAGTTTACTGGACAACGCCAGAGCTGTTAGCAGCAGTAACAAGGCAGACCCCTCTACTAACCAGCAAGCAGAGCATTCAGATGCCATCTAGCAAATCCAGCAAGTCAGCAAAGGCTTGAAAATGAAGGTGCCCTTTGCAAACTAGTGTTTATTTGTTTTAATGGATATTTTCTAAACAGCAGAACAGACAAGCCAACATCAGAACAACTCTCTCCACAATGCAAAATAAACTATGCAGGAAGACAGAAGACTAAGCAACAGACCTAGACTTGAAGCCTCAGCAAACACAAGCCACAGAGCTGGACCGTACTCCCTGGATATTAATTTTAACCCCGGGTGTGCTGTGGTTTCGGTGGGGAGAAACCCCACAGGGATATTCAAGCATTGGGATCCAATTGGCAGCAGCAGGAGCCGAGCCCCATTCTGGGAATGGCAGGGCTGCCCTGGGTCACGTAGCCACCGTTCCACTCCCCACTGTGAGGGGCCCCAGCACTGGATATTTGCAACCGGCTTTAGCGTCACAGTGGGAGCTGGAGAGGACTTACCAGCCCTTTGTGATGGATACGCTTTTCGGTCCAATGCTGCCAGCACTATCACTATTAGAAATGCCACCAGAATACAGGATAGATTTTCCACTCCCTTCTCATCCATTATCTTATCTGTCTGTATTGTCCCCTGTTTGGTATTGGGCTCGGGGACAGCTGACACACACAGACCTAACTCAAGAAGTTCCAGCAAGCCTTGAACCTCGTCGCGTGGGCCACGACTGGGTGTTTTAAAGGCGTGCTTTGCGCACTGCGTCTCTGCAATCTGCGCGAGATGCTGATATTTCTGGGAAAAACTTTTAAAGCGTGGTACATGCCCTGCACCTACTTAGCATTAGGTGGAGGCACCTCAATCTCAAAACAGCGGAGACTAAGTACTCCCTTTGTACCTACGAACAATCTTCCCCTCACGTTGATTATTAAAGATTTTGCCTCGTGCTGCTGACTCCATGGGAGCTTTGTTGTGGTAGGTGCCGTACAGAGCCGTGAAAGCACGTGGTAGTACCTGGTCCACAAGCGAATACCAGCAAATCCAGCGTATACACATTTTGGCAGCTGGGTCAAAAACATTCACACTCAGTTTTAGCTAAGTTCAAAACAACCGTCCATAGCCAGTCTTAGAAAACCTGTAGGAACAGCACCAATTTTTCTTTACTATAAGTGCAATCTAGTATTATTTTCCTGCAGAATTTCACTTAGATGAATTACATTCCCAGAGGACAGAAGAGGTTCTCTTCCAAAACCTGAAGTTTCCATCAAAAACATGTACAAACTTAAGAGGTGCGTATTTTTTTAATATAAAAAAGTAGTAATATTTATAAAAATAAGACTTTTTAGGCACAGAAATAATGATATTTGGATTTAAAAGATTTTCTTAGTCCATAGCAATGCTACATTAAAGTAATTGCTTTTAATTTCTTATCAATTTTCACAAAGCCTAACTTACTTTCTTTAAATTTAATCCATTCTAAACACTTGGACTTCAAAGTTTTTGTTGATGGTACTCAAGGTATTTCCCAAACCTGCACAATGTCACCCTCTGCTGACGCATTCAAATAGAAGTTTTTATAACAAAAGAGATAAACGGTCAATTTAATCCAGTCTCCTGCCCCTGAACAGCTCCCAATGCTGGATACTTCCCAATGGAGACATAGACTACTCTGTAATTATCTCCTGCACCATTACTTCTGTTGAGTGAAGGGTTAAGTGCCACTTAATTCACGGCTGACATGCAAAAAAATCTGGATTGTTTTTTTCATTAAAAATAGTTATTTGGTACATAGGCTCAAACTGGGGCAGTACCCAAAAGTTCAGCTGCTATCTAGTACAACTTGAGCCTAAAAACCTGGACTGGAAAAAGTCTCCCAAGAACTGCAGAGAAACCAACATTTGAAAGATGTTTACACAAATGAAGGTGGGGGGGGGCGGGACGGGACACGGACAAAAACATAAAACCACAAACACTTCATTACTTGCCAGCAAAATTCTGCTACGAAAGCTGAAAGCCTGAGAGGAGTCAGAGGCTATCTAAATAAGGTCATGAATAACTATTCTTTATTAGAAAAGCTTTTATATTCATGAGACAAGGCCTGAGTCCCCTTGCTGATCTTCATCCCTCCTCGGCTCACTGTGCAGAGGTGCTCACTTAATTGTTTTGTTTGTCTTTAAAAAGCACTGATCTAGCACTGGTCTCTTAGCACTTTCTAAGCCCTGTTCCATAAGCTTTAATTTGAGATGGAAATTATACTCAAATGCTTTCATCTGGCACTTAGTGGGTCCAAATGGCCAGATAAATTTAAATGGAGCAATACATATGACTTACTAGCAAAAGTACACACCTAAATAAAGATGGTGAAAACCACAGTAAAGGCTAAGAAGCTTTATACCAATAATATATAGACCTTCTTACATCCTTACATATTTGGTGCATGATGCCTAAAGATCTGGGCAGACATGGAGGACAGAAACAGGACTGATGTAAGTAACAAAAGGGGTAAATATAAATTACAGGTATGTGAATAAAATTGTGCCTCTGAGGTTCCTTGTGACTTTTAAGTGCCATTGACAGAGGCATTTATAGCACTCGTGTCCTGCTATAGTCTTGAGCCAGTAGGCTCTGTGCTGATGTCTTTTAACAGAGAAGTGGGATTTATCCTAATAAATGTTATGGAGTTAGGAGTTAGAAAGCTTTGCTCCAAGGTATCTGTCACTTATCAGGTGTGCAGTGAACATAGGTAGAAATAGAGATACAGGGGACTACATGCCTAGTGGGTTGACAAAAGGTGGGTGAGTTTGCTTCTTAACCTACAAATTGTCACTAGATGGAAAAGAGAGAAAGTGGAAATGAATGAAGGCAAGAAGTGTACTTTCATCAATATGGTAGTACCTCAAAATAAAACAGGAGTATAAAAAAAAAGAAAAAAAAAAAACGAAAGAGAAGTCTGGAAGCCCTTGGGGATGAGATCATCTGTCACCACAAGCCAGCAGAGCTGTCATGAAATAAATGGTCTGGATTGTCGGCAAGGGTGACTACAAGTCAGTGACATTGATCCACATGTCCATCTGGATGAAACCTTGTTTGTGGGCAGACTCTTCACTCAGTGAAAAGTGCCTCCTATGGCTCCTCCTGCCCATCATTGCACTCTCCCTAAGTCAGAGATAATGAAGTTACACAGCTCGCTAAGAAGGCAAGAGGGATTTTTTCCTAACCCTTCGGCTTCCTCTGAAACAAACCCAACAACAACTCAGCTGGTCTTTCTCTATTATTTTTGTTGGAGAGACTCTCCCAGCCCCTCCCTCCCTACAGATCTCCTGCTAATAAGAGTCATGTAAGTTTGTTGTACACCTGCCAAATTTTCAGATGGGACCAGGAGCCAGCTCGCATGGTTGTTGTTTTTCCTGGACAAGAGAGCCTGCAAGGGCAGGCAGGAGTGCAGCAGTACCTGAATGCTAGGACTGGAAAATATGGCAGTAACTGCCCTGCACTCCACCACCATGGTGGGATCGTGAGTGCAAATAAAAGGGATGGAGAAGGATGGAAGAGCACATGAATATTAGCACTTGGTGTGGAATGCCCTTGGAGAGTATTATAAAGCAAACCTAACCCCTGTGATGTGCTTTGGGGAGAGAAGCAGAGGCCGAACCAAATGCAGTATTTACAAAGCACAGACATTTAGGCTGTGGTAGTGCCCGGGGCTGTACAGATATATGAGTAGAGTAGTACATGAAGGGAAGGAAAGTCCAGAAAGGACTAAACTGACACACCAGCAAACTCAGACACCTCCAGGAGCACTGCCTGGAGGCAGATAGCAATTTCTGCACAGACTGCAAGAAGGGTTCTGACCTTGCCGAGGCTGTAGCAGGTCGCTGGGTCCCCGCAGGCTGCTGGAGCAGCACCGTGCTGTGTCTGGCCAGCTGTCCTGACCACTAGACTACACCACTCTGTGTGGGCTGACCGCAGCGAGGCTGCTCCGATGACTCATGACACCACAGCCGCCCTGAAAGACCAGCCACGGCCACCCTGACTAACTGCCCACACCAGGGCTGCCCTGACTGGCTACCTGCCCACATTAGGGCTGCCTTGACTGATTAACTGCCCAATTCAGGGCTGACTGACCCTGACCACAGCCACTCTACCAGACAGACAGACAGACAGACAGACAGAGACTACCAGCCCTACCCAGACCACAGCCTGCCCAACCCAACAAGCAGAGCACTGCCACCAACCTGCCTCAGCCCACAGCTGCACTCCCGACCGCCTCTTGTGAGCAGCCCGGCTCTCCTCAGGTGAGAGGGTGTGCTCCCATTGGCTCCCTGTGCTGCAGGCCCGCCTTCTGTGGGTAGCCCACCCAATCAGGGCTGGGCAGGCACCTGGGTGTGGCGGAAGGTGCCAGAAGCAGGAGGTGCCTCAGGTGTCTGGCGGTCGTTACCACAGGGACTCTATGGCTGTTTCCTCAGGGACTCAGTGCCCATGGTGGCCTGGAGAAGGGCTGAGGGGGGTAGAAGAAACTCCTTTTTCCCTTAGCTGAAAGAAGGAAGGGCCCTGTCTTAGCTTCCCTCCAGCCTGAAGGTAGAAAAGGGTTGGGAGCACCTGAGGCGTCCATTTGCTGTGAGGGAGCAGAGGGCAGCTGTGCATACAGGCACCTCGGCATACCTGACCTGGAGGGTGACGATGAAGGGGCCATGGTATATCGATTATACCCACGTTACAGCATCACACCTCTGCTGTTTCACCAAGAGGGAAGTTTGGCTTGTGTGCGTAAACCATGGCTTCTGGGTTGCCATGGACATCACAGTGGGATCGGGAGGCACGGGCAGCCATGAGCTGATGGCAGCTTGAGGGGGGCACACTGGATAAAGAAAAAAGGGTAGGAAGAGGTTGGGGGGAAAGGTGG
This sequence comes from Astur gentilis, assembly GCF_929443795.1. Taxonomy (NCBI): domain Eukaryota; kingdom Metazoa; phylum Chordata; class Aves; order Accipitriformes; family Accipitridae; genus Astur; species Astur gentilis. The sequence continues at coordinate 7,954,790 of NC_064880.1, forward strand.
TTTAAGGGATTGATCTCTGAGCTTTGGGAAATGGTTCACGAGGGGTGAAAGAAAGGGGAGAGGAGAGTCTGGGCAGTGCAGGGAGCAAGGACAGGCAGTTATAATCAGGGTAGATTACACAGGTCCTTATGCAGAAAGAGCGGGATTTTGATGTCTCTGAAGAGAGAGAGATGCTTGCACGAGGGCTCAAAGAGAAGGTGGCTTTTAGCAGAATAACTTTGAATAACCAAGAAACCAGGGAGAAGGAAACTCAACAGCAAGAAAAAAAAACGACTTAGTAGGTCATCTCCTGCACACGTCAGTCAGCACAAGACTGCTCTTGCCAGTAGGAATTTTTCCTCAAAAAGTCGACCGTTCAGTTTAAGTCCCAGCGCTTTCTCTAGTGTCCAAATGCCACAAGAGAGGGAAATCCAGGCAGTCCGACTTCACTAACCGCTAAGTCCTAAAATCTTTTTTTTTTTTTTTCCTTCCCCTGTCCCTATTTCTTTTGATTCACACAAAACTCCCTCTGAAGTTGAGTGGACCAAATACTAGGGCATTTACTCAAGGCTCAATTCAGATGTCACTGGGGGTAAATCTCCATAATGCCAGCTGGCGCTTGCTTGAGTGAGCAGTCATTACTCTCTAAGTCGGCCGCCCAGTAAAACCTGAAGTGGGTCCGCAGGAGGTGTAGTGGTAAAGGGGCAAGCCCGATATTGAGGAAAATAGGGTTCAGAGCATCATAGACTTTTATTTAATTAAAGATGAACTGTTTAGTGTCTGTGTTTGCAAGCGTGGATCACAGCACAGTCCCCAGGGGAAGGCAGTTTGCAGATATTCTGGTAATAAGGCCAGGCAAGCAGCTTTCTCCATAAATTGTACCAACTAAGATAACTCGGTTCGTGTCACAGCATCCCGATCTGGTCCATTGAGTTGTCTGCAGAGAGCTTTAATCGTAATTTACAGAGGCTAAGTGCCTAATAGTGAACCGGTTTAGAAACCACAGGCTCTGTGAAATTAGCGGTCTGCTGGTTTAGAATGGTTAAAAATATGTCTCACAGGCTGCTAGGAGCTGAGTGAGATGTCCTTGATCTTTTTTTTTTTTCCCACTCTGCAGGCAGGACCTTGTGGTTATTTCTTCCAGCTTAAACAGTATAGGACACATTAAAACAGAACAAAGCAAAGAAGCCCGAACCGAAAACCTTGATGGTAGGAGGGGGGGAAAAGTTAGGGAAAACTCAATGAAGGCAACAGCCGTTTCTTCCCGCCTCAGGTCTGATTCAATCAGGTCTTTCAAAAGAAACTCCTGTCACCACAAACTGCCTTTTCATGCCAGATTCCTCCGGCTCCCCCTCTCTGCCCCATCCCAGCGACTTCCAACAGCACCGATCAATCTCCAAGCGACACCCTGCTCCCCCCCTCCCAGCTGCCTCCAGCCACCGCCGTTCCCAAGCAAAAGGCAGCTTCACCCAGGAAGGTGGTGGAAAAAATGTGGACAAATTTCTGATTTGCAACACTCTGGGAATGGGTTTATTGCCATTGTTTGAGTGCAAATGTATAAATAAAGCAAAACGAAGATTCCAGGGTGAGTCCGATGAAAAGCAGAAAACAAGAAATTTTATGGCCATAAGTGGCGTGGGCTAATGGTGATTTTTGAGGCACTGGACCATGGTAGTTACTTAGCTAAATGATTGCTGTGAAACCGGGCAAGAGGCTTATTTCTTAATTACTGTTACATATTATGTCAAGCTGACACTTCAAGGCGTGCTTGGGCACTGATAAAGTTAGCCCAACAAAAAAAAAAAAAAAAAACAAACCAACCAAAACACCCTTACCGTTCTGAGAGGCTGTTTTTAAAGTGTGTTACTTGCGGGTCGCAGCTGGCACTGAGAAAAGGCAAGGCTGGCCACCAAAAAAGGGGTGCAGCAGGCTCGCACTCTCCTTACCTCTAGATCTATAGGATAGGGCAGGAGTGGATAAATCTCTGGGAACCTGGCAGCCTTTCAGCTGGCTGAGCAGGAAAGCTATAGGGGACTGGAAGGAGCCAAGAAGACCAGTAGCACTAGGACAGAGGAAGGGGACAGTCCCTGCTGTCCGGCCATTCGGAAAGAGCGAGAGCCAGATTTTCCTCTTGACCGCATGGAGCCAGCCCACCGTTTTCGGAGCTGAAGTGCTATAACTGGGAGCATAATTCAGCCCCGAAGAGGGACACGCATGGGCTAGATCACAGAGTAAGGCGAAGCAACATATTGTCCCCGTCTCAGTGCAGCTCCTCTGATTTCTAGTGGCTACAGAGCTGACTCGGCTTATGTGCAAAGCTCTCCAGAGTCCTTCCAGGACACCAACCCCCTCCTTCCTCTGCAGGTCCAGATATTTGAATTCATTTTCCCTTGGGCCACCTCTTTGCTGCTGTGCCCTGAGAGCAGTCGCTGCCGACTGCTTCTCTTTTGATCACTTTGCCCTGATGTAACATCATGGGTAACGTGGGGCACGAACCATCAAGCTGCTAATTCCCTACTCCCAGATCTATCTAGCCATCATCAATTATATTGTACATATGCTTTGCTCATGTATAACCCATATGTAAAAATCTCACTTGGAGGTAGCTCAGATTTACAGTTCCTTATGTATCCCATAGGCTTACAGTCCCGCAGGCTGTAGTTCTGTTACTTCACAAAACAATTATATTATGTGTAGACTTCCAAGATACTGTCGTCTCCCTCACTCTTTGCCCAGTGCACCAGGAGATGTACAAATCCTAAACAAAAGCATGGTGTCTGCACTAAAATCTTATAAACTGAGCACACAGTTTTGTCAGTGTATTTTCTTCTCAGTCTAAACCAGTGCACTCCGGGAGAAGAAAGAGAAATTACACACATTTGCAATGCCTCTAAATAATTGGCTCACCACTCGCATGAGTTGGATATAAAAAAACACAGAGAACATTGAGCTAGGCGAGATGGACAGAGCAGTATCACAGTCCTACATGATCACTGTTTTTAATTTGATTTAATCGGCCAAATCAACACCTCTATCTCCATGTGACACTTCAATTTGTGGCATGCAAAATCCAGATACTAGATTTACAGCTAGGTCAGTTTTACCCTATGTAAGCTGATTATGCCCTACATTTAAAAGAAATACCAAACAACAAACCTCCCTGTGCAGGAATGCTAATGGCAAAATATATTCACAGTTTATTTAATAACTCAAACTGCATAATTGCAACAAGTAAGCTCATCCTGAGGTGTTTAATTTATATTTTGTGAGCAGAAAATTCTTTTCCCTGAAAAAAAGAATGGAAAATGAAAGTCCTGAGACTCATTCTCAGACTGAGAAATTTCATTCCCTTGGAATTAGTTTCTGTCCTCAAAACTCCTCTGAACAAATGTAATTATTTGTAAATTGTGGGGCTTGCTTCGCAGCTAGCTGGCCATGCTCCTGAAAATGCGTTGGTTGCCCATTGATGTTGGAGAACAAGTAAGGGCACTTTTTCAAAACTTTGGGAAAAGGAAAAAGAAAAAAAAAGAATACAAAAAGTCAGGCTTCTTTTTTCCTTTTCCTTTCAGGTCTTTGGAATAATTTGCCTTCAAGAGCCCTGGATTTGCTCCAGTATTTTTGAGGTAGGAAACATGCAGAGGTTTAATTCTTTATTGACTCCATCAGGTTCAGGTTACATGTCGGGGTATAAAATTATAAACAAATGGATGGCATTTACATTTCTGAAGTGTTTCCAATTCCCTCATCCTCTCGCCCCTCTGAAAGGTACATCAGAAGCAGTGCCGCCTGGGTAAAGGGAGCCAGGTGGCTTCCCCGATAAACAAGACATCCTTTCTACCCTCTTCCTAGCAGCGGGCTGCTCTCTCCCTCGGGTCCCTGGCTCTAGTCCAAACTGAAATCCTTCATGCCCTGAGTAGGTCAGTCTCAGGTGAGCCCTGAGGAAATCAGACTTGTGTCCCGCACCCAGAGGTCTGGGCAATTACAATTTTGTAGTCCCGGTAATGTGGAGAATAAACTATAAGTTGCCTGTTTTTGTGAGCAGGTCACCCCTAATCGGGATCAAAGAGAAGAGGTCAAAGAAACGGGACAGGGGTACGCCCATCAATTTTTGCTGCAGCTCCCTTGGCTAGTGCCACTGTATTTTCTGGGGGAACATGGATTCAGACCAGCTTGGCAAACAGCCCCAGAGGTGTTTTCTCTCTCTGTTGAAAAGAATTGCCATCACTTGTTCTGTTGTCATATTTGTGACTGGAAAGTGAGGAAATGGAAATTGTAAAGTCGCACAACTCTAATTGAGGCTTATGGTTCCCGGAGAGAGGAGGGACAAAGTGACACCGGCGCCGCCGATGTCACTTTTTGTTCTAACGCGTTTCAAGTAGACAATCCTGCCCAACCCTCCAAGCCCCCCGCAAAGATCAGAGGCTTGAATGGCAAGAACACGCGGGCAACTGGAGTGAATGCTGGAATCAAAGCCAGCCAAGCCCCATACAAATCACCGACAGCCCAAGTTTTCCCTTGATATGACTGTTTGTCATTAGTAGTCAGAAGTGCCGCACTGCTCATGACGATGTATAACCTTGATCGTGAAATGGTAACGATGCCGCTTCACAATTAATATCAACATGCTCCTTGTACATCACTGCGTGACTGGAAAGGCAGTGCAAGTTGTATCAAGGGCTCATTTGAAGATCCCGACTGACATGTAACTAGTGCAAGAAGCAAGAAGCAAAGAAGAGAGTCTGACTGCAACAGGGCAGCTTTCCATAGGGCAGACTCTTAAATACCCCAAATGGCAACAGCCTTAAGTCTACTAAGTCTACTAAGTAGACTTAAGGGACCGATGATTATTAAGAGCGATCTCCTTGGGGCCTTGACAGGTACATCTTTGCTATTTCTGAGATACGGTGAAGAAGTGCTAGTCCAGAGTTGGTTCACATTCACCTACTGAATTATTAACAGCAGCTCTTGCAGCACTTAGATGTTTCTTAGACATCCTCCAGCTTCAGGAGACATTTAGCTAAACCAGAGCAGCAATGATATGTGTTCTTATTGCAGGAATGAGACCGCTTAGTCATTTTGGTTCCCCATTATGCTAGGCACTGAATGAATGCACAGTAAGAGACTACCCTTGGTTGGACAAGACAGAGGTGGGAAGAGAAACAGAGCCATGGAGAGGTGAAGCAGCTTGGTCAAAGGCAAGGCAATCTAGTGGCAGAGTCAGATTTTAAGTCTTCAGAGCCGTGGTTCAGTTCCATATTCTTTAGACAAAAAAGACAGCACATACAAAGTGGGCCAGGTTGCATGCCTGCAGATTAACTAACCTGGTTGGCGGTATAATAAAAATCAGATTTTAAAAAAAATCAGTATCTAGAGTTAACAGATGAAGTTTCTTGTTTGGTGCAAGCTAAAGTAGGTCCATCAAATTCACTGGTTTATGGCAGAATCTCTCCCTTAAACCTTGTGTGTGAGCACAACTCTGCTACAATGAGTATATAAGGAGATCCTGCATGCTGGGGAATGCTTATTGCTAACTGAGCTAACGATCCCTTTTTCAGCTGTTCACTTTTATAGGAGGAGATAATGGAAGTATCTTCTTATTCGTGTCTGTGTTTCATACCGTGAGGCTACTCACATGTATAAAATTAAATATAGACATAAGTAATTGCAGATTTGGGACATGAGACAATAAGGACCAAATTTTCAGTGGCTAAGCCTAGGCCTCCAAAACTGCATGCCTTAAATTGGGAGATGCGGTTATGAATGATCACGTTTTCATATGCCCCAGAGCTCTGAAATACACACAAACATATTTTGCATGCACCAACCAAAGTTCTGAGCAATGAAACCCAGACGAAAAATGTATGGATGTGGGGGGGAAGTAACTGATCTCCTCTCTGATCCAAATGAGGAATCTCCTATGAAATACCCTGTTTTCATTGCACGTAATGAGCATATTTCCAAATCAGTCCTCATGAGATTTCTTAGATGTATCGGTGTGGACAATTCTTACCAACACAGTTAGGCAGAGAGGGGAATCATTTGCTAAATAATCGAAACCCTACACCTAGAAGTGTATTAAAAAATAGGAGGTGCAGAGCTTGTGATCACAGACCCCAAATACCAAAAGCCCCTCCTCAAATCCACAGTTGGCGATCTGCTCAATTTACAAAACTCCGTGAAGTGAAGCCATTTTACGTTATTTGAGAATTTGACCCAGTGAGTGGGTTGAGCCTCACTCAGCATGGAGATGATTTGTGAAGATGGAGGAGGCTGTGATGGAGGGGGGAATTTCATGAGAAAGATTCAGTTCCTTCTTTAGATCTGAGCTCCTAATGGGACATGAAGTGACGTACCTATCTAGCCTGCACTTTAATTTCCTTACCTATAAAAAACCCAATCATATTGCCCTTCTTCTGGGGTACGGTGACCCAAAATCCAGTAATGATGCACTGGTGAGTGTATGACATATGTGTTCCCAGATAGATTTTCCAGCTGGTCACATTTCACTGTGACCTTTTAAAACATTTTTCTTGCTGCTACAAAATATGAAATGCCTGTTACTGAGTGGAATAAACCAGCGAACATCTATTCAGTTCTTGCTTGCAAATGAAAAAAAAACCCACCCACAACATTCAGAAGAGATAGAAGTGCTCACAGGAGCCTTTAAATAAATATTTTTTGGTTAACTGTGATGTTGCCTGTAGCTCTTTATGGCACTTTTAAAGCATCAAAGCTCAGATTTGTTATATTGAACCTGGAAAGCTTCAAAAAGTTTTTGTAAATTAAAATTAAAAAAAAAGAAAAAAAAGAAGATACCAAAAGCTATGAAGTGGTATTTTTCAGATGGGAATGTGCTTTGATTTCAGTGGTTAATGCAAATAATACTCTCTCCTCCTCCTTCCCCCTGCACCCCCAACAGAGTTTTCAGTGCTGCAGACAGAAGGTGGGGAAAAACAAATATGACATAAATTGTCTTGGTAAACAAGTAAATAGTGTCACTTAACTCTTCCCCCTATGACTCCTTGCTGGAACTCGGAATTAGTTTATGGCAGGGCTCTGTCAAAAGGCCCCCCTCCCTGGAAACAGAGGTGAGACCTCAAAAGCCATTGTCTCTTTAGTTAATTAATTAAGGTAATATTGAGTAGAGCTTTGCTTCTAAGTTCAAGGAACCCAGCTGGGGGCAGCAGCCTCTTGTTTGATGCCATGAATACGAAGGAATGAGCTCCGGGCCCTGCATTAAAATCCAAAATCATTTAAAACCTGCCAGGGAGGAGGGGATGGGGGGAAGGACCTGGCGGGGGGAGCCCAGTTTACGGAGCTTTACAGCAAGGTCCAGCCTTCTTCAAACAACTACGGGGGGTCACTTTGCATTTTACACCACCGCCAGCTAAGTGGCGACCAGTTCCTCGGTTCATGACTCTTGTCTTTCAAGCCTAAGACAGGAGGAGGCTGTTTTAAGTTTTGCAGAGCTGATTTCTTTCCCCGCGCAGCCTCCTTTGGCTGGGGAATGCTTCTTACCGGTGCCTGACCCAATCCCTATAAATGTTGCATTGGTCAATTTTGCTTACATGGGGAATCCTCTCACAGACATGGGATGGGATGACTCATTTGGATAAAGTCGCCCACAAACATAAGCCTATGCAGGCCTAAGCTGGAAATGTGTTTTATTTCCAAGTAGCATCTAGTGGTTTGCTCTGTGAGCTGATTTGCCTCTAAAGAAAAAAAAAGAAAAAGCCGAATCTCCAGGTCCATATTCAATCTTTGGGTAAAACTCCTGCAGATACCATGGGAATTTTCCTGCATAAAACCACCAGGTTTTGAGGAAAAAAAGGCTGTGGATGGGGCTCTGCTTAGTAATTTTTACACAAGGATCCAGTCTTGGCTTTGCCGCTGATATGCCATGTGAACCTGGGCAAGCTGCTTCACTTCGGTTATCCCCCGGCTCTTTTCTATGCCGCAAGCTGGCTCTGGCTGTGCATCCATACACCGCCTAACGCAACGGCTGCAAATCTCAGTCCTGGCCCGTAAAGCAAATAACATTCATCCATCCCATCCGCAAGGCAAGGCGTGATGCCCTACCTCGGTCCCTACCCTCACGCCACAGGCTCCCCGTGCGTAAACACGGATCTATTTCTTCTGCTTTTCCTATAAAACAGGAACTGACAAGCCGACGGGTGTGGGATTTAATGCCTGGAGATTGTACGATCTTTGTGGATTCGAACCTCTCTTTTTCCCCTCATCCCCATATGCTGCGTATTAACGTCTGCTGCTGTGTTAAGTCTAATTTAGTTTGGTATCTTCTCAGGGGAGAGGTTGGCTCTCATCTGTACGTGGCTGCCGAGCACCAGGCACACCAGTGGCACTGTATAAATAACAGTGATCATAAATAGCTGACAACACCTGCTGGTTTTGAATCGGCAACAAGTGATAATCCTGCGAGCAGCTAAATGGGACTTTGGGATTGAGGGTATTGGCCTGGTTAACTGGCTCCTTGGTTTGATTATGCATTTGTGTTTTCCCATTTCTTTTTTGCCTTTGAAATGCCTCAGGGAGCCACTATGGGAACAGGAACGACCCAAAATCTGTTGGTCTTTCATCACGTCAGCTCCTCATCTGTTTCTTTTTTTCCTCTCCCCGGCCCCATTTGTGATGCTTTCAGGCAAATGTACCTTATGGAACCCCCAAAGAAAATAATAAATACATTTGTGCACTTGAGGGGCTACAAAGGGTCCCCTGTCCTGCAAAAACCTGGGCCCATCAGTCGGTCCATTTACTCGTACTAATAAAATCAAACATGGATGTGTTTTCTTGAAGGGTCAGAGGCCTGGGACCTTATTGTCATGCTTCTCCTAAGACGATCCCTACAACCAGGGCTTGGGATTGGGCACATACAGAGGTTTATCCTGGAGCAAGGGAGCTGGTCTGAGGCAATAAGATGCTGTCACTGCGTGCAAGCATATGCACCGTCCTTTTGTGAAAACATCACCACCACTAAACAGCAGCTGAAGGTGGGGATGCTCATCTGATGCTGAAGTCCTCCTTGGGTTTGTGAAGAGTTAAATGGCAGGACTGTCACCAAAACTGCACACTGGGTTCCTACAGCTCCCTACAAACTATTGCCCTAGCTGATTAAGCAGGTATTTCCCTAACTGGGAAACACTTCTGCTTTGGTTGTTATTTTTATCTTTTGCTCAGTGTTTCTTCTCCTCCCTGTTGCTGTTTCGGCTTGGGGTTTTTTAAGTAGTTTGGTTTTGCCCTTGTGGCTCCGTTTCCATTCAGGTCACCTCTCCAGGAGCAGGTCTCCTTTGGAAAGCACTAAATACAGGTTAGGAGGGTCATAAGTCGCATAACCCCCTTGAGGGAAGTTTGGCTTTAGCCAGCCATGAAATAGCAACTCTTCCGCTGCAGAGGGGAAGGTGAGGCTGGGGAAAGGGGGGTAATTTTATTATTATTATTATCATCGCTTGACCTCCCAACCCAGCGCTCAGAGCTGTCTCTCATTAGGGAGTGTGCAAATAGGCTCTGCAAGCACCAGAGAGACCAGCTAGACTGATCCATCATGCGAGTTATTGGTCCCCAAAATGCCCTTGCAACCGCTGCGGCAGCTGTGCTGAGATGCTCCTACCTCGGAGGGGTCCCCCTCGATGTGACAATGGGGACGAAGGGGACCCAGAAACACCCAGGGCTGAGATGTGAAGGCAAGGACTAAGGTGTTTGGGTGGGCTAGAAAATCTCTGCACTCGGGTTTACACCCTGCCTGGGCTATTTGTTGTGGTCTGTGCCTCTAGAAGTTATTTTGAGGGCCAAAGTAATGAGAAACTCACTCTTTCCCTATTTTTGCTACTGTCCAGGCAACAAAATACCCCAAGATCACAAAGTTAAGATGCCGTCAACTACAAACACGAATTAAAGCCCATCTCCCCGTCCAAGGCTTTTAAAACTTTTCTGAATTAACCTTAGCAAAGGTGGAAAATGTCTGAAAGAGGCCAAGGGGGAGAACCTGGCACTCATACAGCTCATTGCAATTTTATGGGAGAAACCAAAGCTGCCCAGTATTACCCAAATTCACCCAAACGCTGCTCGACCCTGTCCTGTCTGGCCGTGACACGGAGTCTGAAGCCAGGAGTGGTCAGTGAAAGTGAGGAGACCCGCAGCAGCAGGTTCGGGCATTTATTTGGGGACTTTTCCAGGCACCCATTGCCAGGTTTGCTGTCCCCTGCCCCTCCTCATGGGATGCTCAGGGCGTTTCTCCCCACCACCACATCCTGACAGTGCAAGGCTGATATCCCGGGGAAAGGAAAAAAAAAATAAAATAAAATAAATCCATCAAAGCCTATTAGTTAAATTGCTCTGTGCAAACCTAATTGACCACGAGGGATCTCCTAGACAAGCAGGCCGTAAATCGCGATTTTAACAGCGGCAGGGGAAAGGAAAGAGGAAGGGGGGGGAAGAGAGAGAGGGAAGAAAGTTTGCGATTGCTGGGGATCATTTTAGGCGACTGCCTGGCTAGGGGCTGCAGAGAAAGGAGGGCTGATCTGCAGCATATGGTGCAAAGAGCCAGTGCTGGGGGTGGAAGAATAAAAACCCCGAAGGCCGCAGATCCTAAGGAGCTATTTATTCCTCCCCCTGCAGATGTACATTAATGCAGGAGGAGTAGGGGGAGCAGATCTTTGGGTTGGAGAAAGAGAAACAGCGCTCCTTCCTTTTAACATGCTGTTGTCTGGCTTGATCTTGTCACTCCAAAGGGACCCATTCAGAGGTATTCATGCATCTGCCTCAGGGGGACAATGGGACCTTAGTTTATAAACTGTCTGTCCAGTTGCCTGCGGCCTTTAGTCCTTTTGTTTTCCCTTCTCTTAATAAACTTTTTGGGGGAGTTCATCAATACGCTTGAATAGCTGATGTTCTCATTCTCAGAGAGGGGAATAACAGAAGGTCTCGAAGGTTTTTTTTTTTTTTAATAGGGGTGGGGGTGGGTTTTTTTTCCCCTTAAAGGGGAACCGAGGCTTGAAAAGCATCAGAATAAACCCTTTAAAAAAAAAAAAAAAAATCTGAATCAACCCCAAACAAAACCTCTATTCAAAAGAGACGGAGAAATGCGCAACATTTAATTGCCCCCCGCCTACCCCGAAAGCAATTTTCGTCCTGCCGACAGAATTAAGACGATCTCCGACTAATTTTACAGCTCTCAAAATATTTTGGGTACGGAGATTGGGAAGGAATTTCGGAGACCAGGCTCATTTCCAGGGGATTTAGGGCTGAAAGCTGCCTCTAACCTTTCCCCCTCCGTTCCCCGCTATTCCCCCTTCCCCCGGCAATTGCAGAAATCACAGATATATTTCCCCCCCACACTCTCAAATCACAGGGAATGTCCCCAAACCGAAGTCGCCCGGCCCCTCGGGCAGCCCGCGGAGCCCTCCCCTTCCCCGGCGCCTCCTTTGTAGCCGAGCCCGGAGGCGGGGGGGGGGGGGTGCGGAGATGCCCCTATTTCTAAGGCACAGCCCCCTCCCCGTGCCGGCTCCCTCTCTCCTCCCTTGATTTCTCTTTTAAGGCGTTTATTTTTCCTGGCAGCCCCTTTCTCCCACCCCGCAAAGCCGAAGGAGCCCGGCTGCAGCCCGGCGCGGAGGCGATGCTCGGCTACCCCCCTTCCCCACCTCTCCTTCCCGAGGCAGCCCCCCACCAACCGCTCTCCCCAGTGACTCCAGTTCAGCGTTTTAAGGCCCTAATGAGTGTTGACAAGTTTAATGAGTTTGTTTTAAAGAGGAAAAAACTGGTCAAGTCGAGATTTCCGAGTCAAATCCATTAGGGGATCCCATTCAAACCCCTCCTGACAGCTCAGCCGCTCTCACACTTCACCAGCCAGCGCAGGGCCGGGCTGCTGTGTGACCCGATCCCCCTGCCCCACAGCGGGGACATCCCCCCCTCCCCACCTCCGCGGACCCCCCTGCCTGGGATGCGGCAAATCCGCGGGGTGTCATTGCCCGGGGAGAGCAGCCCGTCCCCGGCGCCTCTTGCAGGGACGGACGCCGGGTTGGCCGGGATGGAGGATCGGGCCCCTCGGGGAAGGGGGCGAACTTCGGGGCTGTCCCCTGAAGAGGATGGAGGGGGCTCATCCCCCCCGGGGGGGGGCAGGGAACCCCCTAAACCCGCCCTACACGGGGCAAGGACCAAGAGCACCCGGCGGCCAAAGGGGACCGTCCAGCCACGCAATAACCTCGCATTTCTATAGGAAATTTCATTAAACTCCCCGCTATCTTCCCCCCCACACACCACCTTTCTGTCTCCTCCCCCCCCCCCCCCCCAACCTTCATATAAGCAAACAGCCCTGTGAAGCCGAGGTGGAGGTCACGTTAAGTCATGCAGTCTGACTTGGTGAACTTTGAGCTGGGTGATTAGGAGGGGGGTTCTCCTTTTTCAATTTCTCCACTTCCTAGGTCTCTCCATTGTTCCAATTCCAAACAGCTGCTGGTGCTAATCTTTCGGTTATTTGCAATCAGGAGGAAGAAATACCCACACCCTAGAGTGCTCCGATATTAGCCCTGCCAGCGGAGCAAAGAGACCACTGGAAGCTGGGGAGATGGAGGAAAACAAAACAGACCCAAGTTATTGAACTCAGTTTGACTCTGAGCCTTTCAGGTACCTCTCAATCCCAAATCCGCGCCGGCAGAAAGCCATGGAAATCAGGCTTACAGGTACCACCACATCACTTAAGGCCAGACCCGACTTTTTTTTTTTTTCCCCCAAAGGTTAAACTCCTCCATCCACTCAAAGCCTGGTCAGGGCTGGAGGGGAGGGAGGGAAAATACCAACCGAGGGCGAGCTGGGAGGAAAAGAAACGACGACAAAAGCCCAGTTGGAGGCAAACCTGGAGAGCTACGCCCAGAAGGGTTTTGCTCGAGCTGGCTCTGAAGGATTTTTTTTTTTTTAAGCTATTATTAAGAAGGGATGGAGAAACTAAAGGGTCGAAGGAACCTGCAGTTTCCCTTGTGCAAAAGAAACCGTCCTACTTACATGTGTGGAGGTGATTGATACACGGGAGTGCTCTGCCCCGGATCCCCTCCTAACTCGTTTATTCCCCTAATAAATAGGGTGATGGGTGCCGGGTAATGATGGGTGCCTACCTTGAGGCATCCCGAAGGAGAGAAGGGAATCGCCCCTCGCTTCCCAGGCAGCAGGAACAGCGCTAACAACTCAAAACCTTTGCCAAAGAGCCTTAAAAACCTGGCTCCTAGAATTGCTGAGGTGGCCCCACACGTGTCCAGGCCGGGAATAAACCGTCGTTTTCTCGAGGGTTTATTAATATGCTGCCCTGGCTCTGCCGGGGGGAGCCCATTAGGCCTTGATAGTCTTACACAGCCCCTGCCTGGCCCGCAGCCCTCTCACCAGCAACGCGGAGCCTTTATTGGTTTACTTAGGTGTTAATCCCTTAACAATCAAGTTGTCTGACCATGGAGCCCCGTCTCTATTCTTGTTTACATCTAATTACGGGGCTGAAATGCCACTTCCCTTCCCAACCCCCCCGCCCAAGCCTTCAAACCAACTTTCATTTCACCCCTTTTAAGCAGGTAAAGCCCCTTCTCCCGGGGAAGCAATTGAAGATAATTACAGCAGCGGTGGCTCGGCAACATCTCGGGCGGCTCTGCCGGGAGCAGATGGCTGGGAAAAAGGGAGGTCGGCCGGGGGAAGAAGGGGTCTGGGCACCAAAAAACCTTTGTCCCCCCCCGTAGCACAGCCCACCTTTGGAGACGGCGTGGCCCTTCTCTCCCGCAACCACCCTCCCGTACCCTGCGGAGCCATCCCCGGCGGAGCTCCGGTCCCCAAGATCTGTAGATGAAAGGCAGAGCTCTCCCATCCCGGTGTCACAAGCATCTCAGAGCTTCCCTTAATTCAATTAAACCTCGTAACTCCAGGAAACCAGCGGAGATCCACCCAAGCAAGCCAGTAGCCGGGACTAACAAAGGACCTTTCTTTCCAGAGGGTGTAGGGACCCCGCTGGCCCATGTGTCATCCATACCCGGCGACTCCGGCCTCTTCGGGGTTAACGATTCAGACACCACTGCGAGCTCTGGGACTGCAACTTGGCTTAGATAGCGTCTTAGCCCTGGGGCAATTCCTCTAAATCAATTTTCAAAACAATCAGTTTAGGGGCTTTTAATTAAGCTTTAAACCAGTGGTTAAAAATAGCAGTTTACTTCTTTGGGATGCAAACTAGGCTAGCGTAAAAATAAATCAGAGAGACGGGCCCGCTGCCTTTTGGGATTCAGGGAGACGTAGATTATATACGTCCCAAGATTACGAGGATTTTTTTTTTCTTTCTTCTAATACTTATTCTCTCTCACAGCAGCTGCTCTTTCCCTGCCAGACAGTGAACTGTCCGTCGGATCGCAAAGCCGGGGGATGCCGTGCAGCTTTCCCAAAGCAAAGCAAAGCAAAATTTCGGCGAGGAAACCTCCCCAGCCCGGTCCTAGGTCAGCAGCCCGCTGCGAACAGCAGGCTCACCGCCGCCTTCTAAATATCATGGGGGGGGGGGGGGGGGGGAGGAATAAAGTAACATAAAATAAACTATCCGGCTGGGCTTATTGCAAGGAGGAGAAGCCCAGCCAGCCCCTCGGTCCAGAGGTGGGAGCGCTGCTGCTCTCCCCTTCGCTCCCCGCAAAGATGAATTTCGCTTAAGAGATGAATTTAGGCTCCTTTTGTGCCTTTGTAGTTTAAATCGGATCCTCCAGGTTCTTCCCACCTCCCCGCCACCCTCTTCCTTTGTTTAATACTTTTGTGATTACAGCAAAAGGGATGCTCGCAGGGCCCAGACCGAAATACACGCTCCACACCTTTAAATCCCTTAAGCTGGAGCAGGTTTTTGGCTCCCCGGCCTCGGCCGGGAAGCAGATGCTTAAACGCAGCTCTTGCACCAAAAAGCAGCTCTTTAAAGGGACCACTGCGTTAGGTTGATTAAAGAGTAATTAAGGGCGGTAGGACTCCTTTGGTACAGCTTCTAGGACTCTCCGTACCCGGTGGATTTCTCCCTAGGTGACCCAGATAAATTACAGATAGGGCTGAAATAACTTTTGTCCACGACGGGCCGGGATGAGCCTGGACCGCAAATCCCTGCTCAGCAGTGGCTAATGAGGCAGTCATGCAAAACGCAGCCAGTTAAACCTGAAAAGCAGCGGCGTGGGGTGACTTCTCCTCCCTGCCAGACCCGCGGGGGCTTCGCAGGCAGGTTTCCTCCCCCACCCCTCCATCCCCATCCCTCGCAGCCCCTAATTCACAGCCCTTCTGCGGGGCCGAGCTCTGGGAGCAAGCGTAGCTCCCTGGCCAAACGCTCAGCCGAGACCTTGACCCAGTTTATTCCCAGTTTGGGGAGAAAACCAGAATCCGGCCGCCGGGCTTTTGCCCCGTTTGCGTGCTGCAGCAGCGAGGAGGGAGGGGAGGGGGTGTCCCCGTGCCCTGTGTCCCCCCAAAGTTTGGGGGGAGACTATCTTGGGGGTACCTCCAGCTTGGGGAGAGATGCCTGCGTCCAGCCCCGAGGTCCCCGGGGTCCCTCGCACCATCCCGCCCGTGCCCCCAAGAAGCAGGGCTTGGGTTTCTCCCCCACTTTTTCCGCTCTCAGCGGGAGAAAAGACCCAAATTCCCCGTGGGGAAGGTGGAGAAGAGCTTTAAAAAAAAACCCCAAACAACAAAACCACAACTAAATCTCACCACGAGGGAAGACACACGGGGAGACAAGAGGGGGAAAAAAAATAATAGGGGGTCGGAGAGCGAGTGGGAGCTTTCCCCGATCAACCTGCTCTTGGGAGGGGAGGAGGAAAAACCTTTCCACAGTTGGATTAATCCCCCCCCAACTCTCTCCTTCCCCTTCCGCGCTACTTTCAAGGACTTTCTGCTGCTGCTTTTCCTCCGCTCCTTCCCTGAACACCCCCCTCCCCCCCCGGCAAGCGCCTTCCCCCCCTTTAGATCTCAGCGTGTTTGCTCTTGACTTCATCCACTAAGTCAATAGTTTGGAGATGCCCTCATCCTCAGAGGCCCGAGCCCCCGTGTCCCCTCCCTGTTTTCTCCTGCGGATAATGGCAGCCTTTTGTCGTGTAATCAAGCTCCCGAGGGGTTGGGAGACAGATATAGATTCTTGGCATTTGTCGGTGAAAATGAAAGCTGGATTAGGCAGAGGCGGCTGCACACTCCATGGTAAAGGACAACAACTATTCCCCCATTGAAAGTCCCATTCTGGTTTGGTTATTTTATCTTTAAAAGTTGTTTGTATTTCTAAAGTGGCTATTGATGCACTTAGAAAGTGTAGCAAGCTGTAAAGCCTCGCTTCAAATGAAAGGCGGACACAAAAAAAGAGGAGGTTAAGGGGAGAAAACAGAGTGAGAAAAAAATACCGTCCGAAAAGGAGGGGGGAGAGAGGAGGGGGGGTGGCAAAAGAGTTAAAAAGATCAAATTCAGCCTGGGTAAAGTTTAAAATCAGAGAGAAAAGTCACGAAGTCACAGCAGCCCGGAGAGGAGCGAAGGCGTAGGGGTTTCGGCTCCGCTTTTCCCCTTCCCTGCCTCGCAGGGAAAAAATAATTACAATATTTAGGTTTCCCTGCTAACGGGAGAAGTGGGGAGGGGGGAGCGGGGGGGATATTTTTTTCTCCGCGGGGGCCACTTGACTCTTTGCAACTGAACTCTAAACCCGACCAGCTTTCTGCTCTGCGCTGAAGTTATTTTATTCTTTAGCTATTGATCACAACAACCACCCTCTTCTTTTTCTCCTTGACAGAGATTTGCTGAGACGCTCTTGCCAAGCATAAACGAGGAAGATTGTCCACCTCTGCACTATTAACCTTTGAGCATTTTCCCTCGAGAAGCACGGAGATGTTGACATTATATATATATATATAATTTTGCCCCAAACATCACTTGGATTTAACCATCTTGGATCCCCTCGTCCTTTAGATGCGTCTTAATCTGGGGCTGTACCGTCTCTCCCTCTTTACATAACCCCCCTTCAGTGAATAGGGGGTGGCAAGAACTGGGTTAGTTTGTTTGTTTGTTTAAATAACAACATTTGTTAAAACCCCCAAACTTTTCTCCTCCTTTTGCTGGAGTTTCAGGAATGGAAATTGCAGCTTACCCGCTGCGAGCATATTCAGCCGCACGTACAAGGGAGGGTTTGTGGCTGGAAGGAGATTAAGGGGAAAACTCCAGGAAAAAGAAACAGAGCAACAAGGTACAACCCAAATATTCACATTCTCAAAAAAAAAAAAAAAAAAAAAAAAAAGGAAAAAGAAAAAAAAAAGGGGGAAAAAAGCGCTTCAAATAGCTCAATTTGCTGCTATTTAGCATCAAACAGGCATCTTCCCGAGGAGACGGGAAACAATTTTCAAAGAATTAAGTTACTGCACAGAAAAATAACAAATCCCTCCGGAAAACACCAGCCTTTTACTAAATACGCGCGTCTGTACGTGGGTGTATATATATATATATATGTATGTGTAAATATATATATATATATATATGTAGTCCTTTAAAATCACCAGCAGCTCCGGCTATCTGCCCTCTCTTGGATAATTTACACCATACAAAGGTTGGGGGCTATTAATCCCGTCCCCCCCAGCCCCCATTCCTATTCATGTCAGTGTTTCTTTCTTTTTCCGAGCAATCAAATGTGCCGGAGACAATTGTAGCGAATTTAAACATGACTGTCCCCTGAATATCCCTCGACATCGAAGTGTCCTTTGTACCTTCACCCTCTCCTTTTAAAGACTTTTATACATTTAAAAATGCAAAATAATGCAGCCAGTGGATCTTTATTAAAGTGCAAGACAAGGCTCTGGTTGGATTGATTTTTCACAAGGAAAAAAAAAAAAATCTTTACGAAGTTGTTTAACAGTGGGAAGTTTCACGGACGATTTAAGGACCCTTCTTCTAACTCTAAGCAAGGCGAAAATCACCCGAGTATTTTTAACTCCACTTGGAGGGGAGTTGCTCAAAAGCAGCTTCTCGTTGAGCAATCCTATCGAGTCAACTTTCCTCCCTCTCCTTTAATTCCCAATAAAAATGCAAATCAATCCGTCGCTATAAAGGGAACGAAAAAAAAAAAAATTACAGAATTGCGGTCGCTCCGGACTTTCCCCTCCACTCCAGATTTGGACACGGATGGAAATGGCAGCGGGTCAGGGGCAGGTTTCCCCCTTTCCCTTCGAAAACAGGAAAATAACTCTTTTTTTTTTTTCGGACCCCCCCCCCCCCCCCGCCCCTTCCCTCCGCTGGGTTTGGGGACCGCAGTTTCATAACTGGCTTTCCCCCCCCTTCCCTCTTTTAAAGATGCCACCAGGTCACTTTGATCCGCGGGCTTTAGGGGCTCCGGACAAAGAAGGCAGTGAAGGCTGAAGGCTGCCGGTGTCCCCCCCCCGTGTCGTGTCCCCCCCCCAGCTGCCCGCACCTCGCCCGGGAGGGAGCCCCGCCGGCAGCCCTGCCCTCAGCCCCGCTCCCCAGGGTCAGGCAGAGTGCTGCCTTCCAATTTTAGCAACAGCAACAAAAAGAGAAAAAAAAAAAAAAGAAAAGAAAAGGGAAAAAAAAAAAAAAAAAAACCAAACCCAAAACCAACACACAAGAGAAGAGTGAAAACCAAGAAGGGTTTTTCCTCCCTCTTCCAGAGAGAGGGAGAACGGGCCCGGGGGCAGGGGACAGCCAACTTGAAGGGGAAAGCGGGTGTAAAAATAGTTTGCGCTTCCCCTGCCCTCCGCCGAGCCCCCCCCGCCCCCGAAACCTCCCTCGGGGCTGCGGAGCATCATCCCGCCGTGCCCTCCCGCATCCCCCGGCCTGTCTCCAGCGGGGCAGGACTGGGCGGGGGGCGACCGGCCATAGGAAAAGCAGCCCCCTCTTTGAACCCCAGCTTTTTTTACCCCCCAAAACCCCGACTTTTTTTTTTTCTTTTCTTTTTTTTTTCTTTTCCCTCACGTCGGCAGGTGGAGGTGCAAGGGGAGCATCCCTCGGTGGGACGCTGTTGAAAGGGAGGAAAATCCCTCCATTTCCAGCGCGACTTCCTCGCCTCACTTGCCCTCTCTTTAGGAAGACCTGGCTAGTCTTTTTGATTTTTTTTTTGGTTTTTTTTTTGGAAACATACACTTTCCCTCATCTCAAGCCCCCAAACCCTACAGGAGCCCCAGAGCTGCGCAACCCGGCCGGGACCGCAATCGCGCACAAAATGGATGAGCTAAAATGTCTCCCCAGCTGCAGACTTCATGAATGAGCGACCCCCTTCCCCTCTCCCTCCCCATCTCCGGCTATAGATTGATAGATATAGATATATTTCATGAATGAGCCGAGGGTCCTCCCCGCCTCCCCCCTGCCTCGGCTATCCCTGCAGAGCCTATAAACAGCAACGGCCCTTTACAACAATTCATCACAGGACCCAGAGCCATCCAAGCAAGTAATATGTAGCCTCAGATCTAGTATGTCCCACAAGACAGAGCGCCTGCTAATTAATAGACAGTGATTCCTGCAAGCAGCCCTAGCAGTCTGTAATATGATGAACTTCCTTTGTACCGGTGTCACCACAAATGTTTCTGATAAGGAAAAGCATCCAAGGATCAAAGACTGTAAGCTTCTCAATTTCCTCAAGCTGCCTCTACTTTTCCTCACCTACTTTTTCTTTTTTTTTTTTCTCTCTTTTTTTTTTTTTCTCCCCCCCCCAGCCTCCTCTCCCCAGCCCCTCCAAGGAGAGGCGATCCTCCCTCTCCCTTCCGACAGCCCTGAGGTCCGCTCAAGTGCAGGGGTCAATCCCAGACCGTGCCCCCAAAATATCATCATCATCATCATCATCATCATCATCACTTGCACCTTCATATTCTGCCTTAAAAAAAAAAAAAAAAAAAAAAAGCTCCGGTACAGGTTCTCGCCCTCCCCCGCACCTCCTCAGCTCTTCCCCACTTCTCCCCAACTCCGGATGACAAATGTCTTTATAACCAGGCATTAGCTGACATCTAATTTCTTTTGTGGCAAGATCAGGCAAAGTGCGAGCGCACAAGCGAGCCCTCCCGAGCGGGCACGGTCCCCGGGTCGGGCTGAGCTGGGAAGGAGGAGGGGTCTTTTTTGGGGAAGGGGAGATGCCGTCAGACTTGGGGGGGGGGGAAGATGGAGCAAACCTCCCAGCCCCGGGCACACCGGCAAAGCTGCATCCCCATCCCAACCTCTCCTTCCTCCGGGAGCTGCACCTGCGCTTCCCAACTCCTTAATTGCTTTTTTCCTGGGCTGATAGGGGAGGAGGGGACAAGGATACCCCCCCCCCAAAAAAAAAACCAGCCCCCGAGGGCTCTGCTTGCTCCACCTGCATCTCCAACGCTCCTGGGAGGGGGAAGCAGCTCCCACCCGGGGGGGTCCCCCTTCCCGTCCCCCCCCTCCCCGGCTCGGAGCCCTCCTCTGCTTCCCGGCCTGGGACCCTCCTGCCCGCCCGGAAAAAAAACCCAGAGCCCAAATTAGACTGAAGTTCAGATTAAATTAAAAAAAAAAAAAATTAAAAAAAAAAAAGGAAAAACCCAGTGGTAGAGGAAAGAGTAATGTGGCAGCTGATTGAAATGGGCTTTTTTTTTTAAGAATAGTCTCTATAAATATATAATATCTCCAAAGCTCAGGTCTTAAGAGGGTCCCTTATTTGCTTATTTCTTTTGTAGCAAACGTAATTTTCAGAACGATACTTCCCCCCCCCCCCCCCGCCTTACCCTAATGCTCGAGTAAGTACCTTACAGCTTTAAGGCTAGTGTTATATGTGCTTTAAAATCCTGCCATGTAAATTCCCCTGAAAAATTTGGAAAGCTTCTCGGGGGGGCTTGGGGGGGGGGGGCAGAACTGGGAGAGGGGGAGGGGGAGAAAGGGGAGGTTAATCCGGGTTTAATGCTATGATGCAGTCACAGGACCAGGGCTAGGCTGATTGTGTTATCTCTTCCCAACATTTGGGTCTCCCATATTTCACCCAGCCAAATAGCTGCGAGAAAAAAGTGCGTATGGAGGCACTCCTGACGCCTCAGGAAAATATGTTATTAATATCTAAATAACTTCCCAATACTGTCTCTAAATCTCCCCTTCACCACTCCAGATGATGAATTCGTTTGAAGTGTTCTCCCGTCTCATCTTTTCAGTGTCTCTCTCTCTCTCCCTTTTTTTATAACCAGGCTTATTTCAAACTGGTAAATATCTAATTCCTTTAACCACACTGCAGACACGTCTCTCCCCTCTTATATACAATTCTCATTTGGTGAGATCCATATATACATGTCTCTATAAAAGAGAATAAGCCCCAACACAGCCTTAAACTACTTCTTCAAATTATTTGGGGGTTAAGAGCTGTTTTGGGGGGGGAGGGATCTGTTTGTTTCCGAACAACCCCTGCACACACCTGGATCACACATTTCCCTCACAGCCTTCCTGCCGCTTAATTCGATCTCTGCCTCCTCTCTCCTACCCCAATTACGGGCGAAACCTCGCATTAGAAATAGACCTTACAGCTTCCTTCCTCTTCTCCTCTATCACGGCATCCATCTCCCCCGCATCGCCAAATATCTACTTCCTAACCCTCCCAGGATAAGGCAATCTACCGTCCACCTCCGAATTATAGATTATAACGTCTAGAATGTATTTCCTTTCCCTTCCGAGCTGAACCCCGGGCACCCCAGCTGCCAGCCAGCGCTCCTGATACCAATATTTGCCTTATATTTCCCTCGGTCTATAACTGAACCTATTCTTCTCCCCCAAAGAAAGGGGCGGGGGGGGGGGGGGGGGAATGATGTAGCAAAAGAAAAAACCCAAACAAACCCTGGATCACAAACATCTCCCTTATATTATTTCCATTCCTACTGTATAATTGAACCTCTCTCCCCGCATCCTTGTCTTAAGTTTGTTTTTTAAAACGTCTTGTATTAGATTATACTCGTTTATTCCCCCTTCCAACCTTATCTCTCCTCCTCTCTTCTCTCCTTCCCGTCACACTTGATTTAGGAAGGAGTTTATCTTGCAAACATTTGCCTACTTTGTTTATGTAGACCAGGTTCTGCAGCTACTTGTTCCCAAAAGCCACTGTTTGCCTTTGTAATTGTTATCTGTGTTTATTGTTGTACCTCATTTGTCTCAGCTTTTTTTGTGACATGTAAGCTCCGTGTGTGCTCACATCCAGCCCCCCCTTCCTTCTCCCTCTCCCTGCGTTTTTTTTTTCTTCTCCTTTTCCCTCTTCTCTCTCCCTGAAATATGCACAGAATAACTCAGCCTAAAGCCAATGAATTGCTTGACACTACCCTATCTCTTTCCTGCCCCCCATTATTAGAGCTGATCCCACTCGCAACACTCACAAATCCCGCCTGGTCTCTGTTTGATTAGATTGCCAACCTTTCGTAATCCCTTGATTTGATGAAGTGTCTATTCCCACCCCCCCCCCCCCCATCTCCCTTCTAAACATACATTTACAGAGAAAGCGCTTGTTGGTTTTAAATCAATGCAGATTGTTTGCTGATAAATTGACTCCATATCCCCTCTCCCCCCCCCCCCCCCCCCCAAGCTTGGGAAACAAAGCCCCTTTCCAGGTGTAGAAGAAAAGGGAGGGGGGTGGTGTGTCCCACTCTTTCTCCCTACCCCTTCCCCCCCCCCCCCCCGAGCCTAATTAAATTTGGCAGGACCTTGTACACCCGGTCCAAACAGTTTCCCCCACCTCCAGCCCCAAAAAACTCCTACATAAGCGACACCGACTGCTACCAAATTAAATTGTTATCACCTCCAAGTGTCCAAACATTCCCCCCCCCCCCCCCCCGGTGCTCACACCTGTACGCGTTTCGCACCTCCAATAAAAAGAAAACCCTCTGCTATCCCCGGCTTTCCCGCTCGGGTTTCCCCATCCCACGCAGTATTTCCACGCTGCAACGGGTCTCGAAGGAAAACCGATCGGTGGAAGAAACTCCGTGCGATAAAGCGGAGTTCAGAGAAATAAAACATGGGAGAAAATTAATTAAAAAAAAAAAAGTGTTTTCACCCCAGATGGGTCCCGGTACCCTGCGAGCACAACCCAAGCCCTGAGCATCCTCCGCAGCCATCCTGCCCTGCATCCCGCAGCGGTCCAGGGGGCAGGACCGGCTGCCCCCACCCGTGGCCGTGGGGTGACACGCCGAGGCGGGGGGGTGTGAAGAAAAGGCCGCTGAACTTCCCTCTCCTCCAGTGCAGGCAGATCGCCTTCCCCTTAACCCCACCGACACACACCACCACCACCCCCACCCCTCATTCCCCCCCCCCCCCCCCCCCCACTTCACCCGCGTCTGGTTGCAATTAATACCCCGCCAGGATTCGGCTTCGCCCCCGCCCCTGCTCCTCCCGCATTAAACGCTGAGGACCTTCCCCAGCACCCCCTTAGATTTGGGGTTGCCCCAAATGATCCCCCCCCCTTCTCCCCGTCCATCTCCACCGAGCACCGAAGATCTGCGGGGTGCGGGGAGAACAGCGCATCATCCACGCGTGACCCTCCCTAATAAACCCCACCAGTCATAATAAATAACAACAACCCAAAATAATAATAACTCGGTCTTAACAAGGCTAAAAAAAAAAAAAAAAAAAAAAATAAAGTGAAGCCTCATGAATATATGCCCAGGGCTAGCTGGAGTGAGCCGTTTAAAGATGAAAGTGCAAAGAAATAAAGGCTCAATTTAATCTGCCTTAAAACCCTTCAACTTAACGTTTGTGCTGGGAACTCAGAGAGTGAGTACTGATTGGGGATAAATACATTTCTTAGCATGCCTTGGAGCTATTACACCCTTCTCCAACACAGCTCCCTATTCAACAGCCACAGTTTTCATTACCAGCTCTAATAAGTCTTAACATTATTAAATGCCAAGCAGACGATAGAAAGAAACAGGCGCAGGGTGGAAGCTTTCTTTAACACTTAAAAAGAGAGAGCATTTAGGGCTGTCTTCCTCCGGCTCCCCGCAAGGAGAACCCGCAAATGGAGCAAAGGCGTTTGTCAAGAGGAAAAAGGCCAAAACAAAGTTTTCCCCCTCTCCCTTCCATCCACAATAATAATAAAAATGCGTTAAAAAAAGAAAAAAAAGGGGAAAAAAGCCCACAACCAACCGCACGAACAACACAAACCCTCACACCCACGCAGTAAAAGCAGAGCTGGAGAACAAGTGTCAGGAGTGCGTTAGTATTTTTATTTTACTGCAGACCTCCCAGGAAAATTGATAAGGCGGGGGAGAGACTTCTAAAGAATATTTTCTTTTCTAGCAAAAAAAAAAAAAAATCCAAAGGAAAAAATACACAACGCACGCTCACCGCCTCCGAGTGTTTTACAAGTTGAATCATCAATTACCTTAACTGGGGCCATTAAAACTTTTCCAGACGTGAAAATATACATTGGCGGCGGTACTGGTTTTTAAAAATTACTATTATTTTTGAAGGGTTATTTTTAAATCGCACTCGATCTCGGGGCGATCGCGGCAGCGCTCGGACCGCGCCGGCTCCGACCCGCTGCCAAATCTCCGCTCCTGCGGTGGATGCTCACCTCCCCCCCTCCCCAAACCCCCAAACCAAAGCCTTTTGGGGTGATTTCTCGGCAAATCTACGGAGTCAGGGCATGATTGCAGGGGATGGAAACAAAAAATTTAAAAATTACTGCTAAATCAGGATTTATCTCAAGGGATGGGAAAGGGAGCGGAGCCTGCGCGCTCGGAGGTAACGCGGTGCTCCGCGGGCTCCGGCATCAGGAATTTGCCCAAATTAGCCCTCGATTCAAAACGGGCTGGTTTCATAAAGAAATGGGGGCTCGCGTTTTATTTGTCCGCGATATTACCCATGAAGGAAGAAGAGAGCGTTTTCTTTTGCTTATTGACACGCACTTCTGCATGTTATTAATGACTAGAAAGCCTCCAGCTCCGTCACTCTTTTTTATTTTGGGGGTAGTGATGGAGAAAACATGCACGGACAAGGGGAAAAAAAAATAATCAGCAATTTAAATATTACTTTTTTTTTTTTTTTCAAGCGGTGAGGCTTGAATAAAATAAAACTTAAACCCCAAAATCTCCCCCCCCCCCCCAATAAAATTAAAACCACCCCAAAGTGATGGGGGGGAGCTTTTCGCGGACACAATAGCCCCGATTTGCAAATGAGCATCGCCTGTTTCCAAATCACAAGCAACATTTTGCAACGTCCAACGGCTATCCTTTTTCCAACAGACGGTCCTATAATATTACAAAACTATCTAACAGCAGGGAGTTTTGAATAATTTATCTCCCTTTCTTCCCTTCCTTGGCCCTTTGTCCAAACTTTTTCTCCTCCTTGCAGAATTTTGAATGAGAATAGACAAGCCCTCCCTCCCCCATCCCTTTACTCCATTTTTAAGGCAGCCTAGGGTTTTTCCCCCCTTTTTTCCCCCCCTTTCTTTTTTTTCCCCCTTTTTCTTTCTTTTTTTTTTTTCTTTTTCTTTTTTTTTTTTTTTTTTACTGTTTGCTTTTGTGGTCAGGAATCTTTTGCTTATAAAGCTTCAATAGACTTGAAGGTCTTTGTAAGTGAAGTTCATCTTCAAGGTTGGAAGAAAAAAAAAGGATCGGATCCTTAAAGAAACCCCTTTTGTGCACCTTCATCTAAAACTCCCAGTAACGTTTGATGGTGACACGGAGAAGCTTTTTTTTTCTGCCCCAAATTCCCCCCACTTCAGTATTTCCCCACTCACCCGCAGTATCCCCAAACGGGGAAAACTTTGCAGCTAGCGAGAAACTTTATAAGCGATTCCCCCCTGCTTCCCACACCCAGATTGGGGACCCTCTCCATGAGGAAAATACCTCTCACCCCGCTCCCTCTTGGCCTGACACCGACGATATCGCAAATCCCCCAAAACTTCGACCAACTCAGCCCGGACAGGCCTGGGCCATCGCCATTTTGCCATCAATTTTGGAAAAAAATAGCAAACCCTGATTTCCTGAAGCCCATCCCCAAGATTTGTATAATTGCCCCCCCCCCCCAAAAAAAAGCGCTGATCTCTGCGACACAAGGAAATAATTTTCTGCCTAAACTGATACAGCAGCTCCTCCCTCCCGTTGATTAAAACTTCCCCGTCTTTGCGAACGCCCTCATTGATAAACCTCAATTATGCCCCCTAAAAATGCCATCTTTCCCCCTTTTTGGGGGTGAAGGGGAATAATCGCCCCCACCAAGCTTGTCAAAACTCAAATTACAAGCGCCGCAATGGCCGGCTCCGGCCGTGCCTCGTCCCCCCCACCCCACATTTACAGCACAGGAGCTTTAAAAAGTTTAATTTTTCCTCCCACGAGAGGAAAGTGCCAACCGTGGGAGATGGTAACAGGGCCCTCTGCTCTCCCGCCTGTCCCCGTCGGCCTGGCCTTAAGCCTTTCATCAGAAAGGCCAGATTTATTTTTCCTCGTTTTATTTAGGGGTGCAGACTCCCCCCCCGTTTCCTCCCACCCGAGGACCCCCCCATCTCCCCTCTGCGCTTCCCCGGCACCGGTAGCTCTGCGGCAGCCCCAGCGCAGTGCCGATCCCAGCTTCTCTAATTGATATTGATTGGCCAAATCGGTCAACTGTCAGCCAGAGTTTCAGGGGACCACTTAGAGAGCAGGAGAGAAATCTGTTTAACAAATTCATTTAGGAATCAGAGATGCCTCCCCCCGCCCCAGACGTCTCCTTTTCCCCCTTTATAAAGAAATGATCCAGAGCAGAACAGCACCAACTCTTCCTCCTGGGAAAGCATCCTCAGCCTGAGGGGCTGGGTACCACCTCCTCCTCCCAGGGCCCTGCATCACACCCTCGACTCTGCCATCAGTCATTTTCGCAAAGGACAAACGCAAGAGGCTCTGGAGCCTTCCCGTCTTACTCTTGTTAGGGAGGGACACGTCCCCTCTCCCAAATGTCCCCTGCAGCCCAGCCCCAGGGCACACACGGCCGCCTTTACCTTTGTCGCCCAGGATGCCGTCTATGCTGTGCTTGGCCTTCTTCTCCCCATCTTCCTCCTTCTTGTCGCAGTCCTCCTCTTCCTCTTTCTTCCCGAATTTGATGCGTAGCACACGGCTAATCGAACTCACTAAACCTCAGACAGTCAAAGACAAAAAGGCAAGTATAAGCTGCCTGGGAAGGCAAGGTGGGAGACGGCCGGGAAAACCCAAACCGCGGCTGCATGACTCGGACAGGAGGCCTTGCACCCACACGAAGGGCAGCTGCACCCCCTTTTCCCAGGGGTACGCACCTGCCTGGTCCTCCGTGCCCTCCAAACCCCCCCCTGAGTTCACCAAGCTGCCAAGCTGGATGTCCAAAGTTGGATGCGCTCGTCACCGTCCCCCTGAGATGCCTGGCACGAGCAGCACCCGCTTGTGTGCAACACCCCACGGAGCATCACAGCCAGTGTGACACCCCGAGACACGCACCCCCAGGGTTACCGACTGCTTTATAACAGGGAAAAGGCCCCCCCAGTACCCGGCTTTCTCCCCACTCCCAAATGGGACCCCACAGCCTGGATTCAAACTTGGCCCCTGTCCTGCTCTGGGGGAGATGTGCCCTGCAAAGAAGGCTCAGCCCCCCCAAAACGGAGGGGAACGGACAGCCGGGACCTAAAGAGCTCACCAGACCCTAAGCACATCCCTGCAGACCCAATATTGGGGGACAGGGTTGCTTTCCACGAGCAATGGGGATCCCCCCGGCTGATGGAAACGCTGCTCTGCAGCCCCCACTGAGCAAGCAAGTCCCAACAGGGCAGCCGGGGTCCCCTTTAACCCCAGATTTAGGGTCTGCCTCTGCGCGTGCTCCCTCCACAGCGGGACACCCCCCACCCCCCACCCCCCCCCTGCTTTCACGGGACTTGGAATAAGTTGGGAAAATTGGTTTGTTTGTGTTTGTTTTTCCAGCAGACCGCAGCATGGCCAGGGCACAAACCCCTCTCGCCTGATGTTTCTTTGCTGCTGTGGGTTTGCTTGGGGTGATTTTCTTTTTTTTCTTCTTCCCTTCCCCTATCAAAGCAAAGGCCGAGAGGGTGTTTATGGCCTCTGGAAACATTTTCAGTGGTAATAATAATTTCCCTCCATCTTCCTGAGGGTATCGGGGTGTCCTTCTTGCCAAGCTGCCTTCTCACCTGAGGGCACGGTGCTCCGGTCGCAGTGCCCGTCCTTCAGGAGCCTGTCTCGGATCTCCCAGCTAAACATCCCGGGATTTTCCCGTTTGTATTCCTCGATTTTCTTCTCCACGTCGGGAGTCGCAACCTGCTTTTGTGATCAAGGGACACCGGTGCGTGCCCGCATGTGCAGAGAGAGGGAAGGGGAGATAAAAAAGCGCTTTTAATTGAAAAGCAAAAGCTGTTCAGCTCAGTTCAATCCTCTGGGCCCTGGCTGCTAGTTTTGGGGCTGAGAATAGGAATTTGAAGAGGGAAAAGGGGGGAAAGAAGAAAAAGAAAGCTGGCGAAAGGCCTTTCCCAAATGTTGGCCACCCTAAAAGTAGAGTCTCTGGGGGCCCAGGAGATCAGCCAGGATGGCTTTATCCTGAGCCCCAGGGGGGAAGGAAGGTAGGGACGGGGCGCAGGGGATGGTTTTGGAGGGGGAGTTATGTACACCCAGCAATTTATTATTCCCCGAAACGTCCCGGCTTTCCTCGTCCCCACACACCAGGGCCGAAGCAAATGCTTGAACGTGCACCACTTGTTGCACATGGGGAAGAAAAAAAACCACCCAACTTTAATTTATTCATAGCCTTCAACTCGGCACCGGTTTCTACCCATCTGAGCCTGCAAATTGCAGCTTTATTAAAGCCGCTTCCCCTTCTCCCCCCTTTCCCTGCGTATCCACCTGAAAACCTTAAGCCCCTCCAAAGAAATCTTGATTTTTTTTAAAATTTTTTTTTTTAGCCTAAGGAGGGTAGTTTAGCTCGGCTCCCGCATTGCACTCACCCTGGGCTTGCTGCCTCCGATGGCTCCGGGACGGATGGAGCCCGTCTCCTGGTACCTACAGAGGATTTTGGAGACGCAACCGTGGGAGACCCGCAACTGCCGGGAGATCACGCAGGGCCGGATCCCGTGGTGAGCCATTTCCACGATTTTATGTCGGATGTGGTTGGGTAGTGGTCGACCGTTGATGAACACCCCTCCGAGCTGGTTCACCCTGCCCTGGCCCAGTGGGGTGGAAACTGGAGAGCAAGGGGGGGGGGGGGAAGAAAAGGGAAAAAAAAAAACCAAACAAAAAACCCAATGCAACAACGCAGGAGGGGGGAGAAAAGTTAAAAGAGGGGAAAATCCAGCAAAACGGAGCGCATCCCTCCCCGCACCTTCAGCTTCTCTCCCGGTGTTTAAATCTTTAAAAGAAGGGAGAAACCTCTCCCCCATCCCCTGGCCTCGGTATTTATCTCCGCGTTACGGGGAAGACTTTTTCCCATCGAGAGAGGGAAAATAAAAATAGCCCGTGACCCGCACGCCCATCACCCCGCTCTCCGAGGTGGCCGCTATGTTTCTCTCTCTCTTTTTTGGCATTTCACACCTATGTTATAAATCATACCCGGCGTTTTAAATACAGGAAAATTTAAAACCGCATAGCAACACCCCCCCCCCCGCAACTTCCCGAGAATTCCTCCCAAAAAAGGCGCTCTCCACTTATTCAAATTACAAAGCTATCTGCTTTCAAACAAACTTTTGGAAATAACCTCTTTAAATACTCTGGAGGGGCTTTTTAGTTTGGTGGGTTTTTTTTTTTTGGTGGTTTTCGGGGGGGGGGGATGTTGTTAAGCGGTTTGGGGGGGTGCGGAACAAGCGCGGATCCCCCGCGGCCGCGCCGCTTCCCCGACACCTTGCGCGGCGCATCCCCGCCCGGAGCGTTAGTCCCCCTCCCCAATTTGTTTAATATCTCGCAATGTAGATCTTGCAGATTAATACGATTTCACAGGCTGGAAATTAAAAAAAAAAAAAAAAACAACCCAACCCAAACCAAAAACCAACGAAAAAAAAAAAAAGAGGGGGGGAAAGTGGGGGGGGGGAGAACTCAGCTGGGTAATTTGCAGAAAGGCTGGAGGGGGCGAGGGACAGGCAAGGCGAGGGGGCTGATTTTTCTCTTTATACAAAGAAAAGTCGATTCCAGAAATTGCCTCGCGATTTAACAAGAATCATGCACCACTAATTCCAAGTCACTTGGCCAGCACTCCCTGGATATATCATTATCGACAGATAACACTCGAGTGGCCAATTTTACATTCAAGAGGTACTAAAACCGCCGGCCGCTCTCTCTTTTCATTATTCCCAGTCATGTTGTGCAAATATTGTTGTAATCCTTTGATCCTTTCCCTTGCCGTCTGTTTTACTTCATTTGCTACAGAAAAGCACTTCAACAAATCCCCCCAGCTTGTATGTTTTGCAGCCTGCGTGGTTTTCCACAGGTTTGAGTTTCGCCACTTGATCACGGTCAGGATGAAATTTTCCTGTTTAATAAATGCGGGGAGAGGGGGTCCCGCTCTAATTTTGCCTTTTTTTTTTTTTTTCTTTCTCCCTGTGCCTAGAAATAATAACCCCGTAACACAAAGAAAAAGCAGATGCCGGGAGAAGTGGATGCGCTGCGAGGTGGGGATGACACTTAGCGAGGTGACAGCTACAAAGTCCCCCCCTTTCCCCTCGCCAGCCCCGGCCAAGGACATCTCGGCTGCCCGCAACTAGAGGATACCCCCGGCTTAGTGATTTTTTTCTAATTTCCCCCCCGAAAAGTTGAAAACGATCAATTTGGTTGCTTTTCCCCACCTTTGCGGGAAGATGAAATCTTCGGGACGTTTGCGGGTTTTAAAAAAAAAAAAAAACCAAACAAAAAAGCACTAAAAAACCCAAACCAGGAGAACCTGCCCCCCCCCCCCCCCCCCCCCAAAAAAAAATCTCCGGGATGCCTGGAACTACTTTAAATGGAGGGGGGGAGAGGGGGTAAAAAAAAAAAAAAAAAAGGCAAACCCCGATAATTTCGCAGTGGACGGAGCAGCTACAGCGAGAAAAGGAGCTAAATACCAGCGAGAAGTTGGATGCTCAGGTCGGTCCCCCCCCCCCCTCCTTCCCCAGCTGCAAAGTTTAGCTGCATCCCCGCCCGGAGGAGCCCAGCCTGACCCCCCCTCTGGGCTTATACCGAGGTGCTGGGGGGGGGGAAAGGAGCGGTTTAAAGAGGTATTTTCCCAGACCTACCTTCCAAGGGGAAGCCTGTGCGAGGGTAGTTTTGCCCCGGAGCCGGACGCATCATCCGAGGCACCGTCCCGGGCAGAGCTGCCATGGCAGGGGAAGGGGAGGGGGGGGGTCGGGGAGGTGGAAAGGGTCCGGTCCAAACCGGGGGGGGGGGGCACCTCTTAGCCCCGGGAAAGCCGAGGGAAGGGGTCGGGGGGGGGGTGCTGCGGGGATGTATCTCCTCGGAACCGAAGCGCTTCTGTCTTCCAGCCCGCGGCTGCAAAACAAGGGAGAAATCTTTGCTCCGAGGGGGGAAAAAAAAAAATAAATAAAAAAAATCAAAATATATAGAAGAAGAAGGAAAGGGGTGGGAAAAGGGGGAGGGAGGGGGAATCACCCACCAGAAATTCCTCTTAAAGTTTTAAGGCTATGTCACAACCGGCCTGAGCGGGCGCTCCGGAGGAATGTAAGGCGGACTGCCGGGAGAAGCAGACACAGCCAAAGTTGCCTCGGTGCTGGGCTGGGCTTAGGGCTGGGGGGGGGGGGGGGCGAGAGGGAGGGGGGGCGAGTCGACTTTCCCCCCTTATTTTGTTGTTGCTTTTTTTTTTTTTTTTTTTTTTTTAAGTGGTTGGTGCCTGTCGCTTAAGGGATGCTCGTGATGGGGGGGGGGGGGGGGGGGGAGGAGGAGGAAGAGGAGGAGGAGGAGGAGGAGGAGGGGGGGGGGGATGTCAGATGGAGGGTTTGGAAGTTGTTAAAGAGCCGAAGTTGGGGCCGTGGGGAGGCCAAGCGAGCTGTGATAGGCTCCGGCTCCTTTCTTTTATTCATGGCCGGGGAAGGGGGTACCACAGCGGGGCCAATAAGAGGCAGCAGCTTCCCAACACGGAGGCGAAGCTGTGGGCTCGCCCTATTTATTTTTTTTTTTTTTTTTGGAAGATGTTTTTACTCATTACTAGGCTTGGCTTCCTTTGGATGGAAAGCTGGGGTCCCCCCTTTCCCGGCTGGAAAATATATTGGGGTGAAAGGAATGAGGAGAAACTTTAGGGAAAGGTTGTTTGTTGGGTTTTTTTGGGGGGGGTGTTTTTGGTTGTTTTGGTTTGTTTTTTTTTTTTTTTTTTTTTTTCCGCTTAAAAGTTGGGCGCACCCAGAGCATCTGTGTGGGTCCCAGCGGGGTAAGGCCAGCCCCGGGCAGGAGCTGATCCCGGCCCAGGGCTACAGCATGGATTAAAAAAAATAAAATAAACCAAAATAAACCAAAACAAAATAAAATAAAATAATAAAATAAACCACAATAAAATAAAATAAAATTTCCCCCTGAGCTGCCGGCCCGAGCCCGGCACTCCCCACCTTGCAGCCCGCTGCCCCAGGAGAGGCTCGGACCCTCTTCCAGTCCCTTCCCAGCGGTTAATGGGAGAGAACTGGTCCTGCCTCTCTGGCACCTGGGCCAGGCTCCCAGCATCCCCCCCCGACCCCCCCCTCCCGCTCTATGGGGCCGGATTTGGGAGCAGCTGAGCAACCCCACCGCCTCCTTTCCCCAGCCCCAGGTAGCTCCCTGCGCTCCTCCCTCATTAACAGCACGTCTTTAATGAAGAGACAGGCTCCGAGCCGCCGAGTTGGTCCTATTTTTTTTTTTTTTTTTTGGGGGGGGGGGGGGGGGCGCCGGTGCTCCCCTGCTGTTCTCCCGCGAACTGCCCGCTCGCTCGCTCGCTGACCCGGGACGGGCTTGAACAAATAGTCAATGTTTTCCCCCCAAAATAGGAGCGGGGCAGGAATCCTGCTCGCAGCGGGGCATGACGCCAGGGCTCACGAACCCTTTTGTTTGCAGCTGTAAAAGGACTTGCCGTGCAAACCGCTGGAAACTTCTCTTCCCCCTCCCTTAAAAGCATCCCGGGGGCGGGGAGCGGGGGGGGGGGAAATCAAGCGACCAGCGACAATTCTGACCCGTCTGGATCCAAAATGCGGTCTCTAAATCTCCTCCCTGTCCCCCCCGCCCGAGGGCATTGCCACCCCTAATCTCCCTCCCAGTCCGGCCACATCTTCATCGCTCATCCTCATCCTCTTCCCCCGCAGCCCCAAAGCTCAGCCTAAACCCGCACCCGCCTCGCTGCGCGGCCCCGACTTGGTTTTTCTCACGTTTCTACGCCTAAAAGTCACCCAAACCCACGCAAAAAAACCCCACGGGACGGTGGAAAAAAAGAGAAAAAAAGAAGGAAAGCAATATCGAAATTCTTTCCAAGGTGTCAAGTTGCTCCCAAAGTCTCCTCATCCCGGCGCAGCCCCGACTTCGGGGCTCCAGCAAACGAAAAGAAAAACTCCCTCCTCCCCTCCGCCCCAAAAACGCCAATTCCTGAAGTTTTAGGCAGAAAAATAACGGGCAGAGCTGAGCGGGACCAGGTCGGAGCCCCTTCTCAACCGCATTCCTCCAGCGAGGCAGTAATTCAATTATTTGCCTTTCATTTGCTTAGATGGGGGGGGGGGGGGGGGGAAAGCCTGGGAATAAAGTTGAAAATTAAATGTTTCTGCTCTCCCAGCACCGGGGGAAGATTAAACTAAAGAACCCGAGCCCAGAGTCCCTGCCTTCCCCGCCGCTCTAGGGTTACCTCGCCGGGAGAAAAATATCTCACATCAAACACAGCATTTGTTTTCCCTCGCCCCCTCCTTCCCCTCGAATTGGGGTAAGATTTGACACTTTCAGGCAAAAAAAAAAAAAAAAAAACCCACCAAAAAAAACCCAAAACAAAACTTCACTTTCTCCTCCAGCACTTGCTGCCAGCTCCGGGCAGCTACTGAGCAAAGAGCTACTATATATATATTTTTAAATTTATTTTTATTTAAGCGATGCGATGGCATGTGCAGCAGCCCCTAATTTTGTTTCGGGGGGGAATAAGGGGGTGCCAGGGGACTGTCACAGCCGGGGGAGGCAGGGGGACACTCCTGCTGGAAAGCAATTTCACAAATCATTTTTCTAACAATTAAGGAGTGTGCAGGGGTGAAATGGCGATTTCACATGCAGGTCTGGGGGCCGGGGGCTGTTACCTGCGCACCCAAGCAGCCAGCTGAGGAGGAGGGAACCCCTTTTTTAATTTTTTTTAATTTTTTTTTTTTTCCTTTTTTTTTGCTCAGTGCTCTGCTTCATTACCCATGTTCACAAAAGAGAGACCCCTTCTTTTCTCTCCTGGGAGCAGTGAGCAATAGATTAAAACAAGCATCAATCAGGAAAGGAGCAAGTAACTGCTTAAAGGAACAGGGGCAGAATTCCTCCCCGCTTTCCCCTTTCCCTGCGCATCTCCATGGTTTCCTAAGGTATGTTTCTGGTTGATAAATGCCGTATATCGCTATTCCCTTTGGAGAAACGGCTTGTAAATCAGCGCTGAAAGCCAACTCATAAGCAGAATGGAATGGGGTTGGCTTTTTTTTTAATTATTATTTTTTAGGAGCATCTCTTGCCCCCAGCATCCATCCCCTGTATCCTCCGGGAGAAGAAGGGGCTTTTCAAGTATGAGGTGTTAGATGACTCCTTGGAGGGGGCAAACACCACCAGGCTGGAGAGAAAAAGGGCTGTATATCCAATTCTCGACTTGAAAAAAGATGCACACAGGTTAGCTAAGCCTGCCCAGAAAATCACCGGGACATGAGCGCTGCGCCGGAGGCGAGCAGCCTCAATCATCAATTATTATTAATTATGATCCTCCTCAAAAGAAAGTCCTACTCATTTTTTTTTTTTTTTTCAGGATGCCATCCCATTTCTCAAGCGATGCAAATCTAGAAACGAGAAATCTCCTTAGAAGATAAGTCAGATGCCTCTCATCTGGTCAACTAAAACCTGAAGAATTTGATCACGGCTTTCCTCCCCACCTCCACAAGTAGGATCCAAAAAAACCCCAAACCCGCCCGGGGATGAATTATTTAATGAAAAGTTGCTACCTTCTGCAATTACAAGAAGATTACTAATGTGGGAAGGTTTTCCATTTGAGATCCCAGAGTAATAAGCATTATTTTTTTAAGCGATTATCCAATAAATCTCTCTTTAAAGGGTGATAAATCCACCTTGAAAACCGGGGATTTAAAAAAAATATTTCTGAGGTACTTCCGCATTTTTTAAAATGACCATTGAAAAAAGGAAGAGTAACACATTCAGGCTGAAGTGTTTGTTTTTTCAGAAAACCCAGAAAGGAGAGAAGGAATATTTGCAGCAAAGGCAGGCTCAGGAAAACCAGGCTGCTTGGTTAAAAAGGTGGCTGAGAGCTAGAAAAGCAGCTCCTGGTCCAGCACCAGGGAAGCCAAATCCACCCATCCTCAACATCACCAAAAAATTCGTTTTTCTTCTTCGCCTTAAAGCCCCAAAGCTGCCAAATGAAGCAGATGGGATTCCGGTGCAGATATTTGGTGCCTGATCCCACTCAAGCCTCTTGCAGCATCCCTGACTCGCTGATGCAGAAGTACCTTCCCACGTCCCAGACAGAAGACCCCAAAGTATCAGAGGTCCTCAGGCAAGGCAAAGGGGGCTATAGGCAAAACCCAAACTGCATTTATTGCTAAAAATCTGCTGTTGGTTGCAGGTGGGTTAGGAGAAGCAAAGTCCAGATAGGGAAAGAAAATTTCAGGTCTTTGCTGGTTCTCCAGCTCCAGAGCATGGCCCTCGGGTCGCACGCTGGTCTCTAATTCTCTTCCTTCCTCCCCTTTCTTAGGGGAACGAGGCTCTGCTTATTTGCCAGAGGCGTTCTTAACTTCATCGCTGAGGAAGGAAAAAAAGTTCCATGCAATCAGACCATGGGGGCTCTGAAGGCCTAAAGCAGGGAGAAAAGAGTTTCCACTTCCAGGACTATTTCTAAAGGAAAAGCTTGCACTTTGTTTTTAATACAGAGCGCTCCTGCACCATCAACACTGACCCTGCAGCTTTGCAAGGAACCAAGTTAACCATGCTATTCATTCGTACATGTAATAGGAATTAATTAATTTTTGTTGTTGTTGTTTTCCCCAGGGAAGGCAAGACCCAAACCCAAGAATAAAACTCCTCCAACTCCGCTCCCCGTCAGGATGCCGAACAAAAGGCAGAGTGTCACACCACCACCGGGCTCCTTGGATCTGCCTCTCCACTGGGTCGGGTTTAATTTGCCCAGGGTGCAGTATTAATAGGATGTAAGCTGCGCCCTTGAACAATTACCTTATCAAAGCATAACATCTATGGAATGAGCAAAGTATTTTCATTAAACAAATCAAAATAATAAGGCTGGCAATGGCCTTGTTCATTCTTTGAACCTATAAGTGGCTTTAGAGATATTCAACAGTACCGCACCAACTTCTATTCCACTGGTAGGCCCTGCTTAGTTTTTCTAAAGAAGATTAACTACTCCTTGCTAAAAGGCTCAGTTCTACTTTTGTCAGGGTGCACAGACTAATTGGGTTTTCCCTGCATACAACGGGATTCCTGTACTCCCGCTACCGGTCTCGCTTCCCATTTCGTATGGCTTTTCAAGACAGGGAGAACACTTTCCTCCATGCGTTTGATTTGTTCAGTGTTATTGCAGGAGAAAACGCACTAAAATAGGACCTGACCATGCAGGGAGAACAACGACATTGAGAGATGCTGCTGGAGCAGAAGAAGGGTGTGAGAGGGGATTTTCCCAACTTGTACCTTCCTGGAGCTTAGCAAATCATCTGTTTCAAGGGAACAGGCTGCTGGTGGAGGTAGCAAGGGACACAGCTGGTCCCAGGGGGAAAATACTGAGGCTGGGCAAACTAGGGGCCAACATGCTTTAAAAGGAAAGAGGACAGCCTAGGAACAAGGGGGAATCATGATTTTAGGGTGCCTTTCCTTTTAAGACACCCAGCTTCAGGCATGCTAAAGATGGATTTGCAAGAGAGAGCAGAGCACCTGCCCTCAAATAATTCAAGCTGCCTCCACACTGGATATACATCCAAATCCCTTGTTATCTGGCTCATAACTCACCTGTTCCCAGATTAGTCCCACTCCAGTACTAAGGGCCAGAACATTTCTCACCC
This sequence comes from Astur gentilis, assembly GCF_929443795.1. Taxonomy (NCBI): domain Eukaryota; kingdom Metazoa; phylum Chordata; class Aves; order Accipitriformes; family Accipitridae; genus Astur; species Astur gentilis. Next base: position 7,991,892 of record NC_064880.1, read on the forward strand.
CCATAAAGACATCACTCTTCCTTCCTTACCCTGGGGGGTAAAGAAAGTACGCCCAGATGCCTGTATCTAACAGCCCAGCTACCCTCAGGGCTTGCCCAGCTGTCTGAATTTTCTGGGAGCTGAAGCTACTGTAGCTACAGTCCTTTATGTAGGCAAGGGGGTCATCAAGCTCGACGAAGCCCTCCCCTCGGAGAGCCAGGTAAACCAGTCTGGTCTGGCTGCCAGCTTAGAGGAGACCATGGCAGCAGCAGCAACAACGAAGTCCTGGAAGAAGTCGTGAGCGTGGAGGGGAGAAAACACAAAGGGTTTGGTTTGGTCTTTCCTGAAGTGTAAGGAATCAGATGGAGCCAAGCTGCATATTTGTCTGGGTGAATTAAAAGCACAATCCTCTCTTCCCAGAGGGAGCAGTTGCTTCATATTTATACATTTAGTCTTACAGGTGTAAAATAGCTTCCCTTTATGCTTATATAATAATTTTTTCATTTGAATTTCAAGGCTTTATTCCCTTCTTTGGATTCAAGTCTCCTACCTGAGCCTGATTCTCCGTATTGCCATTAATTCCTTCATCACAGAAATGAATTCCATTTAATTCTCTATAGCAGTTGTTAAGGTAGATCAAAAAGTGCATTTGCAAAGGTTTCTTCCTCCTCTCCCTTATAGTTGCCAGCTCACCTGTGTCCTGAAAAGACTTGAATTTGAAGCCATGGCACTACTCGCCATCAGTTTCTCTCGCTGCAGAGGACAAAGGGATGGACAGGGGAACACCTTTTTCTCCCTCCTCCAGTTTACAGCTGGGGTACTTCACCCTGGCTGGGATTAATAAAGTTAATTATTGATACCAGCTGCAGAGACAGTTCACCTGCTCTACCCGGTGAGTTACAGTTAGGTAAGACCTGACCCCAACTGAGTTGGAAATCTGAGACAACAGTAAACCCCAGGATTTCCACAAGGAAGAGGATGAAGACAAGGAAACGAAGAGATTTAAGGAAAAACTTCCCCAACACACTGATTTTAGCAACACCAGTGCTGCTCTCAGAAGCACCATTTAAATAGAGCATCTCTAGACAGCTCACACTGGTGGCAATGACAAACCAAGCAAGGCTTCCCTGACTGTATCAGATGCTTCCCTTTCTGATGGGGAAAGGCTTTTCTCAAGAAAAGAGGAATTAATAGACAGATAGGGATTCAGGACAGCTAGTGAATAAAGGAAGAAGCTCAGTACCGTGCTTTTTCACATCTGTATATAATGCATAAGGTGACTGTAACCATGTGGTACCCTGAAACCAGCACATCTTTACACTATACTGTATGGAAACACAGCAAGAACAACTCAGCTGACCAACATATTGATAGAAATCAAGCAATAACAATAATATAAGACTCACACAGATCATATCAGCCTTCAAGAAAAATTACATAATTATGTCAGGCTTGCTGCTGTAACCCCAGCATTATGCAGGCTAGCTACTTAGAACCTCCTCATTTAAAATTGCTTATAGCATCTCAGCATAAAACCTGCTTTTTATTCCCATTTCAGTTTAGGTCAGGCATTTAACTCTAGCATTGTGGAAGCGGAGCTGCTTTGGTGCCAACTGTAACGTTACAAAAACATGTTGCTACAGCAATGAAAAAGAAAAAATATGATAGCTAGGAAGCCTCTTCTAGTGCTTAATTATAACACTGAGAATTAAAAAACTCCCACAACACACCTTTACAGCTTAACTATAGCCAACCCCCCCTAGGATTATACCTAGCAAAACATCAGTGTAATATTATTTTGCTTAAATAGTTGACAGCATAGCATAAAACGCATACTAAAGACTGCAGGTCAGGATGTTTCCAGACATGGGAAGAGGAAGGGCAGGAACCATTGACTTTTATAGCACTGGAGCCCTCTCTGGAACTGGTCATATAGGAGTGGGCACAGCACGCCTGAGCTGTATGAGGTCCACGTGTGATTGCTTGTGGGGCTGGTTGGGGAGGTGCTCCCGCTTCGGGGTAGTTGTTCTGGGGCTCCCAAGGAGTACAAGTAGGTGAAGAAAGCCTCTTGGAGAGCACTTTGTATAATTCTCAAATTTTTTTTCTAAAGCTAGTAGAAAATTTAGGAAAGCATGTAGGTAAAGTAGCAGAAGTGATCAAGTTTTGCAAGTTCTGAAAAGCTTCACTTCTGTTTTTCTGGGCTGGCTTCTCTAACCTCAAGGTTGGTGTTATGTAATTGCTTGGCTTTTTTTCTTCTAACTTTGTGGTTTTGTTCTTTGCGTTCTTGGTCTCTGAAGTCAAGATAGACCTTATAGAACAACTCTAGTAAAGTATTCAAAAAAAGTTAGTGTTACTTTAAAAAAAAAATTTTTCTTTTTGTTTTCCTTAACTTTATGTGCTTGAGCTGACTATTTATTGCTCTCACCTTGTAAGGGTGTTTGAGGTGGGTGGTGGTAGGTTAGTGCTGGGAGGGCAGCTCAGGTGAAGGAATACACTGCAGTAAGTAACTTTACAGTGAGTAAGGTAGTAGTAAGTAAGGTTGGGTCTCTACAGGTGGCTTCAGGCAGGCTGGAAGGGATTTCTTTGCTCTGAGCCCTGTGCTGGGGGGAGTTTGGGATGGAGTGTTCCTGAGTATCAGCAGTGCAGATAACGATAGAGATGCAGGAATAAATGGAGTTTGCAGGGGCTATTTCTTATATTGGCTATAAATTTTTAATATTTGGCTAAAAATCACTGGGTGAGTAGTGCGAGCCTGAAACAAGCTGGTTCTGAACCACTGCAAGCTGTTGTTGCCTAATGTGATTTACTTTTAAGGAGGTGGGTTTGCAAGCTTCCCTTGTGGTAGTAGGAGATAAAGTCCTTCTGGTTGAGGGACTTAGCTTTATCATTAAAATAATTGGTTTAATTCTTACTTTTGCTATAGATTTCTCTAACTTTGGTGGACCTTATCATAAAAGCAGGGTGATATTTCTGCCATCTCCTTGCTGTCTTGTGCACAAGCTCTACAGGGCAATGATGGGTTGTAGATCCTCCCAGGGGCTGCTCCTGAGTTTTCCAAAGAGTTGCAATTCTGCAGTTTCCCTGGTGTGATTTCCATGTGGCTATGCAACTCTTCTCGAAAGCCAGTTTAAATTTTGGATGCTTCCAGTGCTGAGGAAGAGAGAAACCACAAGCCCAGGGGAAGAAAAGGTTAAATCCCACGGAGCAAACCTCCAATTCCCCTCTTTCATTCCCACCAGGTAGCTTCTAATTACTCCAAGAGGAAAAAGGTCAGGAGGTGGGAGGAGGCAGCCACAATAGGGAGGAAAATGTTTTATTAGCTACTAAGTTAAGGGCTCCCACCCCCTGCCCAGGCGTACCCCTGCACCCTGCTACTCTCTGCATGCTTAAGACTCTCAGCAATGCCAAGCTATTTCTTGTAGGTGATACCTTTGATGGCCAAGTATTTTTTTAAGTGGCAAAAAAAAGTCCCTATATTGGTTGCTTTTGTCTAACTTGAATGCTAGGCTGTGATTTCCATATGAATTTAGGCTAATGCAATGTTGTTAGCTTGGGCAATATTGCATGGAGAAGAGCAGCTCTATCTGCTTTGGAGCTCTTGGAGCTGCCTTTGGTTGTAGTAAAGCTGCACGTGGTGCCTGAAAGCCATGTTTCTGTCTCCATATCTGCCCAGAAGTGCTTGGGACAAGGGATTATTTTCTTCCCATGCCGGCAGTAGCAGTACTTCTTGCTTCTGTAAGATGTTTTCTCAGCACTATTGTAAGACCTTGCTAAATTTGAGATGAAGCTGTTTGCTTTTCTAATGTGAGACTCGGTGGTGTTTTGTCTTCCTTTTAAAATGTATTTTTCTAGCCATTTTTTCTCATCCTATAATAGTGATTACACCAATTCACAGTGAGACAAAACATTAAAGGGGAAAAAAATCCCGGTCTAAGAAATGCATAATTTTTTTGTCTGAAGGAGATAAGTCTTCAGAAACACAGAAAGAAATTTGCACGCGGCTCAGCCTCGTAGTGCTTAATCTCATGCAATAATCGCTGCTGCTTGGGTTGGCAGAAGAATAATTAAACAGATATTAAATTTGCAATTGGCTGTCACTGAGATCTAATAGGAACCTTGGGTGATCAACATCTGACCTGCTGTCTGGGGGAGAGCAGTCAAGGGGAACTTTCCCTGGATGGGTTTTCCCCATCCCTGATGCAAAAACCTGGATCTGGAAGTGGAGAGCGGTGGTGGGGTTTGCATTGGTGCAAGCTCTGCAGCTGTAGAGTCCGTAGGAGCAATCTGTAGGATAAGTCCTTGTAATCCAGCTGGAGTCCATATATATATATGTGGTTTGTTTGTGTGTAGCTAAGCCTGGACACAAGGTCTCTGATGTGCATTATGCTGCTGTACAGCAGTGATGTGAAGATGCTCTTGACTTAGTTCAGTCTGGTCCTGAGACGTCAACTGTGTACAAAGCCCATGAGATCCTTTGCAGACTGGCTTTAAGTCTGAAAAAGTGTTTGAGAACAGCAAGAGAGGGAACATAATATTACTTTTAACATCAAGGAAGCGAAGGATGGACTTTGGCTCAGAAGGGCCTGTTGGTGGGCAGCTTGTAGGGGCTTGCTTTAATTTGGTGCTGACTTTTAAACATAATTTCTTTTTGCTGACACCAGTTTAGGAGCCTGAGATGAAAGACAATCTAGTCAGTAATGCACCGTAAAGCTGGGGGGGAAAAAACCCCCCACTGAGAACCCCAGTAAATAAGGCAGAGGGGTATTTCTTCCAAGAGTCAATTCTAATTTCCTGAATTTTCATTAGAAAGGAGGAGAGAGGTTTATTCTTTCCTCTTCATTCCTCTCCTTAATCAATTGTTTTGTCTTAATATTTGACATAGGTGACAAACTGTTGAAAGCAGGTAATTTAATTGTTTTTGCTTTCAATGTGCTTAAGTCTTTGAAGAGTGGCCTCCTGTTTCTGGCACCATTAAAGCCTATGGAGATGTCCATCCCTGCACTGGGAGGAGGCTCGTGCCATGTAAAAGAGGGCATGGTAATGGTAATACCTGACTCTGCGAATGGCAGTGGTGTGGGATCATAAAGCAAACGCTGGAGGAGATTTTGATCTGAATTATTTTGGCCGAAATCCAAAGTAACCCATTGAATTCAGTGCAGTTACTCTGCCTGGATGGATGCCCAGTGTAATGGAAAGCAGGGTTGGGGGCCCTCTCCTAAAAGCAGATATTTAACATTCACGAGTTACTTCTCCACATTAAGAAAAACAAATTAACAAGCCTCCAAAAGGATTTCTTCTCCTGGAACAGTAAAATTGTTTTTTTTTGTTTCCCCCCTCTTTGTCCCGTAAAACTAAAATATTTCTGTCTTCAAGACACTTTTGGTTTTTGGATTTTTTTTGAAGCCATTACCTGTATAATTTTTTAAGCCCATGGTTATATTAGCCTTGGATGATGCAGTATCTGTAAAAGAAGGGTCTTTTGCTCTAACGTGCTGGCTGCACTTGACTGTTTCCTATTGATAGGAGATAGAGCAGCATGGAAAATAGCCTGCGCAAGGCCAGGTAAAGGGAGGGAAGTTAGTAAGTCTGCTCAGCATATAAAACCACCCGTTCCCTTATCATAATCCATAGACCCACTTTCCTAACATCACCTCCGCTCTTCTGGGGAGAGGTAGAGCTATCTTCCCAGGCTGGAGAGAGCTAGATAGTAGACGAGCCGCACACTTATCACCCAGCGCAGCGGGCGTAATGGGAACTGAAAATTGCTCTAAAATAAAGTTGCTGGGGAATTAACTTCTAAAGGGTGGAAATCCTTGGAGGAAGGGGGTTGGGATCTGTACAGAATTAAAATCAGGCTTGTGCTTGGTCTTGCTCTGTTCCTGGGGACTTGAAAGACTCAGGTTGGCCAAGTTTCTCTCCCCCTCCCCCCCAAAGACTTAAAGCTTTTGTGCAGTTAGCTCTGATGGATCAGGCCCTGGAAATGCAATCCTAACGAAGGCGAGAGAGGCGACCCGATGCAAAGCTATATCGTAACCCCTGGCCGCTTTGGAGCGTGTCTTTGGGCTGCCCTTGCTGGCACCCAGCACCTTGCTGCATTTGCCTTTGCTGTTGTGCAAGGCTGGCAGAGCTGAAATCGTAGCACAGCTTTAAGCTGAGCCTACCAAACCTGGCTTCTGGATTTTGGTGAAACCACGTAGATCCCTTGCACGGGCACTGGAGACTTCTGCCTTCTCCCTGTGCTGGCTCAGCAGAGGGTTTTCCCTCCATCCCTGCTCAGTCAGCAGTTGTCGATGCCTCCGGGTTGTCCTCTGAAACTCAGGAGAATTTAAGCTGTGCTTAAAGCAATTTTTAACTGAGCAGGGGAGGGAACCTGCTGGAGGTAGTTGGGTAGTTTGTGGCTGCGGGGCATGAAGGAGGGAGTGCTGCTGGGAGGAGACTGTGTAGGCAGAGCAGGGCAGTTGGGATAGCCAGCTGCTCCCTGTAAATCCAGGGTCTTTTCCCCCAAGTTTTTAAATCTAGAAAGTAGGGTTGCTTTGTTACCAGTTGGCAGTCAGAAGTTGACTTAGCCCAGCATTAAATCTGCTTTTCTTTCCAAGATCAGGCTTGAAAATAAGTCTAGAAAAACACCCTGAAGTGCAGGCTTCATTCACCCCACCTCCCTGGAAAGATGCTTCCCTGAATGGGACAAGACCTATTGGGTCAAAGAACAACAGCTAGCAAAAAATATAAGAATTTGGAAGTATATTTACCATATTGTAAACCCAAAGAGGTCCCTGGGTAGAGCTGGTTTCAGCATGGGAGTTGCTGCGATGTTCCTTTCCCCTACAGCAGCAGTTGCCCAGCTCCAGCGCAGCCAAAAGACATTGTTATAACCAATGCACTGAGAGTGGAATAGAAAATAAATTGCTAATAAAAACTCTAGGGGATGCCGTGTGAATGGGAATGGAAATAGAGCCTGGCATACGTTTTTAATGACTTCAATGGCATTGCACCATGTTGTCACCACACTTGCTTTTGGTAATAAATTACAGTGCATTTCTGACAGGGGTGGAATGATTAAGCTCAGATGTCTTATTAAGATCTCTCCTTTCCAAAATGTCATGTTGCCTTGATGTTTAAAGGTCTCTGTTGTGCAACAAACACGGCATTGTGGTGAGCAGCAGGCTCGCTGGTGCAGGCAGGCAGGACCCGCACGGTCCCGCTGGGAAGCGTGTGGAGGGGGAGGATTGGCAGCTCCCCTCTTGCAGCTGGGCTCTTGACTGCTGGGGTCCCAACCCCACTGATATTCTGGAGAAGAGGGGCAAGGGGATGAGCAATGCAGAGCCTGGGGTGAAATTTGCTGGTCCCTCCAACCCTCTGTCTCCTGTGCCAAGTCAACCGCTGGTGCCTTCAAATACACCCATCAAACTTCTCGAAGCAGGGTTGCAGCCCCTCGCTATTTAATACAACTGCATACAGCTCTGGCACCATGTCCTTGCCCTGTCCCGGATTGCTGCCCGAGGGATGCGTGTACCTGGAACTACGGCTCACGCGGGACCTGAGGGATGCAACCTTGGCATGTACCTGCAGCTCACGCGGGACCGACATGCGGTCTGAGAGCTGATGCCCTTGGCCACAGCTCTCCATCAGGGGAGGGAGGGAGTGTTTGAAAAGCTCCTTGAGCCCGTAAGGCCAGTCCTTTGCAGAGCCTGGGACAACTGTAGGCTGCCATAATCTTGCTGCCGGTCATTGAGTGGTGAAGGTAAGACTCCAATTCAAGTCCCTCTGTAGCATTAAGAACATATCGGTGTCCTTTTAATGGTACAAGCTTAGCATGTGGTGAAGCGTCTGGGTAGGGTCAGGAGCTTGGCAGCAAACCAAAGCCAAAAGGGCCCTACAGGGAGCAGAGCCTGGCACCTCGGTTGCCCTCCTGGCCTCTGTGCCTTTGGCCCTACTTGCCTCCCTGCAGGGAGAAGGGGGTTTGGGAGTCCTTAGGGGGAAAAGGGGTTGTCACATGGAGGTCACTAGCGTGTCCCCTTCGTCCTGCAGCAGTGACCAGCTGCTCACGGCAGGGTCAGAGCTGCAAAGGGATGCTCGCCTTCCCTTCTTCAGAGGGAAGACCTTTGCTCGGCTCTGCCTGAAGTTTTATCAAACCCGCTCCTCGAAGCAAACTGCTTCTCGATTTCCCACCTCTGCGATTTTTCTGGGGAGCAAGGCGGGGGGGGGGGGGGGGGGGGGGGGGGAGCAGAATTGGTGCAGAGCAGAGACCATGGCATCGGCTGGTCCTCAAGGGTGCTGGTCCCTGGCTAGGTGCCCTGCTCTCCATCAGCAGATCCCTGCTGCCACCCCGTGGCCTCGACCGGGAAATTTCGGGAAGAGATGCCTTCCTGCCTTGCTCCCAGCCATCCTCATCCTCCTGAGCAGCTCCAGGCTGGACTTGGGTCAATTATGGACCATCCTTGGGATGTAGCGGTCTGGGGTGTGCTGGGTCTGTCTTCCCCGGTGCAGGGAGTCGGTAGCGGTGATACAAGGTGATGGTTTGGAGAAATGGGATGTCGCCGAGTTCTGGGCATCTTTGGAGCAGGGTTGGCGTGTGGGTGACTTGGGTTTAGAGCTGAACTGTCTGGGGGTCCCGTATGCACCAGCTCCTTCAAGGCTTATTCTTGCACTTCTGCTCCTGCAGTCTGGAAAACTTGGAAGAAAACAGGGAGGGAAGTAACCTGATACTTTCTTTTATTTTCTTTTTTTTTTTCTTTTTTTTTTTCTTTTTTTTCCCCTAAAAGTTTGGTGTGATTTGGAGACTTCATTTTTTTCCAGACTGTTTGAGCTTTTCCTTCTGGTTTGTCTGTCTCTTCCACTTGCAGTCTCTGGGCCTTTTCGTGTATTTAATGGATTTTTTGGGGTGGCAACAGGGTCAGCTGCCCCCAAAGCAAGTTTGGGGGAAAGAGAGTTTAGGCTGTGACTACCCATGGGACTGGGATGTAACTGCTCTTTGGTTAGGCCAGTGCAATAAGGATGTGTGAATAGCCTGGTGACAAGGTTTTCTCTTCCTCTCCCAAGGATTTTAGGGGTTTAGTTTGAGTCCGTTTCTGTACTATGTGTTTTTTGGGGGGGGCGCTTGAGCACAAGCTGACTCCTAGCAGGTGCTTGTGTGCTTTGCTAAATTATATCTGGACTTGAATTTGACAGAAGGAAAACCTCAGCGCTTTTTTCTGCTTCTCGCAGTTTGATGCAACAAACTAAATACAGAATAGGGGGTGGGAGGGCCAGGACCTCCCCTGGTCCTGATGCCTCTCCTAGCACCTGCCAAAATCAGCTCAGAAGGGTTCTGTGTGGGTCCTGGGTGCTATGGCACGGGGTGGTCACCCTTCCCTCCGCCTTGGCTTGTAAATCAGGAGCTGAGAGCGCAGCGTGTCTGCAGACGAGCCGCAAGCTCAGCTCACGTGCCGTGGGAAGTCACTCATTTCCTGCCCTGGGCTCCTCCAGGGAGAGAAGCTGCTCTTTGACAAGCTTCTTAATTAGCCAGAAAGTTGGGTCATAACTACTGCTGTGTCTCCCCTTGTCATGGTTAGACTCCAGGGTGTGTGAAAAATCGAACCAGTACAATGAGTGTTTAGAGGAGCTCATGTTAATTTTAGAGAATGAAAGGAGGAATTTTTTTTTTTTCCCCCTGTTGATAATGATTTTTCAATACCCTCAGGAAAGGAAGAGAAAGGGGTCTCTTTCAAAACGGCTTTAAAAACGTGTCCCTCCGAAGCGCCGGTGGTTCGGGAGGGAGGTGCTTGGCTCCTGGGCTGGTGCAACAGGCTCCTGTACGGGATGTCTGGGGCTGTCGGAGCTTGGGCTTTGCTTTCTCTGGGTCAGGGCAATGCAGTGGAGCCAAAAGCATCTTGTTTAACCCTTCCTCATCCCTTGGCAGCCCAGAAGTGGTGCATTTAAATTGTGAGCAGTGCATGTGACAGAATGGTTTGGGCAAGCTTTTGGCTTGGGGTCAAGGTCAGCAGTTGCCTGCAGACCCTGATGCTTGGTCAAGTATGTGCTGCGATTCCTGTTTTGATGCCACTGGCTTTAAACTTACTTCTTTTTGTCCTCTACTGGCATTTCAAAGCACAAGGCATGCTTTCCTTGCAGGCAGGAGTTTGTTGGCAAACCTGAGGACTCGTTGAAGTCTGTTCTGGTCTAGGAGGGAACAGCTGTGACTAACATGGTGGATATCTAAGGTAATCTGCCAGACTTGACCAGTGACTTGCTTCTTACCTTTTTCTTAGCCTGTCTTTTGCTGTGCTGGAATCTGAAGCTCCTCAAGACCATAGCAGAAGCTTGAGGTTGCTGAGCCCTTCATGGGATGGGGAGATAGCCCCTTTTGCACTTTGTAGTGTCCTTGATACTTCACCTGGGTATTTGTCATTGATGACCTTAGGTGCTAAAACATGGTCCCAGCTGCTCAGACCCTTCCTGCGGTGCCTGATAGACTGGGTGGGTTGACACCCGTGTGCAGTGAAGATGGACCGGGGCTCCTTTGCAGACCGTGGGGTGCAGTATGCAGCAAAGATTGCTCTGCCTTCTCTAATATTGTCATTACTGGAGTATCTGATTGCAGGATGTGATGGTGAGGAAAGGTACTTGAGCATGCTTTAAATACTCTCAGTAACCTTAGGTATGTGTGAAAGCCCTGAGAAGGACTGTCTTTGGCTAAGGGCTTGGTGCGCGAATGAGACCTTGTCAGACTCTCCTTTGGTGCCGCTTGCCTTGCAGACCTGGAGGACTTGGTGTAATTAGCGATGTCGAAGCTTCAGATCCTTCTTCTTGGAGCAGAGAGCTCTTGGTTTTGATGGGCTAAGTGCCACTTAAGTCCTCAGTCCTTTTGGCATCCTTGTCTGGGGGACCTGGACAGCATGTTGGGTGGTCTTGACTCTTCCCAGGCCCTGTGTCTGGATAATGAAACCTTGCTATCAAGGCTGACGAGGCATTACTGCGTGCTGAGTGTAGTTGTGGCCTCTAGCAGGAGCTGCAAGCAGAGTTTGAGCAGTGTCTAATGTACTTGCAACACAGAAGGGAGGTGAGACTGGGAAGGACCTGCCAGAGGTGTCACCCTCTGCAAAGCGAAGAATTGAGTGTCATGGGACCTGTTTTTCCAGCTTGGCTCCATTACTCTTGGCATAGATGGCTGTGTGAAGGGTTGAAGTGCTGCAGGTTGGTTGTAACCCTGCTCTGTTAGTGGGTGATTTGGAAAACTAGACCCAGTTCTTGCTTAGGCCCTTTATAGAAGCAGAAGGAGGCAAAGCATGATGCATGACCAAGCTTTTATTCATGTTAGCCCCAACCTCCTCCTTAAACCACCTTAGCCAAGTTATTTCCTGTGCTTCTTTTATTATTTCTGGAGGCTTACAGCCTCATTTAGCTGCTGTAATATTCAAAGCTTTATTTATACAACAAAAGCAGTTAAAATAAGGGTAAGAGTTGTGCACAGATTCTTCTCAAAGGCATGGCAGTCCAGAAAAATCTGTATTCATTCAAAAAGATAATAATTACATGGAAGGGTTTCAGCAGCAGTGAACACAAAACCCTGCAGTGTTTCAAAGCTGAAAGCCCCTGCCAAGCTGCTGAAGGTGAATGAGTCAGGTAGAGCGAGGCTGTCTCATTGCATTTCTCAGTTATTGGCTTACCCTGCCCTGGGCATGCTGCCATCCCTCTCTGCAACATCAAGCTCATGTTCCCTCTGTCTCCAGAGCCATCGAGCTACTGTGAGCACGTCTTGCCTGCCCTTGCGTCTCTCTGGGTCAGATTTAGGTCAAGGTTAGGTTTGAACTTTCCAGATTCATGGCTGACCTACACCAGCTAACAGGATTGCTTAAAAACGAAGTCCAGATACCAAGAGGTGAAATGTTGATGGCTTATCTTTGCTTTTTTGTTTGATTTTTTTTTTTTGTGTGTGTGTGTGTGAATAGCTGGGATGGAGTGTGTCGGAGAGTCTTGCTTCTCTGGCACAGCAGAACTCTTCAGTGTTGTGATGAAGGGATCAACATGCAGGAGTCATCAAAACTGATGGCAAAAAGGTGCTTACATTAAGACACTTTTTTTATTTTTAAGAGCAAGGGTAAAATAAAGTGCACTAAGCCAGAAATAAGTTTTGTGGTGTAGAGTGCTTAAGATCCAATAGTTATATCAGCTATGGATGAGAGCTGAGGCTCAGAGGAGAGGAGATCTGACCAGAAAGCCTGGGTTGGTTCGAGAAGATGCAGGTTCATTGCTCCAGCCTCTTCTGGAGTTAATGGGTTGCCTGATGCCACTGTGCATGTGGCAGACATCAGACCCAGAAGGTCTTATGTAGACACTAGCTCTTCATTAACCTTCCTTCATGGGGTTGGAGCAGGAAGAAAGATGCCTCGTGATGGGGGTTTTCTCTCTTCCTTCCTATGGAGACACTTACAAACACTAAAAATGGGTGGGAAGTCCATGTTGGTGCTGTGAAAGCAAGTCATACCTACATCTTCATCATGCAAATTCTGAGTATGGTCACCTGGCTTCAGCAGGTCTCGAAGCATGAAAAGGCAGAGGAAGTGCCCCTTAAGGCTTTGCAGTTATTTTAGAGAGAGATTATAGTACGTAGGAAAAGGGAATTCATCAGGGTAGACCTTTTCCTGTATGAAGGCATAGGGGAAAAAATGAATTAAAAGGGTGAAATCTTTTGCCAAAGCTCCCAGTGTTAGCGGCAGAGTAGGAAGCTTCTCATTGTGGGTAAACATTAAGTATGGAACCAGAACAAGTGTCCATTTACCACTTCCACTGTGGACTAAAAGCTCTAATCTAGGCACTTCTCTTCTCTGAAGGCTGGTCCATGTGAGAGCACTCTGCTCAGGGGGTAGTTTGGAAAGAGAAATGTAAGGAGTACTAATGAAGTGGGACTGGCTTCTGAGGGCAAAGGTCCTTTCAAATGACATCTGTGTGTGCATCTCTTCTCTTGTCTTGCTAGAAACCTTGCTTCGGAGTTCGTGCTGTGCATTCAAATGACAACTTTGTCTCTTCAAATCCTATTAAGAAAAGTCCTAAACACTGGAGAGGTATGTCAAAGGACTGAAGTTTTACCCCATGCCCCTTCTCCAGACTGACTTCAAACACTTCTCCTCGATGGTCACAAGATGATAATTGATTTAAACCCTTCATTCCTGCTTGACCTTTTAAAAAAAGCCAAATCATGAGTCCCTATGACATGTCTACATGCTTGCAGACCAACACCGCCAGACCCACAAGTGCTCTAGCACAGGAAATCTAGCTTGTGCTTGTTGCTTTCTAAAAGGCCAAACTTCAGCAATTTTGATGCATTTGAGATGTTCGACTGAGTGCATTTAGGAGCTGTGTCCTTCAGTGTGTTTCTGTTGCTTGTCAAGATGGGCGGCCCCATGTGCAGTGAAGAAATAACATAGATGTGGGGGGGAAAAGCCCCTCAAAGCTTGTACATCCACACAGATGGCTTCCTGCAGGTAAGGAAGGAGTAAATGAGAGAGGAGATGCGAAGGGATGGATGGTGGCTGGGATGGAGAAAGGGCAGGTCCTCTGCCAGGAGAAGCGGAGCGCTGGAAGCTGTGCAGCGGAGCAGCAAGGCAAGACAAGGAGCGAGGGCTTTGAGCCAAGGCTGAAGTGACTGGGAGAGAGCCAGCTGCCTTGGGGCAGGGGCTGGGGGAAGCTGGTGGATGAGCTCCCTTTGCAGAGGGCCAGGAGATGCCTTGCCAGTGCATTATCTCCACCGCTCGCCATCGAGTGACTATAGAGAGAGGCCTTGGGGGTAGGAGATGTAGGACTTGTCGCCTTGGGCAGCTCCATGAAAGGTGCTGCTGGCTTTGGAGGAGACCCGGAGATTCCTGTGTCTTTGTAGCAGGTGGCCCCAAATCACTGCAATGCACAAAGCCCTGATAGACTCTGATCTGCTGCAACGCTCGGCATCATCAAAGCACCAGGCAGGCTCTGGGAAGCTGGCCACCTCCGGAGCTGGGCTTTTGTGTGTGTGGGGTGTTTTGTGAGCTTCTTATTGCCTGTGCTGTCAGGGAAAAACATCTGCAAGGACTTTATCTGCTGGGCTGGGAACCGTCCTCCTTATGTCATTCCTGCTGCTCGTTGCATCCCGCCTGAAGCATCTCTGCAGGATGGAGAGGGGGGAAACATGGTTCTGCTGGGGCAGTTGCAGTTCTGCTGTGGGGCAGGGTGGGGGGATCCTATCTGCAGCTCAAATCCTGCAGGAGAGCTGGCAAAGTGCTTTGCGGTCCTTCTGAATAACTGGAAGTGTATTTATAGCCAGCCCCGGGATGTTTACTGCTAATGAGATGCATACAGGGCTTCAATCATATGAGTCAGTGTTGGCATTCTTTGCTCAACCGATCCATGTTTGTTGCTGTTAGTGGCATGCGAGGGCTTAAACAAGAAAAAAAAAAAAAGCTCTGGGCTGCATCTTTGGAAGAGCTGGTGGTCTAAATAGACAAAACAAAAAGCCTTGGGGGGAGTAATGGAGGTGCATGGAGGGAAAGGGACTTGTGCCAGGTCCCAGCGGAGGTTGGTCCTGGCCGCAGGATGGATGGAGCTGCGTTCATCATCTCCTCCCCTTGCTGTCAGAAATGCACGGAGGTAGCAAAGCGCAGCACGGGGGTCTCTGAGGATGTGTCGCCCGGAGGTTCATGTGGATTCGGTTAGGGGCGTGAAATAGCGATGCTGGTAAGAGCACTCCCATGCCATTTATCACTGTCTGGATGGAGGGGTGTGGGAGATGGGTGAAGCCAGCTGACAGCCCTGCTTGGTAGCTGTAATGCAGGAGTGAATAATGACAAGCAAAATCCCACCTAACGCACAGCCCTGTTCTCCCCCTGCTCACCACACGCATTTCTCCACTCAATCCTGTCCTCTACTTAGCACCTGCAACACCTCCAGCCCTGGAAAGAGGGGCTGGGGGTGTTTGTCAGCTGCTGTGAGAAATGCCCTTCATTCCTACTTGGAGCTCCTGTTCCCGGGCAGAGTCATTTGTTTCTCCAACTGGATTTTTTTGGTAGGTCTTCTGTGCCAAGATTATGTCAAAAGGGAGGTAGGGGAGCAGGCGAATTTGGAAGATGGATGTCTCACCTGCTATGTCATGTTAGTGTCAAGGCACAGAGATCAGTGTGAATGGATATTAAGCTGGGAAACACAAGGAGAGGGGGAGAAAAAATAAGGTGCAGACATAAGAAAAAGGCACTGTCACGCTGTCTGCTTGTTTGATGCAGAAGGCTTGGAGCGGCTCCACAGCAGCTTACGAACACTGCATGCTGGGTTGCTGTTTGCGTTTTTATTTATCATGATTTAGTATAAGGGTCACTTGAAGGCAGGAAGCAGCATTGTTGCTTGAGAACGGGTGCCTCCTGCCAAATACAAGTGGTCTGGCAAGGTGATGAGCTTCTGGTGAGCAATATCCTTTGTATTCATCCAGTCCGGCCAAGAGGAGTGAAGTTCAGGACTGGCTGAACATGAGAAACTGAGCTAAATAGGGACCATTTGCATTGAAATGGAGAGGTGGCAAGGGCTGCTGGGTGGATGTACCTCTGCCTCGTCAGAAGGAGCATCCCCCACTGGCAGTCCCACAGCCTGTGTCTGGGTTTATTTGCACGTCCCTCATGCTTTGGGATTGACTAACAAGGTGTTACTGCTCTCTCATCCCTAGCAGGCAACCAGGGGATGTGCATTTGTGCTCTGAGCAACACCTTTGGCTGTTGGGTCTGGAGGCAGCTGGAGGTGGGCAGAGGTTTTGGACCTCCTATTTGGGGAGGCAGGGGCAGGTGACACAGGGCATTCTTAGGTTGAGAAAACCAAACCCTCCACAAGAAATGCTCAAAATCCCTTGGGGTTGAATAGTGATCATTCTTTAACTGCCACCTGCGGCTTAAGCAAGAAAAGGACAAAAACCTTCACTTCCCTCTTGCTATTCCTGTTTTTGGTGTTCTGCTTTGCTCGGTTCCTGCTGAACAGCCCGTGAAGCCTCAGTGTGCTCCTTCATGGGCTCTGGGCAGATGGAGCGTGTCTAAACCGACGTAAGAACTGACTCCAGGGTCCAGAGAGCAGTTGTCTCCTGCCAGCAGAAGCACCTCTTGAACAGCTCCAATAAGCAGAGTAAATCCCACAAATGTCTACCAAGTGGACTGAAATCAGGTGAAGAGGCAGGATACAGGCTTGAGGGAAGGTGGTGGCAGGGACGCCGTGGTAGCCATGTGCTTTGGGGGTGATGAGCTATAGGGAGGAAAATATTTTAAGCTAAGAAGGCAAGCTTTGGAGAAGGCTAGGGCAGGGCTGAGCAGAGAGCCTGAGTCTTAGGGCTGTGGCTCCTCTGAAGTGCAAGGTTGCTTGACTTGGCACCTTTTATGAAGCTCTTGTACAATTAATAACCAGTAATCCAGGCTCTAGCCCAAATTATTGTCATCAGAGTCTTGTGTACACTATGTGGAGCAGCATCTGCTGACAAGGGAGGGAAAGTTTATGTCCTGCCCAGGGGAACTCTGAATTTCAATTTAGGGAATCAAGCTGATGGAGCCAGAGGCTTGAACAGCCTTGAGGTGCTGCAGTGAGAACATCAAACACCAGTTCAAAACATCTTTGGTAGGAAACCAGCTGGAGCTGGGCTAGGGCAGTCAAACTAGTTGAGGCTAGCTGGTATACAAAGGTCACATTTGTGGTTTTTTAACTCCCTCTGGCCTGTTGCTGGACCACGAAAGCCTGTGAGAAGTTTGCCCCTAACTAGCGTTCTGCCTGTTGACCAAACAGCCGTTGAGCCCATGGGTCTTCACTGGCTCGTGTTGTGCAGCCTCCTGCTAAGGGGTGTGGGAGACAAACATCTATCAAATGAAATGGTTTCCATTTCAGTCATAGAGGTAGTTGTGACCAGCTCCAAATCATGGCCAGGGATGCCTGGCAAGCACGTGGCGACTGAAATGAAGCAGTCCATCACGGTTAAGCATCGCGGGTGCTATGTTGCCACTCGAAATGCTGTTGAGTCCAGAGGCATCAACAGCAGAAGCTGTCAACTAGGGTGTCTCGGATTGTGTGTGAGTTTATTTCACACCCATGAACGCTAATGGCACGAAGAGCAGAAGCAGCAGCTGTGTTCATATCTGGTCTGCGGTTGCACTGTGGAAATAAGCTGATTTATCTGTGTGTTAGAAGTCGTTATATATGTAAATGAGAATAACTTGAGTCATTGTCTGGCTCTAATTTCTTTAAGCCATGCTTCAGTAACTAAGTACATGTGCTTAGCTCTAAGTAAGCAGTACTACTTGTGAGCTTAGGAAGTATTTGCAGGATTGGGGCAGAAAACCTGTTTAAAACCTGCTGCAGTGATGTGACAGCATTGAGTTGTGCTCACGCACTCCATCGCCAGCTAGGGACAAACACAAGACCATTGCTCAAAGCCTGTGGCACAGCCGTTTATATTCAGGTAGTCTTATTAATGCCACAAACCCTGCTCTTTGCATAAATACTTGTTGCTATGTGAGCGTTTCAGCAGTCAGAGATTCTGAAGAAAGTCTCGTGTTGCTGCTTATCCTACGGGACAGACTTGCACGGACCAGTTGGTGATAAAAGCTTCGTGCCAGTGGCTGGATGTAGATCATGCATGTCATGAGGGGATGCCATGTGATGAGAAGAAATGGCTCGGTAGGAAAAGGTTGTCTCCCGTCTCGTTACTGAGGGCTATAAAAAGTTGCCCTGTCCCAGGTTTTCCTTGCGTGTAGCCTCTGGTCTGGTGTCTGACTTGGATAAATGGAGCTTGCATATACATAAGGGTAAGGAAGAGGAATAATTAGTGATCTGAAGATATTTATAATGACTTTGCTCTTCATTTCCTCACCCTGCAGCCATGCATGTGACCCAGCCTCTGCACTGGATAGACTTATTATTGTAGTGCCTTGGTCATGGTGGATGCTGCTGACACATGATAGAAAGATGTCAGGGACACCATCAAAGCTGGCTTTTCACAGGGAGCCCTTGTCTGCATGGAGTCCTTTGGACTGACATGAAATGAATTTGGGTCAGCAGGGGGGAAGCCTTAAACGGGCAAGATAAATTAGAAAGCCTTCTGGTCATTAGACAAAATAGTGTAGTAGAAAAAACCCATGAACACAGGGGCCTTTGCTAGATGATGAGGTGGGTTATTAGACTGATATGTGCATAGGGATGCACATGATGGGGTGTAGAGGGATAACAGAGACCATGTCTTGCAGACACTTGGGGCATAGGCAGATGGGGTGAAGCCCCTCTGCCTGTGTGGTTTTAGGCAAAGCCCTTGCCTTGAAAAGAAAACACTGGGCATGGACAGCTGGGTTAAACCCCTAAAATTCAAATATGCCTCTTGTGGCTCCAGGAAACCTCACTTTATTATTTATGACCATATTTTCCGGATGGGTGCTGGAGTCTCTGCTTTTTCCTCCTGCTCTGGGCAGCTCTGTGTACTCCTCTCTGCAGCCCAGCACCAGTCAGTAGTGCCCATCTCGAGTCCACCCAAATAAGCAGAAAGTCTTATTTCTATATACCTCTTGGCACATTACAGCTTTCTATCCTATTTCTGACCCCTTCCCCAGGGCCAGCTCACTTTGCTGTGCATTGCTTAAGATTCATATCCAGGCAATAAAATAATTTCCCCCTAAAAAAAAGCAAAAATGGAGAAAGATGTCTTTATATCTCCTGTGCAGTTGGAGAGCATGGGATGCCCCCACCTCCCGGATACCTGTGCGAGGCTCTTTATCACAGCACGCTATTACACATACAGCTGGAGGAGATCAGTGGTTGCAGGGAAGATAAGGAACTGAGTCTCAGGGGCTGTAAATTATAGCTGTGCTTGCAAACTGGCTGGCTGGTGAAGCAGCATACTCAAATATGTGAACCGGAGCCAGGCAGATTTATGCCATAGGCTGAGGATGCCAGATTTGCTTGGTTTTGCTCTGGTGCCACTGAGGCATGCTTAGCCACAGGAGAATAGCTATTCCACAACTCCCTGGCCTTTAAATTTCCAAGGTCAGCCATGTGCTGCCACCCTTGCTTGAATCGCGCTTTCACTTGGGTGGTTAGTGATAAATGTCAAGCGAAGAAGCTGCCAGCTGTGCTTACGCGCAGGAAGGCTTTGTCCAGCTCAGGAAAATCCTTCCCGATGACGCTCAGGGTATAGGGTGTAGTCACCCTTGTATAGGAGACCCTTTCCTTTGGTTAGGAGCGGAGTTGCATTTCTTTATAGGGAAAAGGGTGGGGAAAAGCTATCTATTCATACAGGCTTTAAAATCCTGATTTTTTTTTTTTTTTTTTTTTTTTCAGTGCTCTGCTGCTGTAGCTTCTATGTAAGCACTGGGTACCTCTGTGCTTGGAGGAAGACCTCAGTAAAGAAAGCAGAAGTAGATGTCTAACTGATGGATGGCTTGAGAAGAGCTAGCTGGTTAAGATGTGCTCCAAATGAATTATTCCTTGCAGGCGGGAATGGTGAGGCAATGCAGCTGCTGGTTTCCATGTGCATAAAACTCTCTAACCTTTGGAATATGTAGCTAAGTTAAATATAATACTGCTAGCATCACTTTCCCAGCTTGTTACATGCTTTTTCATCTCTTCAAACAATCTCACGTTAAAGGCACACCAGGAGGCACGCGTCCTCCCTGGGGGAGGATGGGAAGTTCTCAGAGCTATCTCAGATGCCAGTGTTAGAAGCTTATAAATAGATGTTTTGGCTCCTCCTGAAATACATCATGGAGATAAACAATGCTGAACTGTATCCAACAGTGATTCTCCAGATCTGTCCTGTCACAGATGGGGGTTTGCAGTTGATGCCAGAGTAGAAGCTGCTGGCCCCAAGACTTTATGGATGTTGAGTAGGGTCTCCATAATCCTCAGGAAGAGAAGTTTGCCTCTTAAAAGCTTTAGGTTGGTAATAAAAATTGGTGGTGGCTTAAGATCTACTGTAGTGTAGAGGGGTTTTAGAGGTCTGGGTGTCTAGATCTGGCGCTGGAGTTGCTCATCTGACGGTTTGGAGCCTGGTAGCCAAAGGGTAGGTGGGACACTGGAGAGGACTATTTTAACAAGATGAGGTGACTCTCTCAATATATCCTGTATGTTGAGCTCAGAGCAAAGAAATAGCACAACAGCCGCCTGACCACGTACCCCTGAATAAGCTGCAGGACACTTTGACCTAAGGGAGGGGATGTGGATTTCTTTGCTTTCTGAAGCACTGACTTGGCTTTCACAGCTTGTGTTTGGCCAGCTCAGCGCAAAGTTATCCCTGTACCAGGTAGGTGTGCGTGCCCTCAGGAAGAGCTAACAGTGCTGTGTCCTGTCCTGCTCGAGCTCTGGTGTTGCAAATGAGACGGGACTGAAGACAGAAGCTACGATATTTGGCTCCACTGCTTTCTTCCCCATCTGTGTGTCCTTGTCTTCAAGGAAATGCAACTGGACCTAAAACTTCTCCTTGGGCTTGATTAAACCCCACTTCATTGCAGTGTTGAGAAGAGCTGTTGCTGCCTTCAGGGTTTCTTCTGAAATTGGGGATTAAGTCGCTTGCACAGACACTTAAGGGCCATAGGAGCATCTCTTCTCTCTCCTGGTCCTCTTTAGGCTCCAGTCACTGTTCCTCTTGGCTTGCTGGAGCAGACCAAGATGCTTTTTCCATCAGTGCTTCCTAGCTGGGGTCAGCATGCCTACCTGGCCTTGGTGAAGGGGTGCTCCTGCCTGCAGCATCTTTTCCAAGGTCTCTTCTCCCAGCTGCGCTGGAGAGTCTTCTGCTTCTCTTCTGCAGTGACCTCCTGTGTGTTAGGGACCACAAGCAGAGAGAAATGTCACAAAATGTCATGTACCTGCCCTGACTTGCTGCTCTGCCAGAGGCTGCTTCGAGGCTTGATTTCTGCTGGAGGTTCCCATCAAGCCAGGAAAGAAGAGCCAACGTGACCATTCCTCTCGAGATGACCAATAACTTGATATTTGGGCCAGTTCCTAGCCCTGGTAATTAAAACCAGAAAGGATGTGGGGAGAGATGGCTTTTACAAATTTCCAGACCAGACTGGCTGGAGGCTTTTCCCCCCTTGCCTTCGCCAGTATGTTGTGTGATTTGCCCCCCGACTATCCCAGGCGATACCATCTCTCCTTTCAAGTTGCACAGAGATGCCCTTTGATTCTCATCTATCTGGCTGTGCATCATCAATTTGCTAAGCTGCATTTTCCTCTAAGCTTCCCATTCCTTGTATTTAACTTTATTTTAGTGGTTGTTTTCCTTCTGGAGAACATCTGCAGCAGAACTATGTCTGATTTTCCCCCCATACAACATCTTTGGAAGATGAGTATAAGGGGTTAACTGTTTTCTGGCTGCTTGAAAATGAAAATACATAGAGAAATGAGCAGTGAGATAAATCACACCAAGGAGGAGGAGTATTCCTGCATGCTCACTTAACAGCAGCAAGTATTATCTTGTTCCTAAACATGGTTTTGAGTGGGTTGATAGGAAGAATACGCCACTGAGTAAGCACTGAGCCTTGTCAAATAGTGATTTCCAATACAATCTACATGATGGCAGACTAAGGCAAGCTATTGCCTGTGAAAAGGCTTATTAGTATGCCATGAAGTGCTCTTTCTGACAACTTCTGGGCTGAACAGGACTCTTGGGAGGGATGAAATCACATAACGCACCGTGCATGGGGTCTCATGGTCCTCTAAATCAGCCTTACCCTGGTAGAGCCAAGGGTCAGATCGTAAACTGGCAAAAATCCACTGAAATGATAGCGTTATTTTACAGCTGTACTCTGCCCTTTCCTTTGTATATGGGGTGAATAGTGTAAAGAAATGAGTGTCCTTCTCCATTGTAGAGTGGAAGAGGGAATAAGAGTCTTGGTGGCGACCAAAGGTTTGGGAGCTGTGGTGGGACACAAATTAGTGTGGCTTAAAAGAATTTTGGCAATACAGTTTTATGGCCCAACCTGAGCCTCCCGGGTATCCTTTTGTACCTTCAAGTTTTCCCTGCAGAAACATGCAACCCTTTGAAACACTGACTATAGTAATAAGATTGAAAGAAGAAAACTTCTGAAGGATCCAAGCCACAAATAAAGTAGGAGCAAAATATGGATGGAAGAGCAAAAAAAAAAAAAAAAAAAAAAAAAAAGCTATGTGTCTTCCGGTTTCATACTGCTTAAAGATGGAAATAGTGGAGGGAGTGGAGGGAGAGGGAGGGGAGAAAAAAGGGGGGGTTGATTTTTTTTTTTTTTAGTATTTGCACTCAAGCGAGAAGCCACTAGATGGCAAGAACAGCCTGCCAGCAGTTGGCAGCTGGGCTGCCATGCGAGGGTGCTCAGGATGGTGAGTTTTTGGGGGAGATCCTGA
Organism: Astur gentilis; assembly: GCF_929443795.1. NCBI lineage: Eukaryota > Metazoa > Chordata > Aves > Accipitriformes > Accipitridae > Astur > Astur gentilis. Next base: position 8,014,197 of record NC_064880.1, read on the forward strand.
GCCATATTTGATGTCTTTTCCCCTCCAGCACCTTCTCTGCATCCAGCACATTGCTGTGAGTTAGGGCTTAGGGCTGTTGCATTTTTAGTGTTAACGTGTGCATGGGAGGGCTGGGGCAAAGTAGTGTGGTAATTTTTCTGCTCAATCAAATGCTTATCTGGGCAGTGAGAAATCTTCATCTGATGCTGTACTTTGTCATAGTGACTGATTAAAAGAAGCTGTTTTGAGGAAGATGCTGAGATCCTGCAGGCTTGCTGTCACTGCTGCTGCAGTAATGGAGAGATGGTCTATGACTTGGTCAGTGGTCTCAGCAAACTTTAAAACCTCTTTTCATGCTTATTCTTGGGCTGCCTGATTATTTCTCCTTTCCTCATTTCACTGTTTTTTTTCTGTCTTGGGGAAGATCCTCCATTTAAATCACAAATGTCACACTGCTAATGAATCTGGCCCTGATAAAAGGCTTTGGGAACATCTGGGGCAAGATGAAGGTGAAGAGGGTCCCCAGCTCTGACCATCTTGCAGGAGACCTCCTGACTGAGCTGGGCTGGCTTTATCTAGTTATATACCCTGTTTATAAAGTCTAGTTCTGCTGAGGGAGGAAAAGAACGTGAGCCCAGGTTTTCCAGCCTTGTCTGCAGGCTCAAAAATCTCCAGGGCAGAGTGCTTCAACCCAGGGTTGAGCAGTGCAAAAGTACCTGGAGTTTGGTTAAAAGATACCTTGACCTTGGTAGGGTTGGTTTTTTTGTTGTTTTTTTTGTTTGTTTGGTTTTTTTTTATAATATATCTAGGACTTGTGTTACTCTGGAGACAGGATCTCAAGTGCTTCTGCATGTAGTGAACCACAGCTGGTATCTGTTTTCCTCTGGAAGGGAGACTTGTGGCTTAATTTTTCCCAATGCCCCTTGCAAGAAGGTGCTCTGCAGCCTGCCCTGAAGGTCCACTCCAGGCTGGGTTGTTCTTCTGCATCGCCCCATATCGCTGGGGAAACACAGGAATGCTCAGAGTTTGCTCTTCCTTTTCAGGACCAGTGAGAGCAATTGAATTTTCAGGTATCTTCTCTTCAAGGCACATTCATTTTCCACTGAGGGCAAGCGCTGCTGTGTGGAAGGGAATGGTGCGGGTTTATGTGTTTATAAACTACCAAAGACATCTCCGATCAGTGCTTCGTGCTTTTTATTGGCCATAAATTCCCACTACTGCAAGGCTTTATTGCACCATAAGCAGACAGGTGGCTGCCCCTTTTACAACCCTTAAAACATCGTGTTTCTCACCGCCTCTTGGTCTTCATCCTTTTACGCACCTCCAAGGAATGGAAATGCAGGTGTTGGCTTAAAGTAAATTTGGCCAAATGCTAATAAATGACAACCTGGAGTCAACTCTGAGGGCTTGGACTTGAATTGGGGGTGCATGGAGAAGGAAATGGGTTGCTGTACATGGAGGTGACAAACACCGGCGTTGCTGAACTGCCTCGCCATCCTTCGCGTCGGCTGCGGGAGAAGGAGACGAGAGCATTGCAGAACTGATGGGACACCAGGGTTGGGAGGAGGGAAGCAAAACAGTTGTGTTTTGGGGGGGTCCGGAGCTGAGAGGGGGTTGTAGTACCCATGGGGAGCAGTTTGGGGGCTTGGGCTTCCCTGGGACACGTGTGCGAGGTCTGCCCTTGACAGGCACTCATCCATCAGGGGATCTCCATGTGGCTGCTGAGCTGCTGGGCATCCAGCTGATGCTAAATTACCTCTGCAAGCAGCAGTTCACTGGTGAGTGCTGAAAGGCTGCAGGTATGGATTTAGACTTCTTCTGCAACTGATCTCTGAAGTCTGGTACTTGCTTTTAACGATTTCACTGGCAGCCGCTGTTAGAGCTCTCGTTCGAGTGCCTGCTTCTCTCTCAGTGCTGTGCTCGGGAGTTCGTTATCTCGCTGGAGGGTAATGACTGAGACAAGGGAGTTGGCGGTGGGGGGTGTGTGTGGAAGATGGAACTGCATCTGTACCTGTTAACTTCTACATCCTTGTAGCATGTCAGCTTTGCACTGCATCCGTAAATGGATGCTCATCCAGGACTGCCCAGCATCTGGTGGTGGTTTCTGTGGGATGTGGTCCAGTGGATGCTGTTGTCCTATTCTTCCTTTTACTCTTGCTTTGGGAGGAGGGAGCTGGAAAACAGGACGAACATCTCACCTGCCCTGTGGGCTTCCCAATGTCTTTTGGTGGACAAAGGGCTCTCCAGCCATGGCTGGGATGCGGCCAGCAAGCTGGGAGTATCAAGGCTGAGCAATGCATGGATGCCTTGGCCTGAAGACAGGCCCTGGATGCTCTCTGGAGAGATGGGAAGCACTTTTGGGAGTGGGTTGGGACTCATTCTCTGGTTTCCAATAGTGGGAAGGAAGGAGAGGCTGCTGCTTGTGCAGGCTGCAGCCCAGGAGGGGTCAGCACAGCCCAAGGATTGAGAGGGGAGCAAGCAGGGGACCAGGAGAAGGGAGGACCACATACCACTGCTCCACCATCACTCGGAGCATCGCTTGTACCAACCTCAGTGGTGCAAAGCGAAGGGTAGTGGCCTTGGGGACCACATCGGTACCTCTTAGGATGGTTAAGACAAGGACTATCAGCTTTTTCTGGGGAGCTGCCGTATCTCTTTGGTCTTGCGATAAAAGAACTCAATGATATTAGTTAATAGCAGAGGTGGCGTGGGGTCAGTTGGCGATAGGGATGCTTGGCTGCTGGCTGATATTCTGCCAGACTACCCAGTGTATGGGTTTCAAAATGCCAGATGCCTTCTAGCATTGTGGCTGTGATACTGGTGCTGTTAATTACTAATTGCTGGGGAGTCCTCAGCTGCCCTAGATGAATCCTCTCATGGTGCTGCCTGCCCCAGACAGTGCTTCCTTCTGCCAAGCTCCAGCAAAGCTTTAAAGGCTTTAGGATGCAAATCTCCATTGCTGAAGCATCCAGCAGCCAGAGAGGGAGAGGGCTGGGAGGTAGAAGTCTCCTGTCTGTCTGCAGCCTGTCTGCCCTTCTGTGAGGTGGAGGGGTTGAGCACAAAGGTGGCTCTTTCCTTCTCCTCTCCTGCAGAAATGGGAAGTGGCAGTGCTGAGTTTGGGGCCTGAACAGATGGCTTGGACCATGCCAGACCTTCGCACTAGTGGTGGCTGGCGAGGGCAGGGGAATGACACAAACCAGTTGCTAATTAGTAATTAATCAGTGAACTGCACTGAAAGCAGGAGGCTGCAGCAGATGATATGGATGGGGGGTGTGTGTGTGTATAAATGGACGGTGCCCCCCGGGAAGATGCAGATCGGGTGTTTGCAGCCTCCGCTGATAAACCAGACCTGGGATTTGTTGCTCCATGTCCTCCTCCCGTCCTTGCTGAGTGTTTGCCCGAGCAGCTGATTTTTAGGAGCTCAGTCTGGGCCTGTCTCAGGGGGCCTGGGCAAAGACCTGGGGGCTGGTTTGGAGCAAGCATCCTCCTACTATGGCATCCATCCTTGCCCTGGTGTCATGCGTGAAGGTTGTCAGCAGCACAGAAGGAGTTTTCCTTCTTTTTGGTAAAGCAAAACTCTGAAGGCCACATCTCAGAATAGGAAATGAGTAAATATCTCCAGACTTGACCATTCAGATAAAGGCATGGCCATGGCACGGTGCCTTAGTGGTGGAAGAAAAATGTCGGAGGCAGTTTTGCCCCATGTCCAGCTTCCACTGTGGAGCTCTTTCAGTGCTTGATAGATCTCCTGTTAGCCTGTCAGGATGGAGATGGAAATTTCTACCTTCCTCACATCCTGGTGTAACGCCTTTGGAAACATCTCACCCATTCATTTTCCCCCTCTGATTCCAGTAGCTTGTTTGCAAAGAAGGATAACGACCTTCCAATACTGGCTCTTGCTGCAAGCCGCTGGTTTGGGTACTCAGGGATGGAGCCAGCAATGGGTAAGAGGGGGATGCAGCAGTGACCGGGTACTCCAACACCCTCTGAGCATCCACCCAGACCTTTTTCCTGAGCGATGGGGATGCAGAGTGGCATCCTTCCCCTGCAACACTTTTCAGGCTAACCTGGAGCCAGCTCAGCTTTTCTTCCGCTCCTCGGGTTTTGGTTCTGCTGACGTTCCCCAAGAGGCAACTTTGCACCTTCCATGCAGCAGAGCAAGGAAAAATAAAGTGGAAGGGTTGGTGCCCAGAAAGCAAAATGAAAAAAAGGCTGTAAAGCAGAAGTGACTGGAGTGCTGAGGTGGCTCTGAGTACATTTTGCTGCCATTTAAGGGGCAGAAGTGCCTAATGCATTTGGACAGGGCTGGCGATGCTCACGTCACTGGCGGCTGCAGGGGTGCCCTCCTACAGCTCTGCCCTGGCCAAAATTAACTTATCTTGGCCCAGCAGTAACTTTATACTGGGAGCTGCTTGGGGTCCCTGGTTCTCAGCTTTTGGAAGTCCTAGCAGCCCCCATCATCCCAGCAGATGATGGGTTAGGGAACAGCCCATGGGATGAGATGAGGTTTCCAGGTCTCATTTCCCAAGCCAAGTTGGGCACTCTCCGTCTTTCGGTGCTCCCAAAATGCCAAGCCTCATACCTATCATTCTCCTGCATCTTGGTGCTTGTTTCTGGCCTTTTCCCTTGGGATATGGTGGCCTGAATTTGGCTGGGCTTTGAGGCAGGAGCAGACCATGAAAGTGACATGTCTTCCCCCCCATCCCATCCCCTTTAGTTGTTTTGATCTGGAGCCACAAAACCCAAGGAATATCTCCCCAGCTGATGCATTTACACAGTCAGTTAAACCAGTCCATGCCGGGGTTGGTGTTGGAAGTCTGCAGCAATAGCCTAGAGTGACATATTTAAGCAAAAAGGGCAGCGACCTTGTGGCTCCGCTCTCCTGATCTGGATCTGGCCTTTGCTCCCCACCTGGATGCTAAATCCTGGTGAGGTGCTGTGACTTAGTGAGGATGCTGGAAGCAACCGGGGCCTGTTGCTCTCTGCCATCCGCCTGGCTCACTCCAAATAATCCCGTATCTCCTCTCCCTGAATATGCTTACCTCAAATCTTGGCTCAAAAATCCATGTTTATGGAAGTGGCTGCTGGCTGCAGGCTTCTCCCTGCCTGTCCTAGTGGGGAACTGCCCGTCTGCTGCCATTCTTTACCCATCCAAATAACCCTTGCAAGCAGCTGGATGCTGCAATTTGTCACTTTTTTTAGCTTGCTGACCTTTTTCTGAGCTGGATGCTCTGGGAAAAAGGTGGGAAAAGTGGAAAACTTCCCCTGCTGTATAGGGAACCGGGAGCCTGGTGCCTCAAAGGACTTGGGATGGCTGCAAATGCCTTGGCTTGTGGGGAGCTGGGCTGTTAGGTGGCTGTTTCCATGTTATTCCTGTTTATTATGTTTAAAGCCAACTCTCTGGAGAGCTATGTTTCTTGCCCGATGTGGATTAAGGTATTTGCAGTGCCTGGTGATGATAGACTGGCTTAAACAGCCTGGTGCCCTTGTGTTGCTGATGGAAACATCAAGGCAGACAGGCCCCTGCTAATGAGCCACCCTGCCCTAACGAGCTCATGTTTACAGGCTGGGGAAAGAAAGAAAGAAAGAAAGAAAAAAAAAAGTAAGTCAGAAAGTAGAGCCATGTATCATCAAGACATGATTCTCTTTTATTAAGGGCTGGTTTTATTATGGGTGCTTTTCCCAGCCATCCCGACCTGCTATTTCAGCCCTCGTCTATCATCCCAAATGAGGAAGGGAGGGAAAAAAAAAAAAAAAAAAAGAAAACAATTAGCTGGAAACAAAATACTTGTAATGGTTGCATTTTAATTACAAATAAAAAGCTCTCCAAATAGACCTATCATGCAGAAATAAAAAATTTCGGATGCTTGGCTTGGTGCAGATGCTTTTCTTTGTGCAAATGGCTGTTACGGCTTCATCTCTGTTTATTTGGTTGCAGAGAAAAGGGGGAGAGCAGCTGCGTAGCAACCCGGGAGATCTTCTCACAGCACATCTGGTGCCGGCGTGACCATATCCTCGCCTGGGCTGGATGTCAGGCTCAGAGCCCCAGGCTGGGGAGGGGTGTGTGTGTGTGTGTGCAAATTGAGGGGGTTAAAGCTGACACAGAGAGCAGGAGCTCGAGCATCCAACCACCCAGATGCATCTCCCTTGCTCCTGGGGACAAGCCCCTGGCAGGGCCGTGGGATTGCATCCTGCGTGGGTGAGGAGGGGAGTAATGAAAATTAAGTGGGGTGAGCGGCTGGGTACGGGAGAGGTGCTGCTGTGCTGGGAAAACTGCAGCCTCCTGGGTCCAGGTACCAAAATTGGGTGCAACAGGCAGGATGCTTCTCCAGGACTGGTGCTCGTATCTGTAGGGCATTGTTTTGCCAAAGCAGAGTGTGCAAATGCGCCTTTCCCAATCCAGGCAAGCCCAGGTTTTGGAGCTGATGAAAAATTATTACAACCTACAGCAGTGCAGAGTCGTCGTCGTCCCCCCCCCTTAAATTTAACTGTTATTTGCAGGAATCTGGTTTCTAGCTGGAGCTGGCAGTGCTGGTTTGGTGTTTCGGGTGTCCAGGACTCTCTATGTGTGCTTCAATCCCATGTCTTATTTTTAAAGAGGAGGTGCCAGTTAGTGGGTTTGGGGTGCAGGTGTGACATTTCCAGGCTGGAGGAGAGCGAAGGGTGAGCGTGATTGTTGATGGGGATGCCGGCGTCTCCCATTCGCATCCATGTGAAACAGCGCAAGGAGGGACTGGGGGGGACAGGGTACCACGATAGCGGGGATGGAGATGGCTGTGTTGGCACTGGTCACCCAAAACATCCTCCATCCTTGCTGGTGGGATGTCTGGGGTGAGATCCATATATAATATATCCTCCAGGATGTTCCGCATCCAAGCGGAGCGGCTGGAAAGACTGGGCCAGAGGCTTTGCAGCTGTGAATCGGTAGCACATACTGGGGCTTGCAGAAAGTTTCAGTCACAAATGAGATGTCATTAATTCACTGCAAGTTCAACCCATGGAAAAATCAGGAGGGCTTCCCTTTAACCTCACTGACTTCTTGAATTTCATGTTGATTTGCTGGCCAGGAATTGGAAAAGAGGGAAAAGGGAAAATTATTATTATTTTTTTTTTCCCACCTGGTTCAATGCAAAATTTGACCTGTGGTAAGATGGACTTGGATGTTTGAGGACTGTTTGCAGTGGTAGCTGTGCCCGTTGGGAGTGAAAACAGTGCTGCTTTGTAATGGAAATGATATTTTGGTAAAGTTTCTTCTTTTTTTGGGAGGAGAAAAAAAAGAAAAGAGGCTCCATTGTCGCTGAACCAAGTGCAAACCTGTTTCCAGCCTGAGGTTTTTAATTGTCCCTGTGAATATTTTGATTGTTTCTCTACCACATGCTGTAAAAAAGCCCCTTTGCTGGCATTTCATCCTGCTTTTAGAGAGGGAGGTGTCAACCTGGATGCCTCCCACTGAAATCGAAGGGTGGCAGTGGCATGAAACCGCTGTAAACCTTTTATTGAAGGTTTAAACAAAACAAAACAAAAACCCCAAAACCGGCAGCAGAGTTGGGAAGCCTCAGCTGTGAGCAAAATGATGGATCGAATTTGCGTGTCACTGAGATTCAGTGAACTGCTATTGTGTTGATTTTTCTAAAGATCCTCAGCCATCAGAGAAATGCAACATAATTACTGCCCTGTTTATTGACCGTGGGCACTGAAAATCCATCGCCGTGGCAAATTAACCCCCTCGCTGCTGAAATACAGCCAAGCTGAAATGCTCCTGCCTCCACTTCTGATGGCTTTTAGCTCTCAAGCCGCAGAGGGATATTATTCCCCGCAGCATCCAGTCTCTCAACTCTTTCCCGACGTGGAAGGCATCTCTATTAATTCATAGGTATATTAATTTTCTCTTGTTTTGGCTTTCTAGCTGCTTTCTTAGCAGCTGTCAGGTATCGATAGGTATGGCAATAAATGGAATGCCCCCACCACGTCCTCCAGCATCTTCTTCCTCCCCCCAGGAAAGGAAGAAGAGAAGAGCTGCTGTTGGGAAGGGAAACACAGGACCTGGCTGAGCTTCCGCAGGCTTGGGTTTTCCATGGGATGGCTGGGATGGAGCCAGCGTCCCCCCCTCCTGGGACCCTTCCCGGAGCCTCGTTGGCTCTTGGCACCAACCCTAAGCCCTTTATCAGCCATGGCCAGTCTGAGAGCCTTTGAGCTCGGCTGCGTCCTTGGCTGATGCTGAGGCTGGTGTCTCGCCTCCTGTCCACAGATAAGGCCGGGGAGTGGGATGGAGGGGGCGAAAAATCCTCCCATGCCCAGAGCTGAGGGTTTAAACAGCAGGTATGGGGAGGTGGCATGAAACAGTCCACGTCAGGGATGCAAAATGCCTGTGGGAACTGGAGGAATTGGAGGTGATGGAGCTAAGGGGTTTTCGTGCGGGTTGCCAGCAAATTTCCTCACACCGTATTTGTGCTGTGAGCTGTATATAGGGGCTGCTGGTGTGGCTTAGATGGAGGGTATCTTGCCGCCAGTGCCTCCTAATCAGTCACGTCACCTTCAAAATCCCTCACTGCAACTAAGCTGGGCTAAACCTGGCACTTGTGGCAAGAGCAGCCTCGTCAGGGATCTGCTCAGGGTGGGTCCTGTGCGCTGTCTGGTGGGATTGGTGGCTCTACAAAGGTGGAGGATGCAGTTCACTCTAAGCGTGTGAGGCTCTGAGAGCGATCTCATCTTGTGTCCAGGCCGCTTTTCCCTGGACCTGGTGCTGGGCATGGCCCTGGGCACCCCCAATGACCTTTGCAAGGAAAGGGAGGTGGGGAAGGGACCTCAGCATCCCTGCAACATTAAGGAGGGACCACAGTATTCCTGCAACATTAACTAGGGACTGCAGCATCCCCACAGAATTAACCAGGGACGACAGCATCCCCACAGCATTAACTAGGGACAGCAGCATCCCCGCAACATTAACTAGGGACTGCAGCATCTCCACAGTGTTAACTAGGGACTGCAGCATCCCCACAGCATTAACCAAGCTGCCTTTTCTGAGCTGTTTTGGAGGGAGACAGCCCCTCGCTTGGGCTTCTCTCAGCCACCCTGTCCCTGCATGGCTGATAGGCTTTGCTGCTCCCATCTGTCCTGGACCGCTCACAGGATGAATGTTCCTCACGCTTGGCTCTGATGGGTGAGAGAGGAACAAGCTTGGATGGGCTCACCAGCCATCCACTCACGTGGCACGGTCTGCTCCATATCCTCTTAGCCTGGCGAGGATGCTTCCAACGTGATGCTGTCCTTTGGTTAGAGACACCATAAATTAAGCAGAGGTTTGATGAAACAACAACAAAATGGGACAACAACTCTGAGATCCTGAACTAGAAAGACGTATGGGATAGGCTTCACCTTCGCTTGAGACGGGGCATTTTGGTGGGTGATCCCTTGGCCATGGAGAAATCAGGCATCCCATACTGCTGTGGTGCCTGCTGTCTCCTTGCTATCAGATCCAGGATGACCTGTGTGGTCCTTTCCACCATCTTCTGTGGGGCTTGGTGGGGTGCCTTGTTCCCCCGTGATGGGTTAAGGAGCTCTAAGGGGGTGAGGGATGCTCTACTGGGCAGAGTTTGGGTGATGCACGTGCAGTGATCCATGGGAGGTGTGTTGCTGCTCGCCCCCTGAGCAGGTGCTGCAAGCTGGGACTGAACTAAATACTAAATTTAAATGTCACTATTTCTGGGGAAGGCAGGCAGACCTGGAACTGGCACAAACCCTGCACTGCCTTGCCAGCCTGCTCATTTTGGGGCAAAAAGGCAATTTCTGCCAAAAGCTGAGCCTGGCATTCAGGAGGTGTGAACTGAACAAATGATGTTGATTTGAAGCAACTTGAGCGTTGCCTAAAATCCTCCCTTTCAGAAAACTGTGATGAACTAAAAGGTTATTTGCCCTGATGGGAATTGAGGGTTTTTTGGGGTAGTGACCTGGCACGGAGTCTGTTGTCCCCAAACCACACGCTCACCCCCTCTCCATCCCCAGGGCATGTTGTAGGAGGGTGATGAACCAAAATAGCTGATATAACAATAAATCTGGTTTTATTTAGCTAGATGGTAGCTTATTGAGAGATAGCATCTCCCCAGGTTGCCTCAGGGTGAGGGGTTTCACCCCAGCGTTGACACCTCTAAGGGACCTGGCAATATTTTCAATAAGGTCCATGAAAGGCAGCTGAGAAGAGCCCAGCTGCTACCTTTTGCCTTGAAATCACTGTGTGGTTGTGGTTTTGGTTGAAAACCAGCTGAAAACCATAAACTCCCCTATCCCCCTTCCGCAGCTTGAGGAGATTTCCCTTCTCCCCCTCTTTGGCTCTTCTGTAAATAAAAATGAGCTTTATTGATTTTATTTCAGTAACAGAGAAATAATTTGCCTTTGGCCAGAGCTTGCACGATGCTAAACTCCAGCCAGGAGTGTGGTTTGGGTTTTTTTTTCTCCTTTTATAGCGTTTCTGATCTGTGTTTATGATGCCAGCGCTGACACATCCTAAACTACAGCGTGGCTATAACCTCCGGAAAAAACTCCCGGCGGGATTGAAATAGTGGCTGGCAAATGTTCCCTTCTTGCTGGAGCTTGTGAATCAAAAACCATCAACGGTTTAAGCAAAGGCTTGTGCCGGGGAGGGAGAACTTATGCTGGAGTCGATGCATATTTTATCACCGCGCTTATTCACTCGCAGCCCTTCTCCCTTCGAACGCCGCACGGGTTTTAATTAAATAGTCATTGGCGAGGCTGTTATTCTAGCTTGGAAGGCCTCCAAATGGCCGTGTTTTTTCCCCAAAACGATCACAAGGGGATGTGCTCCCATCCCCCTCCCGTCCTCGCCAGGGTTTGTTTTCTGCAAATACAGCTAATTACGTTTGTCTGGCCGGACGCCGGCTCTGCGATAGCATCTTTCATTAGCACTGACCTCTCCGCGCTCACAAGGAGCTGGCTGACGGTAGCCGTGCCTTGCGGATGCCGCCAAGAAACGTCCCTTCGGCACCGGGCAAGCAGGTCTGGGTCTTGCAAGCGACGGGATGGTGTTGAGCCCTGGTTCGTTAGCGTCTGCTTGTAAATGAGGTTCTGCAGCTTGGGTGCAGCTCCCTGTGTACGCAACTGGGTTGTTCCTGGTTGCAAACCAGAGCGGAGAAAGGCTGAGGTTGGTGCTTGCAGGATCTGCTCTACCAAGGGCTTGCTGGTGGCCATGCGTGGGTGGTCAGCTTGGCTTAGGTGCAGGAGTGGTGAAGAAAGGAGTGGGAGAGGACAGGACATCTCTCCTTGGCTTTAAACATCTCATGGAGGCTCTCCTGATGGCAACACAACCTGTAGCAGCGTAGATGTTGCTGTAGGCAACTCTCCAGAGGGTCTAGGAGGAACCACAGCCAGGGGCTGAGAGGTGCCACCTCCCTCACCGGCCCCTAGAGATGCTGTGATGGATCTTTACCTTCCCCTGGCTTTAAATTCCCACTCGGCTCCTCAACCACCGACACGAGTTTGCTCCCGCTTGTCAGGAATGAGATACTTAATTTGTCAGTTCGCTACGCTTAATATTTCTTTCATGTATCGCATTGGTTTTAAATGCAAAACATGTCTGGATAAGCTCACTTTTTTGCTTTTTGGGTTTTTTTTCCACCCTGCTGTAGCTGACACGTTGAAGGTAGCCGTGTTTAACTAATAAAAAAAGATTTTAAAATGCTGGTTTTGCATTTCTTTAATTGACTTCCCATTTCCATTCGCATGCAGCCTGGCACATTGCAAAGGAAAAAAGAGCGCCGAGCAAATAAGAAATGCGTCACTCCCTGTATTTTTTATCATAATCAAAAATGTAAAAATTAAGAATCTGAATCAATGTACATTAAACTATGTAATTGCCTAAATAAACATGGCGGGGGTAGATAATGGGCCTTCCTGATTAGAAGAAAATACTGAATTTAGTGCAAAGGTTGTATTTGGTTGCAAAGCAGCATAGTTTAGCGGTTTCATCCTTCTTTTGGGAGAGAAACCAGGCAGAGGGGCTCAGAGGACAGCAGTGGGTCCAGACGCTGGTGATGAAGGAGGTTGCTGCTGGAGAACATCCTTGGTGGCACCCTTGAGGGAATGATAGGGGTGGAAGGATTGCTAGTGGATGGTGGAAATTGGTTTTCCCAGCTCTCACGAGCCTGGTGGTGGATGTGTTTTCTCTTCCAGCACCCAGTCCTGGTGCTCCCTGACCCAGTGAGGGTCCTGGTTTGCAGCGATCGGCCTTGCAGCAAGGGAAGAGGCTCCCAAGAGCAGGACCCTCCAGGTAAACCCCCAGCCCGGCTGACTTTATTGCAACCTCTAAGTATTTATCATTACTTGAACTTGCTTGGGGTGGTTTGTAGCTCCATGGGGCACGCTGTGGGAGTTTCATTAGGATGCACCGTGTGCCTCCCAACCCTTTTCCCTGTAAATTGCGGCAGCTTTGCCAAGCCAATCAGTGAAAATAAATAATATCCTGATGTTGCAAGCTGCACTGAAACAGCTCGATGGTCTTACGGTTATCCCGAGAGCTGCAAGCCCACAGTTTGAAGCCGCAGCCCATCAGCAGAAACACAGAGGTGGGTGTCCGGCACAGTTGGAGATCACTGGCCGGCATCCGGTGGTGGTGGTAGGAGTTTGGTGGTGACACCGCCATTGCCACCACACCTGCCAGCCCTCCAAAGGCTCCTCCCCTGTTCTGGTATCTGGGAGCAAAAAAAAAAAATCATCCAGGTCTGAGTATCAGTTTGCATTTGTCCTTTCCCCTTTGCATTTCCTTAATCGCAGCCAAAAGTCATTTTGCCATCAACCCATCAACCACAGGATCGCTGCATGCTTTTTGCTCCAAACCTGGTTGCCCTTCCCTGCAGAACAAGCAGTGCTCCGGCACGGGATGTCCCCAGTGTTTTTAATCTCCAAAATGCCTCCCCAGACAAATCATGTTAATATTGGAGAGTGCAGGAGTGGGGGGAGAGCTGCCCACCCTCGGTCGTTGTTATTCATCGCTCACCATCACGCTGGGGAATGAGGAAAAACTGCTGGGTTTTGAGATTGCAGCCTGGCAGCAAGGAGTTAAAGGAAAGGTGAAATATTAAGTGGAAGTAAAGAGGCACTGTGAGAAGGGCAGGATCCCAGGAAAGCTTTTCTGGGCATGAAAAAAAAGGCTGTCACCTGGAAAGGCTCCGGATGCCCAGCTCCCACCCAGCCAGTGTGTCCTCTGCTCCCCAGCGCCCAGCCTGCCATGGCAGGGATGCCAAAGGGCATGAAGCTGGGATGCTGATGGGGAAAAAAGGCTTTTGCAGGTTGCAAAGGGACTGGGTTGTTCCAGTGGAGCAGCCGGTACCTGGGTTTTGCCAAGGGAGAAATAAAGACGTGTTGCAGCATGTGTGAACACATCTTATTGAGCTTGCTGCTCTGAGCGCTGGCTATTGAGGTAGCTAAATAACAAGGAGTTAAATAGTAATGATAATAATAAGGAGGTTTTTTGAGTCATAAGGTTTACCAGCCCAAGCATCCCAGCATAGAGAGGTGCTGTGATGCAGGAGGTTGCAGTCCTGGCATGTCATCGGTGTGGTGGTCCTCCTGGGGTGGGAAGAGGTGGCCCCTGGATGGGTGAAAGAGGCTGGACCATGGCAGATTTTAGCACAGGGAGAGGGTGCATCACCCATCCTCCATCAGCAGAAGCGACGTGCTATGGCTAACGAGCAAACCTCAGAGGCAGGGTTAATTAATGCAGCCTCCCAAGGTCTCCTAACATGGGTGGATGCCACTGACCTTCGTAGGAAGTCCTTGAAGGCAGAAACACGAGGCCTCTAGGCAGTGACCGAGAGAAGTAATAAATACTTTTGGGAGCACTTTAAGAGAACATTAACCTGAGCTCTCCTAAACCACCATGAGCAGCAAGGCGTAAATGGTGATACTGTGGGCTGTTCCAGCATCATCTCTTATCTCCAAACACTTCAAGCGCATCTGTGACTTCATGCTCAGGACCTGCTGCCACCGAGGAGGCAGGTACGGGAGGGGTTTGTCCGTCTGGAAGCTGGTTTTGTCCGTCTGGGGCTGACAGATGATGGATGACAAGCCGTTTGAGGGGAAGAAAATACAATTACCCAAAGTAGGCTTTTGGCAGGACATGGAGACAGCAGAGTGAGGTCGGTGAAACCTGCAGAAAGGGGATGAAAGCCTGGCTGCTCACATCCAAGGCCCTGGTTTGTTTTTGGTTGCCTCCTCAGAGACGTTGTTTGTGTAGTAATTAGCGATGTAAAACATGCATCGGCCTCTTTGTTCCCATTAGGCTTGGCTACGGCTTGAAATGATGCGCAACAGTAGCCTGTGGTTAATTTTACCAAATGTTCACTTTAATTTCATTTAAGACCAGCTGTCTATAAATCTATAGTGCCTATTTATATCGTGTGCATATAAATTATATATATATATAGATATAAAATTCTGTGCTGAGGAGAACGTAACAGATAACAAGGCACTGGTAGGAGCAATGCCCTCTGGCCCCCACCCTCCAACCCTGGGGCGATGTGTGCGGTCAAGCCTGAAGGCTCAACGTTGGCTTGATGATGATGGGGCTGACCTTTGGGTGATACCTCCTTATGGATCAAACCTCCCTGCTGTGTTCCTCCAGCCTAAAATCCCCCATGTGTTGCATGTCCAGGTCAATATTAAACACCCAGTGTGTAAAGCAGCTACTTATCGGGCAGTGCACAGCTGGGAGCCTGCAGCGAACTGTGGTTTATTTGCATCCAAGCAAGCACGCCTATGTTTAAATACCTCTAAGCAAACGAGTCCACCCAACTCTTGCTTTGCTCTTCCTTGTGTCCTCAAGGCTGGGTTTACTGGTAGTATTCAAGGACAGTTTGTCTCCTTCCTTACTTACAGGGACTGGGAGGATGCCTGCTTGATGGTAGGTGTGGGTCACGTTGCCCTGGTAGTGTTGGCCCCATGCTATGTGGTTCAATGAGTGCTGGTGGCTTCTGCCACCAGCTTTCACCATCGTGTCACATCTGAGCCACCACCACTGTTGCATAAGACCCCAGCACGGATCCCTCAAACCTGTGTTTGCGCCGTCCCTCCCTCTGGCAGCACCAGGACGGCTGGGAGGATGCTGCCACGGGGTGATGGGAAGGGCTGAAGCTCCTTGGTCCCAAAGCGTGGTGAGATGTGGTCGGCCAAGAAGCGTATGTGGAAGCGCCGGCCAACACAGTGGACCAGGCTGCCCATCACGGCGCACTGGAAGCTGGATGGGTTGGGCAAGGCATAGGTGGCACACTCATACCATAGCTTGGCCTTGGCGCTGCAGCGGTAGACGCCGATGCCCATGCTGCGATGGAGGTCAAAGCGGTAGATGAAGCCGTTAGCGCTCACCATCTCAGCTGTCCTGTCCTTGCCACCACCGGCCAGGGTGACCCTCCAGCTGTCTGAGCGGGCAGTGTAACGCAGCAGCATGTAGCGCAAGGTGCCCCCCGTCACATAGATCTCCCCATCACACACCGTGGCCGTGTGGGCCACGGCAAAGGTGTCATGGGGCAGGGGTGCGGTGAAGGTCCAGCGGTCCTGCCGGGGGTTGTAGCGCTCCACCGTGTAGAGGCACTCGCCACCAATGGCGTAAAGGTGGCCATCCAAGGCCACAAGCTTGCAGTGCGGCCGTGCTTGGTTCAGGGGGCAGATCTCCCTCCAGATGCCAGTCAGGGGATCGTAGCAGAAGACACGGTTGGAGGGTCTCTGCATCTGGCCTGTGCCCTCACAGCCGGCCACCACGAAGAGGTAGTTGAACATGCTGCACATGGCGCACCCCCGGGAGACCACCTCGGGTGGCACGTGGCAGAGGTGATGCCAGCGGTCCCCTCCGTCATCGTAGTAGCACAGGCGGCTGGTCTGGAGGCCAGGCTCCTGCACGTTGATGTCTGCCACAGCCATGTACATCTTCCCCTTCATCCTCTGCTGCAGGATGAGCTCCCGCTCACCGGCGTTGAGACGGCCGTAGATGGAGGGTGTCCTCAGTACTTGCAGGTAGTTGTCACTCATCACCTTGTAGGCGGCTTCCTGGAGGTGGCTGAGCTTCTGCGCCTTGGCTGTGCAGAGGACCTCATAGCAGTTCCCCAGGTCCAGGTGGGTGGGTGGTGGCATTTGGAAGAGGCCAGCACTGGCAACCAGCCCTGGTCGGGGACTTGCAGGTGGTGTGCTGGCTGGCACCGTGACCCCAAAACCCTCCATGGGCAGCTGGAGGTGGGGGCTGTCGGCAATCTGGAGGATGCTGTCCTTGCGGCCAGGTGATGGTGGCTCAGGGGAGATCTCCAAGCTCCCCGTAGGTGGTGGAACTATGGAGGAGGTGGTGGGATCCTGTATTGCTGAGGCTGGGTCTGGCTCCTGGGTTGCAAAGCTCTGCAGTTTTTCCTTGACCTGCTCTAAGCTGCAGTGCTGGGATGTTCCCAGAGGGATGTAGGGGAGGCACCTCTTCTTCGACACGGACTGGGAGATGGACTGGACACAGTAGTCGTAGACTTTGCCTTTGAGGCCAGAGACCGGCTGCCTGGCCCCGTCCTTTGCCCGCTGCTCGGGGATGTAGTTCTCCTCCACCTGGATCTTTGCGACCGAGGAGAAAGAGTAGGAGGTGTCTGACCCTGCGCTGCTTGCTGTCATTTTTAGACCCAGGTCCGAGGTGACACTGAGGGTCTGAACCATCCCCCAGCACCCCTTGGCCTCCGGGCTCACACTTCCAACAGCCAAATCCTGCTCCATGCTTTGGGCGCATCCATCACCTGCCATCTGGGCATTAGCGATCCCTGGGGAAAGCCCGGTGCTTGGTGCGAGCATGCCCTCCTCCCTGTGGCTGCTCAGTGTTTCGGCTGCATCCCCAGGGTCATAAGAGCTCGGCTTGCTTCCTGGCTCACTTGCCTGATTACTTCCCGGCTCGCTTCCTGGCTCACTTGCCAGCTCGCTTCCCGGCTCGATTCCTGGCTTGCTTCCCGGATCACTTTCCAGCTCAATTCCTGGCTCGTTTCCTGACTTACTTCCCATCTCACTTCCCAGCTCGCTTCCCAGCTCGCTTCCCCTCCTGGCCATCCCCGCTCCGCTGTGAGTCAGCCCTGGTTTAGAAACCATCTCCTCTCCTTCCTCCTCCTCCTCCTCCTCCTCACCCCTTGGCAGACTTCGATCCCCCTGGGCGGGCATGTGCCATGTCCCACGGCTGCTTGCTTGACCGCTCGCTTCTCCATCCCTGCCATCCCTCCTCACCTCCCCACCAAACACCCTCCTCCGTCGCAGACCTGTCGCACCGTCGCCATCCCCATCCCGGGCAGCGTTTTCCCTCTGCTCTCCTCCCGTATCGGCCGGCGGGATTTTGCCCCCGGCAAGCGAGCGAGACTTATAAAACCTGTATGCCAAAGTCAGGAGGAGCAGAGCGGCGGCGGAGAGGACCAGCTTGCCGGCCAGCTGCATGTCGGACTGCCAGGGCAGGGTTACTCGCTGGGGCATTTTTCCATGCCGGGAATGCAGAGAAGCCGATTAATGATTGCCGAGCGAGCCCGGAGCGTGGAGCTGAAGGTTTGGGGCAAGGTGACTTTGAACGGGCAAAGCTGGCAGAAGGTTTCCGGACAAGCTTTGCATGTTTGGGATGGGCTGGGCTTCAGGGAAAAGGTGCAGCCCAGAGCTGGCAGCACAGAGCCGGCTTTATTAGCTTGGTAAACAGAGAGGCTCAGAGAAATGCAAAAGGAAGCACAAAGGGAGGAAAAGTATCTCCTCCAAGCAGCCTGTTGGCGTTACCTCCTTGTTTCTTTTGCTATTTAAAAGGGATCATGCAACGGAAGGGCAAAATAAGGTTTTTTTTGCCCAGGAAAGGTCCTTCATCCCTGGGTGCAGGCACAGGGAAGGGAGGGAGAAGCAGCCCGGTGCCGGGCAGACCTTTGGTCTGACACTGAGCAGCTGCTCCACGGCAGAGGCGGGTGACTAATTTGGTAGCCTTCGTTTGTGGCACGCTAGCTAATGAAGGGTGACGGGCAATAGTCCGAAAGCTTTCTGGGGTCTCTTTGAGGCCATCTTGGAAGTGGCAGGGGAATTAAAGAGCTGGTGAAAAAGGAGCTGAGGGCATTGGGAGGGGGAAAAATCCAGTACAGAAGAGCAAATAAAGGCAGGAGTAAAACTGCAGCTGGTGGCCGCTGCATTCAGACACCTGCATCTGTGTGCATGGGGAGAGGGGTGAACTAAGGAAAGTAAATAAAAGCATTCAGACCAGGAAAATATTTGGGATGGGAAGGGATGGGAGAGATGCGAGGTGTCGTTTTGAAGTGATGCACTGCTGCGCGTGGGATGTCCGTGGGAATTGGAGTCACTGTGGGGAAACCGAGGCACGCAGGATGCCAGACAGTGTTACGCTTGCGTCTTTCTCCCTCTGGAAAGATGACGGTGATGTGTCTGGTTCTGATCTGAATTTCAAAGATTTAGGGGAATTGTTGTCCCTGTTGTCCCCAAGGCAGCCAGGTCCCCACGCCTGGACCGTGGGGAGGGGGGGAAAGGAGGGGTCCTGGGGAATGGCATCCCTCCACAACCGCCACTAAGCGAGCTGAATTCAAAGGGATAAAATTAATTTCCTTTTCCCCGAGGGGAACGTCTCGCATGCTGAGATGCATAAAGAAATGAGGTCCTACGAGGCGGCAAAGAAACAGCCTAAACGTGGGTGGGGGTGGGTGGCTGCTCCTGTTTGTATGCAGGGACTTGCTCCCTGCTAGCTTGGTCCTGATCTGGTGGGATTTGCCAGAGAAATGAACCCAGGTGATGCTAAAACAACTCCTTGTATGAAGTGTGGGTGCGATGGGTCCCAGCGGCATGGGTCATGGGTACGTGTGGTAGGAGGAGGTCTTGCCGTGGGCCTTTAACGGGTGGTGGGTGCTTGTGAGCTCACACCCGGTGTCCACAGCCTCCCAAACCACCTCCTGTGCAGCGGCTGATCTTCACCAGCCGTTGCGTGAGCTCAGGCGTTGCCTTTTGTGACGGGGAGGAGCATCTGAACCTCCTTGGGGCACGTACCTCATCAGCTGCAAGTGCCGAGATGTCCCCCTGCCAACGCTGAGGCACTGAATTTCACCTGATGGCTTCGCATGGGGACTGGGGTGGTGCCGAATGGGAGGGGGGTGGTTGTATATCTGTAGCTAGACTTGCCAGGGAAGCTCGTTAGGTGGAGGACAATGTGCTAAATAGCATAATATTTTTTTATATATATACATATATATATATATATATATAAAAAAATGCTGGTCCCCATGGTGGCTTGGCAGTTGGGGACCCCTGTGCACAACCCTGCTGTGAACAGGGAGAGCCCACCAGTATTTTTTAGGGGGATGTTCAGCAAGTTGTCACCTTGTATGTGTGCAGCGTGGGGAAATGCAGCAATGAAGAGGTTGGGGGAATGAGGATATTTAGATTAAGAGCTGGACTTTGGAGCAGGGCAAACACTGGTGTGATGCATCCCTCGGACGCATCTTGAGCTTGTGCCAGGGGCCAAAGCAGCACCGGCCAAAACCCACCCCGCCGCTCCCCTCCATCCTATTTGGCATGGGGACCCAAAATCTATTACTGGGGGGCTTGGTCTGGCCAAAACCTCGGGGAAAGGGGTATCCCTCCCACCTGCAAACTCAGAGGGTCCTGAAGCCAAGGCTGGAGCTGGGGTACACAGGGATGTGCATCAAGGCTGGGCATGTGTTTCGGGGCTCAGCTAATTGGCAAAGGGTCTGGCCACCCACGCACGGCTGTGACCCCCAGGTTTCTTCATTTCTCCCTGCCACAGTTTTTAATCTGCAAGTAGATCTGCAAAGATCCTTGCGTTTGTGAGCTGGGAAGTATGAATTATGTATGTGCTTGGTGGCCCTGTGAACCCAGCCAAAGCAGTAACTGTGCCCAGTAATGAGGTGGGGGACGAAGGGCAAGCACCGAGCAAAGTCCACCATCGCTCCTGCTGGCATTCCCAGCCCCGTCGAGCCGCAGCATCCCTGGTTTCGTGTCCCCCACCCTAATATCCCAAAGGGCTGGGGGCTTGGGTGCACCACATCCTTGAGAGATGCAGAGCTGGGCTGCCAAAACCCAGACTCCAGGTGCGTGCCAGGATGAGCGTGGTTCTCCTCGTCATCAGTGGGTTTTTACGAACCTTGGGAGGGCGAAACACGGAGCGCAGGGGGACGCAAGGGCGTTTTTGGCAGGCAGCATGCTCTGCTTGCTGTTGCCTTCACAAATGGTAGGATGGAGGGACCAGAGCCTGACTGCCGAGCTTGAACTGCGGGGGATGTTGTCGGGAAGGAGGATCCCTGTGGCAAAAATGCAGGTCTGATGTATAAATGTATATATTTATCTCTGCCTTACGGTAAGGAGGATGAGGGGCAGTGTAGGGGAGCAGGGGATGCGGCCGTGGCAGCTCCGAGCAGCAGTGACGTCTCGGCACTTGTGACTCTAATTGAATGTAATTGCCTCTTCCAAATTTTGCTAAAACCTTTTCAAAGTCCCCTGAAATTAGGGAACATCGATAACGCCGTTCCTTGGGGTTTTCAGCTGGCGTCATCCCTAAGAAGCACGATTAATTTTTTACAAGCTAATCATATCTCTTAGGCAGGTTGTCAGCCGTGGATCTGTCATCTCTCATCAATAATGAAACAACCTGAGCAGCTCTTCCCCCTCCAGCCTCCTGCATTATTCACTGCCAGGTCCTCAAACAACAGGGTGTGTGGTAGGGGGGACCCAGGGATTTAATTGATGTCTTTTGTAATTACCTGTAAGAAGGGGGATGGGGATGGGGAAACAGGGCTGGTAGGTGGTGGGTGAAGGATGAAAGGGGGCAGGAGGTAAAGGCAAGGTCCAGCACGGCAGGGATGATTTTCTTTGGACCACTGCTTTGGTGGGATGGCATCTCTTTGTGTCCTGGGGCTTGCAGGGACTTTGGGAAAGCTTGCAGGATCTCTGCCCAAAATGAGGAGAGACCCCTGTGTCCCCTCACTCATCGCTTTGGTTGTGCTAGTGATGAGAAAGTCCCAGCCTATTGCCTGATCCATCACCATGCCAGCATCCCCAGGGAAAGAGCTAAGCATCCTGAAAGCACATGCTGGGGTGGATTTGGGAGCCTCAGCCATTGGATGGAGAGGTCACGTTGCTCCCAAGATGGCACCAAACAGAGCCGGGTGATGGTGGCACTGCTGCTGTAATGCTCCTCATTTCCACGGTTCCAGGCTAAAACTGCCACATTTGCATTTAAATGGAGGTTTGGGCATCTGTAAATCCTCATTTTTCGAAGCGCCTAATAGTTGTTTAATCACATTGGGATGAGGCCCCTGGAGCAGCTCCAATCCAGCGAGGAAGGCGAGAAGCATCCACACTGTGGTTGGGGGCTCTCCTGCCTGCTCGGTAGCATGGGGGTAAACTGAGTCATGCAGATTTCCCTAAAAACCAAAGGTTTCTCTAAAAAATGAAGGTTCCCTTCTCACCCAGGGAGGTGCAATGGGCTGGAGCAGTGAAAGAGGTCAGGGAGGGAGCAGGGGTTCGGGTAGCTGGTCTGAAGGGATCCGGATGCTCGGATACTGTTGCTTTGGGATGAAAGTGGAGCCGCTGATCCTCTTACATCCCAGCCAGCCCCAATCTGTCCCCCGTTTCTTCCAGCCCAAATTATAAAACCATGTGCTTTTGCATATAGGAAGAAACTCCCGAGCTGCTGCGTGTTTGTTTGTCTCCTTTGAGGCTGGGAAATTGCTTGCAGTGAGGTTGGCAACAGAGCATGGTAGGGACTGAATCTGCTTAATAATAATTAATCATAATAGTAATAATAATGCTTAGCACTCTTACGGGGCTTTGGAAAGATGAAGCGCCACACGGCTGCTGGCTAATCCTCTAGGATTAAGAGTTCCCGGAGGAAAAGGCAGGGGACTGCCCCGTCCTTGGGCTCCTCTCCCCCCTGCATCCGCTCCCCAGGGATCCTGGCCTGGGGCTGGCTGCTCTCGGGGCACCACAGGGAGGGAAAGCAGCCAAGCAAACCTCTGGCATCCTCCAGCACTGGGCAGGATTGGGGCAAAAACCACCTGTTTTTTTTGCAAAGAGCCGTCCTGCAGCAGGATCAATGCCGTACCGGGATGTGCCCGACGGCATAGGGTACCATAGGAATGGCCAGGATCTGGCTACGCTGGACCGTTATCTGTTTCCATGGTGACAGTTAGCCCAGAGGGATGGGGAGGGTGGCACAGCCCAAACGTGGGTGCAGCGCTTTAAACTTGGCTGGTGCCTCCACGCCGGCGCTGCCCGATGGGATGTGTGCTGCCCACTCATGTGTGAGCGCTGACATTTTGGGTTGGGAGCTGCCTGTCACTAAAGATTGACCGTCCAGCCCAGGACAAGTGTTATGCGTGGTGCCTGTCTTCCAGCAAAGTCGATTTGCCCCGACTGAGGTCCGGATAAGGTCGGTGATCCACAGCTTTCGGGCTCGCAGCGCCGCTGTCCGTGTGCATGCAATCTGAGTAGGGCTTGTCCCCGACATCCTTCATGCTGGGGACACGTGTGGTCCTTACCCCAGGGAGCTGAGACCTGGAGCAGCTTGATGCAGTGGGAATGATGTAAATGGATTTTTCCAGGGGAAATCTGGTGCTTGCATCATAGACGACTCCCCCCTCCAATATCTTGCAAAGCCTCTGGGTACCCCAAAACAGTGCTGAGTAACCCAGCACAAGGCAAAACATTAAGCACAGCCTTCTACCGGGGGAGATTTTTCTTTTTCCTTTTAATTAAATTGTCTGAGGAAGCCAAGACACAGACAGAAAGAGACCGAGACTGTAAATAGTATAGAAAAAAAAAAAAAGAAAGAGAGCGAGAGAACCGATTGACAGAGGTATAAATGCCGGGTGGAGCCATACGGAGGAAGAGGAGGAGGAGGAAGAGGCAGGCGAAGCTTCACGTTAGCTCCAGGATCACTGTTAGGGTGAGCGCCAAAACTAGTCTGAAGCTGCGGTGGCCGGTGAGTGAACCTAGGCAGAAGGAGAAAAGGGATGGGGAGTTCGGGGAGCCATGTCTCGCCACTTGGGTTCAAAGCAGGATGGGGTCACCACCTTTTTTGGGGGGGATCCCCTTCCTGAACTTGCTATGGAGGTTGTGCAGGGTGGGCAGCAGGTCAGGGGTGCTGTGGGGAGCATCCGCAGGGTCCCTTTTGGTGCAAGGACATCCCTGCTGCCAAGGGCAAGGGCTTGGGGCGATGCAAGGATTGATGCTTAAAGGCTTGGGGCAATGCAAGGAGAGATGTTCTCTGCATGGTCCTTCCCTCCCTGGGGAGTTTTGGGTTGAAATACTGGTGCCACCACCACTCACCGTTGGAGTCCTCTGTTCCTCTGGGAATATTGGGGTTTTCTAATGGGAAAGAAATAGCAGAGATGGTTTTATTGGGGGGGAGAGATCAGTAAGGATTTGTGGAGGGAGGGGTGACCCCCATGGTGCCGTCGTACCGAAAACGATGAGCCGGGTGTGAGTGTCAGTGGAGCCCAGGGGGTTCTGGGCGGTGCAGCGGTACATGGAGCCGTTGAGCTCAGCCGGCACCCGCTCCAGCACCAGCTCCTTGCCGTCGTGCTCGGTGCTGCCATCAAGGAGCCGGCTCCCCACCCGCGTCCAGGTGAAGAGGGGCTCAGGGAAGACTTCGTTCTGCAGGGAGATGGGGGGGCTGTGAGATGGGCATAGGGAGTGAGCAAACCCTGTCTTGCACCTGGAGCAAGGACAGGGTACAGCCGAAATGTCCAGGGGTGCACCAATGTAGGGACCATGATGCAACCCAAGGCCAACCCCATAAAGTGCTGGCAGAGACGCAAGGCTGTCCGTTGGCATGGCATCGCCCCGTGGCGATGGGGGTGGGTGGGGATGCTGACCTGGAAGCCCTGCACCAAGATCCGCACAGTGTCTCCGACGCGGGCTCTCGTCGGGGTCATCGTGATTTTCGGGCCCTTGGGAGCAACTGCAAGGGAAGGGAATGAGAAGGGATGTCAGTCGAGCGAGGGGTTCCCGGTGCCAGTGGGTGCCCTTGGCTGGGGTTAATGATGATTTGATGAACGATCGTGGCGAGGGGGTGGCATGGCGTGTGCCAGCCCGGGGGGGCTGATGGCTTCATGATTGATGGACAGGCTGATGGATGTCCAAATGACTGATAGACAGGTAGGCAAGGACCCTGCAGGCGGATGAACGGGAAGACTGTGAGATTGATAGATGACTGTAATGGAATGCATTGGTGGTGAAGGACATATGTCGTAATCAAGCCTCTCTCTGCTCAGAAACAGGGGTCAAGAGGGATCAGGTCGGTCTGAAGCCATGGAGATGGGCACCTCAGAAAAGCACCCCCAGGACAAGGTGGCCTCGGTGAGTCACGCGCAAGTGCTGTTAGCATGGGAGACAGCCACAAAGCCTTGCTGGCACAAAATACCAAGCAGAGCCCTGTAAAGAGGAGGGGACCCCTTTTCTCATGCCAGACTTGGGGTGCCCTTGCCTGGTGCATTGTGGGGAAAAGCAGCAATGCAACCAACCATGGTGGGGTGACACCATGCTGGGTCTGTCCTTTGCTCCCAGCTGGGTCGGGGTTGTGTGGGTGTCCCTCCTGGGCCACGGATGGAATGGGACAGCCCCAGGAGCTGCCTGGTCTTTGCATGGAAGGAGCCTTTTGCAGACTC
This sequence comes from Astur gentilis, assembly GCF_929443795.1. Classification (NCBI taxonomy): domain Eukaryota; kingdom Metazoa; phylum Chordata; class Aves; order Accipitriformes; family Accipitridae; genus Astur; species Astur gentilis. The sequence goes on from NC_064880.1 coordinate 8,038,844, forward strand.
AGAGGGGAAAATGGGCAGGAGGGAGATTGTGCTTTGCCAAAAGTGGGTGTATCTTTTGTATATTCAAGTGCCACCATGGATGGGACAGGCTGAGCCTGGACAGCACCCCTGCATGACACAAGGGGACAAACAGCCACCAGAAAGCACATTGGTCTGCGGTTATGGACACTAGTCCTTGGAAAAGGCATCCATGCCCCAGGATGCTCTGCATGGACACGCACCAGAGACCACGGTTGTGCACTTCGACTGCTATATCCATGCAGGATCTGGCCCTTGGGTGCTGGAGCAGGAGTGATGGGCTGCAGGTGATTACACCATGCTATAGTCTGTACCTAAATATTTTCTGGTACTGAAGCAAGTGGTTTGTCTTGGTTTCAATATGGCTTTTATTGAGAGTGTATATATATTATATAGATATATGGAGGGGGTTAATGGGACATGTGCTGTGATGGTGCCAAAAAACTGGGTGTGGATGGTGGTGGTGGGACGCCCAGTGAGGTGCATAGGCTGGAGGCATCTTAGGGGATGAGGAGGGCTGTGGATTTGTGAGGGCAGTGTGGAGTAAGCTTTGCCATTACAGATATTGGAGCTACTGGGGGCCATCAAGGTCTTGGCCTCATTAGGAGCCCCAGAGGGTAGACACCTAAGCCTGATGAGCAACAGAATGTGTGAAAATGCAAGACTTTTAGGTTATTTTTTTGGCCAGTTGTATGCTGGGAGAGAGCTTTAATGCTCGGTAGGGAGGAACGGATAATGGAGGGTCTTCTATTAGCAAGAGAGCTGCTGCCCTCCTTGTTGACTGCCAACCTCCCGTTGACCTCCACGTTGCTGCCAACCTCCCACTAATTGAGGTGGTTGATGAGCTGAAGAGACAGAGCACTAGCATTGAGAGGCTGGTGCACACCGAATCCTGCGCCAAAGACGGGTCGAAAGCCAACGAGGCAAAGCTCTCCAGGAGATGGTGCATCATTGCTGATGCAGTGAGCCAAGTGCCCTACTTGGCCAGGAGCAAAACCCAGTCTTCTCCACCCAGCTCAAGGGGAGGAAGGCTAGAGCAGCCTGCCCAGGAGGATGCCCTGAAGCTGGAGCAGCCCCAGGGGAGAGCTCAGCCTCTTCTGATGGGGAACCAGGAGAAGGTAGGGGAGAGCCAGCCTTACCTGGGGGTAAGTTGCCCAGTCAGGGTGGGAGATTGTGTAGGGCAAAAATGAGGGGCCCCCTCACTATCTAACCTGTTCACTGGCTCCCAAGGTCACCTGGGGAGCTTCTGCTCTTCTAGGGTCCTGGGTATGCTGGGAGTCAGCCCAGAGGCCCTGACTTCAATCCCACCACCCTATCAATCACAGCTGGGGCCTCGCCAGCCCCACAGTCTGCCCCTGTGCAGGGGCCAGCCTGGGCCCTTGCCAGCAATCCCTATTGGGATGAGTTGGGGTCCATGGCATGTCCTCAGGTCTCCTGGGACTGGGTATAGATGGATGGAGGCTACATCATTATGGGGTGAAATTGTCGCCCCACCTTGCCCCAACATGACCCCAGTCCAGAGGAGCTCCTCTGTCCCATCCCCTCCCAGACTTACACCCCATAGGAGGTAACACTAAGGGGCTACCACCTTCCCACCTGCCCTGCAGGCAACCAAGGCAAAGAGCCACCAAACACCAGGTCCCCCAACATACCTTCCATCCCCAGCTCTAACACCTTCCTCCCTGCTCATCCCTACACCCAGCACAGTGCTGGCTTCCCCCCAAACCAGCCCCTCCTTGTCCCCCCTGCCCTGGTCCTATGCCTCTGCCCCTATAGACAAACACCCATCCCTTTCTCACTGAGGGGACTTCTGCCAGCACAGCCCCCCACCAAAAAAAAATCCAGGGCTGTGCCCACATTACCCTGCCACTGACATTGCTGCCTTGCTGTGATATCCCAGGAACCTCAATTCCCCTCTACTAGCCCCACACATCACCCCAAATCCCCACTGCCTGAGCCTACAACCCCCTCCCAACCCCAGCCCTCTGTCAACCCAGCAAACCCACCCTATAGCATCCCCCATGGCTGGCGGGGGGGAGCCTGCACCCCCCTCTGCAGGGCCAGACCTCGCTCCCCTTTACGGGGCACCCTGAGACTATGAGGACTTGGGGGGCAGCAGCCCCACAGCCTCTTTCCTTACCTCCCCTATGCACAAGGTGGTCTGCACCCCATAGACCTCCTTGGCACCCTCCCCACAAGCACCCCTATTCCTAGCACCCAGCCCCAGCTCACCCACCCCAAACTGCCCTTGCCCTCCTGCTCCTGCACCCCCCCTCCTGCCCCACACAGCCCCTCCATGTTCTTCCTCCCCTCCAACACCCAGCAAACCCCTTCTCTTGCCTGATGGCCCTGTGGCACCCTGCTTTAGCCTGTGGGTGTCTGAAAACCCCCAAAAGAAAAGCAAAAAAGTGCAAGAAGTGGAAAAACAAAAAGTGCAAAAAAAAAGTAAAAACTAGCAAAAAAATTGCAAAGAAAGCAAAAAAAAAAGAAAAAATGCAAAAAAAAAAATTGCCAAAAAAGAGAGCAAAAAATACTTGCCCCAAAATTGAAAAAAAAGTCTGCAAGATGTAGGCAAAAAGTGCAAAATAAGCCAAGAACCGCTCCCCCCTGCCTCCCCCAAACCCGGCTGCAGTGGCTGTGCTTACCAAGCGTCACCTCGGACTGCATGGGCATGGAGAGCGCCGGGTGCTTCACCTCGCAGCTGAAAAGCGCCTCGTTGTCAATTTGGGGGTTCAGGGTCCAGGTGAGGGTGGCCCGCGCCTCCACCGTCCCATCGCTGACGGGCGCGTGCGTGTGGCGGAAATAGTAGATGGGCTCCGCCACGTGCACCCATCGTGGGAATTCCCGGCTCACCACCGTTTCAGGGATGGTTTCGGTGACGGGACCCCGCTCGGCTGCCAGCCCCCGCGGGGGGTCCGCCGTGGCCAGGGGTCGCCCACCTCCCACCTCCCCTTCGGCCGCCAGTGATTTTGGCACCTTGGTGTCATCCAGGTCACGGTGAAGGAGGTTACGGGGTGCCCAGCTCCCGGTGCCGGCCGGCGGCTCCGGCAGCGGAGTGGCCTCGATGGGCTCCCCGTCCCGCTTGAAGTACACCTGCATGGGGAAAAAAGGGACAGTGAGCCCAGCGGGGACAGCCACCACCCTGGACATCCCCAGCATCCCATCCCCTTGGGTAGCTTTGGATGGAGCTCTTTCCTAAGGTCCCTGCAGAAAGATGCTGCAGGGTAAGATTTGGGTAGCAGGCAGCTATTTGCTTTATTTTGCTTCCAAAAGCAGCACGTATATGCTATATATTTTATATATATATATTTATGTTGGCTTCATATGTATATATGAAAGATAAACCCTCCAGGGGCTCACCAGCGGTGCGGGTTTGCCACCAGAGACCACACACACCAGGGTGAAGTTCTGTGCCTGGTAGCGGCTGAAGGGTGCCGGCGTGTCAGCAGCGAGCACCGAGATGGATGTCGGAGGAGCTGCCGGGGAGCAGAGCCGGGCATTAGCATGGCATCCTCGACACCCACCCATCTCCATCCTCGTCCCCGTCCCTGTCTCTGTCCTCATCCCCGTCCCTGTCCCCATCCTCATCCCCATCTCCATTCTCATTCCCATCCTCATCCCCAACTCCATCTCCATCTCCACCCCCATCCCCATCCTCATCCCCATCCCTGTCCCCATCCCCATACTCATCTCCACCTCTACCCCTGTCCCCATCCCTTTCCCTGTCCCCATCCTCATTCCCATTCCTGGGGATGGGAAAACGAGCCAAATCCCCGCTGTCCCCCCACCCTGAGACCCCGCAGCCCTTTCCCCACCGATCCCACCCAGATGGGGTCTAGACTTACCCATCACGTTAAGGAATATGTTCCCAGAGGCCAGGACCACTTTCTCCCGCGTGGCTCGGTCGTAAATCCCCACGTGACACTCGTAGGGACCGTTGTCCGAAATGCGAACCTCGGGGAGGCTGGGGAGGAGAGACAGGACTCATTACTTGTTCCCCCTCCATCCCAACCCCGTTTTCCCAGGGGATGCAGCGGTCGGCGTTCAGATATCACAGCATCGGATGGGGTTGGCTTTTGCCAGCGACGGGGATCAATAAACTATTAATAACTGCAAAGGCTGCAGGAGAGAGCTGTGTAATGCGGTTTAGCAGCTGGAGTTTACCGGCACTGACAGCTCCTCAGGAGGGTAAGTAATTGCATTATCGAAAGGAGAAGCGTACGGGAGGTAAAGGCACCGCCGAGAGCAAAAACCCGCGAAGCATGGACATTAAATGCCTGTGAAACACCGATGTTAAAGGCGCGGCACCGGACGTTACAGGCTGCTTGGGCAATGCAACAGCTGTAGCAAAGCGTGGCGGATAAAAAGCATCAAAAGCCCAAACTCGAAGCAAACCCAGAGCATGCTTCAATTGATATATTATCTAGAGTCTTTATATAGATATGAAAAAAACCAGGAGAGGAAGAGATGTGCAAAAGGATCAGTGCTACTGGAGGTGGAAATGCTCATGCCAGCTGCAAAGGAGCCGCTTTGCTGACCGGCAGCATCCCACCCCATCGGCCGGCAGCTTTGCATCTTGCTGGCCAGCAGCATCATCCCTCACCAGCTGGCAGCATCATCCTGCCTCGACAATTGGCAGCATCCCACCTCGCTGGCCAGCAGCATCCCACCTTGCCGGCTGGCAGCATCCCACCTCGCCAGCCCGCAGCATCCCACCTCGCCGTCCGGCAGCATCCCACCTTGCTGGCTGGCAGCATCCCACCTCACCAGCCAGCAGCATCCCACCACGGCAATAAGGACGGGGGCAATTCCTGCACGGAGCACCCGGCAAGCCACCCCCCAGCAGCTTAAACCCCCCCACTTTTCTGGACAAACCCAGGCGTGCGCCTTGCAGGGCTTCCCCAGCTGGGGTGGGGGGGGGGGAAATCCTGCGCTGGTTTGCTGGATCCTTTCGGAAAGCCCCTGGCTGCCTTCCCACGCCTCCTCCTTGCTGTGTGAGCCCCCCGCCAGCACAAACAAGCCCACGTCGAAGCGAACAGTCACTTGGCAGCTCCTTTTGATTGGCTACAATGCTTTCAACTAAGCCTCCACCATCTGTTCCAGCCTCTAACTACCCACGCACAGAGTGGGAAATCATCCATACCCTTTGTTAGCAGCACGCAGGAGCAGTTTCGGTCCCCACCAGGCTGGGGACCCTCTCCATCTCAGTGGCTGCCCCTCGCTGTGAAGGACAAGCCCTTTAGGTTTGCATGCGGATTTGGGCGTAAAATGGTCCTAACTGGGTTGGTTTGATGTTTCTGTGAGCAGTAGGGACCAGAAAGAGGGGACCCCCTAGCCCTGCAAAGCTAAAATGCTGCCTGTCATGTCCTTTGCGTCCTCTAAGCATGCTGGAAATAAGGAAAAAAATTATATAGATATTCATAAAGCAGTGCCTTATTCAACAAGGGTGGGTTTTTAATCAGAGGATGGGAAAAAAATCCAGGGTTGGATATCTCCCGGCTTTGCTCTTCACATCTGAGCAGGCGGCGTTCAAAGCCGGTATGAAAAGAGGCAGCCCCGGCAGCCCTCTGCGCCGTGCAGATAAGAGCCGTGCCGCCTGGGATAACGCTCCGTGGGACGGCACCGACGTGACCGTGCCATTACAAAGATTCAAAAAAAAAAAAAAAAAAAAAAAAAAAAAGATGAAAATACAGAAGGGTAAAATGAAAGGGAGAGAAAACCCGAGTGGAAACAGCTGGGAAGCAACGGACCCATCACCAAACCCTTCCCAATGTTGCTCCTCTTCTTCACCAGAGCCCCAAATAAGGCAGGACCCCCCCACCAAAAAAAGGCATCAATCCAACAATTCCAAAAACAAGCTCTTTTCATACCCTCCGAGAAATACCTCCTTTCTCCCCAGGCATGTTGCTGTTTTCCTCTGAAAACAGCTGTGTGAAAAGACTTTTACCACGAACATCCCCGGCTCCACGGACGATTTGCCGGCGCCGTGCCGACGATTACCAATGCTTTTAAGTGCTTGGTCCTAGGGCGGTGAAATTTTCTGCTTGCAAATTCTATTAGTTCTACAATATGTGGTGAAAGGGAGAAAAACGGAGAGTTTTGAGCCAAAAAAAGCAGCTGCTTTGCCTCGCCGGGACGGTGCAATGTCCTTGTCCCTTGCTCAAGGGATGCTTGTGGTCGGGATGTCTCGCTCCGTGCACAGGGGGATGTTTTATTCTGGTTTAATTCCCCGACTTTCCCAGTGCTCCCTGCTAGAGGTGAGCAACAGCCAAATTCAGTGCCGAGTGAAACCGCTGGGTTTATGGCAGGAAAGCAAGGCTGTTGAGTTAGGGAATGTGTAATCCGTTTGTGAGGTTGCCAAAACGTCCTCCAAACAATAATTAGTCGTGTCAGAAATTTGTACAACAACCGAGTGAGTGGCTGAGCGGAGCCCGTGCTACGTGGGGAAGCAAAACTTGAGAAGCAGAGCAGCCCCTGAGCATCTCCTGAACTGCCCCCTGAGCAACCTCTGATCATCGCCTGAGCAGCCTCTGAGCATCCCCTGACCCTCCTGAGCATCCTCTGAGTATCCTCTGAACATCCCTCTGAGAAACTTCTGATCACCACCTGAGCAACCTCTGAGCATCCTCCTGAGCATCCCCTGACCCTCCTGAGCATCCTCTGAGCATTCCCTGAACATCCCTCTGAGCAACCTCTGATCAACGCCTGAGCATCCTCTGAGCATTCCCTGAACATCCCTCTGAGCAACCTCTGATTATCGCCTGAGCATCCTCTGAGCATTCCCTGAACATCCCTCTGAGTAACCTCTGATCATCACCTGAGCATCCCCTTGAGCATCCTCAGCATCACCTGAGCATCCTCTGAGCATCTTCTGAACATCTCCTGAACAACCTCTGAGCATCTCCTGAGCCTCCCCTGAGCAAGCCCTGTGCACCCTCCTGAGCAACTCTTGAGCATCCTGAGCAACCCCTGAGCATCCCAAGCAACCGCTGACCCTACTGAGCATCCTCGGAGCATTCCACCATGCAATCTCTGAGCATCCCAAACATCTCCAGAGCCTCCCTGGAGGAGCAAGCTCTGTGCATTCTCCTCAGCAACCCTTGAGCATCCTCTGAGCAACCCTTGAGCAACCTCTGATCATCCCTCCAGCCCTGTTTTCCTGCTTCTTCTCCACTCTATATTCACATTTAAACCCATGCAGCCATCTAACATAATTGCTCTTGCTTATAATAAAAAATAGCTCTGACTGTAGCAGAAAAAACCAGCACACACCCCCCCCCCCCAAATTCAAATTCCAAAGAATTAGAAAGAATTTCACCCTTGTACACATGCTTATCCGATGGGATGCCAAGCCCTTTCCAACCTGTACGTGGATATTTGCAGGTGCAAAGCATCATATCACCTCGAGGAAACGACTGTATTTTCCCCACCATACACAGAATTTTTATTACCCCACACTGGGAAAAATGAGCTTTGAAATCCGATTGGCGAATTCTAATTTGAAAAGGAAACAAAGAAAAAAAATCTTGAAAAATAAATACTTCACACCAGCCTCTTTGCCTTGAATTAAGCCTCTCCCTGACATTTTTTTCAGGCTCCAGTTTTGTTTTTATAACACCAGCAATAAAGCAAGTGTGTAATTAGTAATAAAGCTGACACTCCTGCAAGTGATTTCGCACTTGGAAGAAAAGCAAAGACAAGCTTCCACACTGCCTGTTTTTTTTATATATATATTTTTTAATTTTTTTTTTTTTTCCCATGCCTTGTTTTTCTTTGCCCATTTTCACCCAGAAATCTCCAGTGATGTCACCTTTTCCCTAGGGACAAGCAGGACCTTAGGGACAGACCTCAGATATTTGGTGTCGGCGCATTAAGGGACAATAATTGCAATACAATGAATCCCCAACGACAGCCAAAGAGAACACGCCGAGTATCGCCATAATACCCTCAACTGCCCCCAAATGGGGGAAAAATTCCTAAAAATAGGCATTAAAAAGCAGCTGGCATGCCAAAGGAGGCAATATTGGGGTGACTTACCGCACAGTGGACTGGTAGACCAGATCCTCCCTCTTCCGATAATTTTCCATGTGCGAGAAATTGGTGGAGAACATGGCATCGAAGGTGAAGATCTTCTGCTTGATGGTGCCACCATCAGTGACCTGCAAAAAAAACCCCCATATATGAGATGACCATGGTCACTTTTGCAAATGCACGAGCAGCTTTGTACCTACTTTTTAATTTTAAAAGTATTTTTATTTTTAATACTTCTATTTGCTATCTTTTAATTTGCAATCTTTTTATTTGCAATATTTTAATTAAGATTTAAAACTATTATTTATTTATTATGACCCTGCTGAGGCTAAGAGAAAAACCCGCGTGTTTCTGCCCAGTTTTTGTATCACCAACTCCTATGTCCAGCCGCTCACTGGGGTTGTAATTTTTAAGTGGAAGAAGGCTCTTTTTAGGATTGGGGAGGACTTGTTTGTTCCCTGTGTCCCCCTGTGCCTTCAGATTTATCTCCCTCTCTTGCGAGGAGCAAAGTTTAGTACAAAATTAAGGAGGAAAAGGCAGAGGAAAGAATGCAGAGGGGTGATGGGCATTTTGGGGCTAGAACAGCTCAGATTGATCCATCAAAGGGTTAGAATAGTCTTTTTTTAACAAGGCCTGGCACAGGAGAAGGGGATTTTGGGGATTAACTCCCCCCCTAAACCAGCATCTCTAGGGAGGACACCCCACTCTTCTCACCTAGCACTTCTCCCCCACTTGGGCTAAACTCAACTTTCACTCCAAATTTTCTCTTTTCCTCCTTTTTTTTTAATGGCAAAAAGGAAAGGGAAAAAAAAAAAAAAAAAAAAAAAGCTGTCACTAAAACCACCTCTTCAAATTTATTTGCCAAGGCTGAGGCTTTTATTGCAAAGAAAATACATGCTGGCACAGACGCGGGATAAAGAACTGCAAGAAGAATTATTGGAGTTGTAAATCTCCGGCCTTGGGAACGAGGGGAAGTTTTCAAGGACGCGTTCGATTTTTCCCGACTTTTATTTACGCCCTGGGGTGGGTTTGGGAAGAAACCTTGCAGCTGTTCCCGGATCGAGAAGCTCTTCATGTATCATCTCCAAGGGTTTTCTTAGGATTATTTTGGGGGATGCAACAGAGTGGTTGCTGCAAGGAGGGATGCTCAGGGGAAAGGGGTGGGGAGCGGTGGAGGTGATACCCATGGATGCAGCCACAGGAGTTCCCCAGCACATCTGGACAGATACGGGCAAAGCAGGAAAGCACCAAATTAGATCTGAGGATGGGAATGGGGAAATTGCAACTCAAAGCATCTCTCGTGCTGCTGCTCACCCGGACCTGTCACATTCCCCTGAGGATGCACGGCAAGGGAAGATGCCGCAACCCGGTCGCATCCTCAGGGGATTACAGGCAGTTAATAGGCTCCTATGAAAAGGCGCATAGAAAATAGTCTCTCTCCAGGGATTAGACCTACTTTCAGCCTTTTATCTGTGCCCTGGGGTCAATTTTTTTGGAGAGGAGCTACATCTAAAGTTGCTGGTGAACCCACGGGGGTGCGGGAGCAGCCAAGCCCAATGTTTCTTGTTGGGGAAAAAAAGGATGATAATTTGGCAGCATCCAACAGTGATTGCCCCAAATTATGTGCCCACACCAAGGAGTGGGAGGAAAAAAGGATGGGAGGAGAGGAAAAGGCATGTTTAAGGCACCAGAGCCAAGTTCAGGCCACCCGAGGCTGCCTGCTGCATTATTTATAAACCCCAGTAAAAATCTTATTCCTGACAAAAACCCGGTGATTGCCACTGCGTGGGGAGACATTAACCTCCTGCTCCTTCCCGCTGTCGCAGAGACAGCCGCCCTCCTGCTTCTCCCCCCGTCGCTCTCACCTCACCGGCAACCCGGCAGTTTGCTGTCCCCAAAATACGCTGGCACCATTAATATTGCTGGAGCCTCTCGCCGGGGTGCTCGGAGAGTTAGATAAGCATCGGGGAGTGATGGATGGGGGACCGAGGGGAGAGGAGGAGAGGGCTTTTGGAGGACAAAGTGGGTTGTAAAGGGACAGGAGGTCTCCGTAGCACCTTGGGACATGGGGCGTCATGGTCCAGAGTCTTTCAAGCACCCTCATCCTGGGGCTGAATTTACACCATTTCCTCCAAGGAAACGCAACGAGCACTTGCTACAGCAGGAGGGAAAATACCCTAAAGGGGCTGCAAGGGGTGACTGCAATGCTTAGCGTGCTTTGGTGGGGTAGCACTGGCGTTTGCAGCATCCCCAGGCTGTGTCCAAGGCTATGTTGCAGCCGCTGGGAGAAAGGCATCATGCTGGAAACCCCCTTTTAAAACTTTTTTTCTGCCCCTCTCCCCAGCTTGCTCGAGTATCTGCATTTAGCTCAGCTGGCTGAAATCCTTCTTCCCACCTGAGCTTGCTGGACTTCTCAGTCCTGCCTTGCTCAGAGCCACTCAAAACATCACCACCAGCAAATCTGGCTTCCCAAAATAGAGAGTAGTTGATTTATTTGTCGAAACCTGGATGGGTTGATCCCAAAATGAGCACCATGACCCACCTCCATCCCCTTAAATGGCAGCACCCATGCTGGTACTCCCCTCTCCAGCATTACTAAACCACATGCACAATCAAATCGATATCACAAAAGGGTCGCACAATTTTGGGAGGCACAGCCCAGGCTCCCCGCTGCCTCCCCGGAGCCGGAGCTATGCCCTTGCCCAGCAGTAATAGAGAGTTCAATAAACTGTGCTGATCCTTGTGACCTTCTCTCCCCGCCTGAGCATGAGGAATTAAAAGAGTTCCCTATACTGACATTTAAATTATCATCTCTGAAGCACCGAGACAACCCAGCCAGCGTGTAGATGAATGGCACGAGTCAGACCTCTCGCAGTTACTGGCCCAAGATCTCTCCATCAGCGGCTTTGCTCAGATTTTAGAGAATTTCTCTGCAGCCGTAAACCTCAAGATTTTTCCCTAAAGGGGAGCAGGTTTATAAATCAGAGGCACAACCTGCTGTGAATTCAGTTGGCTTGAAAATTTGGAGGGGGCTGCAAATTTCTGGGAGAAGCTTTCCATGAGCGAGAGGTAAAAAGTAGCATCCTGGTGCCTCCAGCCCTGCTCCTCCTGAGCATCCCCAAACCAGCATCCCCAAATTTGCCAGGGCTCTGGGCTTTCCCAGCAGCATCATACGGCGTAGGAAGGGCTCGCAACAGCCTCAGCACATCGAGTGCCCTTCGCTTGGCTCCTCCAGCCCATCTTCCCCCCTCCCCTGGAGCCGATGCTGCTGCGAGCAATGACTTTATCACTGTCACCAGCAACATTTCCAGCTCGGAGCCACCACGGGAGACGCCGGCCGGAGCTGTAACGTCTCATTTCTCCTAATGGGCAGTGGCAGAGGAAGCCCCCGCAGGGACTGTGCTTTGTCACCATCGATCAGGCAGCTCCGAGCGGCGCCAACATCTGTAATGCATCGGTCTCTACTTGCCATGGCCACAGGTTTTGGAGCCCCGGGGTCTTCGCTGGGCAGGGACCGGCCTGATGAGCCCCTCGATGGAGCAAAATGCTTTGCGATCCCCATGCACCGAGCTGGGGATGTTAGAAACAAGAGCTGTTGCACGAAGGATGGGGAGAACGGCTTGCAAATGGGGTGAGGGGGTCTGCGGGGTCATGGTGTACATCCCCTTGCCTGCAAAGGCCACGTTAATGGGTGCTATGGAGAGAAGTGCTCATGCATGGGTGCTACGGAAAGCAATGCCTGTGCACCATAAGTGCTATGGAGAGAAATGCCTGTGTATGATGGGTGCTACAATGAGCTGTGCCTGTACACCATGGGTGCTACAGAAAGCAATACCCACGCACCATGGGTGCTATGGAGAGCAGTGCCTGTGTATGATCGGTGCTACAGAGAGCAATGCCTGTGCACTATGGGTGCTACAGAGAGCAATGCCTGTGCACCATGGGTGCTACAGAGAGCAATGCCTGCGTATCATGGGTGCTACGGAGAGCAATGTGTGTGCACCATGGGTGCTATGGACAGCAATGCCCGTGCAAGGGCGCTGTAGACAGCAATGCCAGCCCTGGCTCTGAGTTATTCTCCTTCTTGCTAATTAGACTGAGTGCCAAACTCTAATTAATTGAGGCAGAGCCACTCCCCCCTGGACCCGAGGGCTCCCCTTCATCCCTAGCTCTCACTGCCAGACATCCCCAGGCCAAGCCCCTGGTCTCTGCCGGGCAGAGGGACGGCAAGTGTGGGAGCGCTGCTCTCCGCCGGGGAATCATGCCTGGCCCTCGCCTGCCACCAAAAATCTGCAAAACACTTTTTTGCAATTACCATCATCTCATCCGAGCCCCCGGCTGTGTGTACAGGCTGGCTGCTGCCGGCTGCCTGCGTCCCCCGCCGCTGCCAGATGTCTGTACAGAGCCAGAACAGACACTCAGAGGATTTTCCCTCCCTCTCCCGCTTCTGTATTATTTTTTTTTAGAGCTCTGCACTGCTGCAAAAAGTAATTTTCTTCCTCCCCAGCCCTTGCTGCGGCGTGGCAGTGACCATACTAATCAGGTCTCGAGCACGACCCCTGAGACGTCTGCGATGGGAGCCAGCTAACAGCTTGACAGCTCCGTGTCTTCCCGGACTCATTACAAGCTCGTTTGCAAGGATGCCACCACCCTCGTCTCCTGCAAGGATTTTTGGGCACTTGCCTAATGTACAAGGGGTTTGGGCCCATGTTTGCACATGTTCTCAGGCAAATCACACCTTCTGGAGATGAATTTACCGTGGAGGGGGGCGGTTGGATATTAATTAACACCTCTGCAGATGGTGCATGTTCCTGTTTACATGCTGAAAAAGCCCCTTTGTTCATCCCAGGTCTCCTCGAGTCTTCTGCATTTGAAGTGACCTGGAGTGGTGGCTCATGCCGAGAGGTTTCCCGACTCGAGAAAACATTGTCCCTTGCTGCCAACCCTGCTTGCCGTCCCTTGGCCATGGGGGTCCCACGGGTATTGCTGGAGAGAGGGTCTGGGAGGGGGTGCCGGCTTGCAGCACGGTGCTTCTTGGTGGGGTTTTACCTGCCTTAACCATGGCAAGAAGCCCCTTTACGCCTCACAGCCTTCAGCCTCGGTGTGTGCACACCCCGACAGGTTGTGCACCCATCCCATGGGTTATGCAGGCACCCAACAGGTTATGCACCCACCCTGATGGGTTATACATGCTTTCAACAAGTTATGCATCCCATACCCCGACGGGTTATGCACGCACCCGACAAGTTATGCATGCGCCCTGATGGGTTATGCACACTCCCGATGAGTTATGCATGCATCCCATGGGTTATGCACGCACCCTGATGCGTTATGTACACTCGTGATGAGTTATGCACGCACCCTGATGGGTTATGTACACTCCTGATGAGTTATGCATGCATCCCATGGGTTATGCATGCTCCCGACAGGTTATGTATGCTCCTGACAGCTTATGCACATACTTCGATGGGTTATGCATGCACCCTGATGGGTTATGTACGCTTCTGATGAGTCATGCACACCTGACAAGTTATGCATGCACCTCAATGGGTTATGCACACACTCCATGGGTTATGCATGCTCCTGACGGGTTATGCACACTCCTGATGAGTTATGCACCCACCCCACGGGTTATGCACACTCCTGATGGGTTATGCACGCTCCTGATGGGTTGTGCACACATCCTGACAGGTTATGTACGCAGCCTATGGGTTATGCGTGCTCCCCAGTGGGTTAAGCACCTACTCCATGGTTTTGCATGCTCCTGACAGGTTAGGTATGCACGCCATGAGTCATGCATGCACCCCGATGGGTTATGCATGCTCCTGACAGGTTATGCACACACCTTGATGGGTTATGCACGCTCCAGATGAGTTACACACACACTCCACGGGTTACGCACCCACCCTATGCTCTACACCAAACTGCTGCTATCGAGTTTGCTGCCGCACACCCTCTCTTTTGCATTCTGCCCCCACCTCCCCTGCCCCGCAACCCAATGTGTGCCCCTGGAGCAGATCTGCATCCTTAAACTCAACGAGCTTGCTCTGCTCCCTGTAAAATAAAGCAAGGGAAACGGGAGCCCCAGCGAGTCCCCACACCACCCTGCTCTGCTGCTCCGGTGCCATGCACAAAGATGCTGTTAGGGTGATTTACAAATGGTATTAACTCCGCAGCCCCAGCATCTCCACCCCTGCTTGCCTGAGACCATCCGTCACCTCCTGCATGGGCGACCTGTGACTGGGGGTTGGGGCAGCTGCAAAAGTCCATGAGCGAGACAAGATGGGGGGGAAATGGGGAAACCCCCCTAAAAACAGAAGGGAATTTGGGAAATCCTGAGATGCTCTATGAAAAACCCAACTTTCTGATTGTGGGAAGCTTCCTGGGAAAAGTGAAAAAGGGAAGGGGGAGTAAAAAACCCAGAATAAAAGGATATTCCCTGTGATAAATATTAAAGCTGGGTTATTTTTTCCCCTCCCACTGTCTCTGTGGTTTCTTGGAGCGTAATTTGCTCGGCCACCCTGGCGCGTCACCCTCTCGCCGAGGGTTCCAGCATCCCTCTGCGCAGGGGGGATTATGCAAATCCAGCCCCAGCTCGCGAGAAAGTGGGTTAATCCAATATTACCGAGTGGAAAAGGGAAGGAAAAACCTGGTGGAGGTGGCAGTGCCGGTGGAAGGACCACTGTGCAAAAAGCCTCTTCACCAAAATAAGGGGGAGATGAAGCCAATTGCAAGCCACAATTTAGGTTCGGGGCAGTTTTTGGTTTATACTTTGATATTTCTCTGCTTGCATCCCCTACACACCTAAATACACATATTTATAACAAACAACAGCCAGGACTTAATGGAAATACTCCTGCATATGCACCACACTTCAGCAACTGAATATATATCAGTCCAGAGAGCACCTTTTCCTATTTATAAATCTGCCTGGATGCAAAGAAGAGCTTTAAGGCAGAGGTGCTCCTTGTTCAGGGAGCAGAAACAGGACGGTAAAGCCAAGAAAAAATGTCTTACAGCAAAGGGCAGCCACTTCAACTGAGGCCACCGGCCCAATTACCTCTTTCTTTGCCTCTTCCGCGAGTAAACGTGCAAGCAAAGAGCTGAGTTTTTTCCCCATCCTGGAAAACTTCTAAGTTTCTCTGCTCAAACCTCCATGGGGGTTTTATTTGTGTTTGGCAGCTTATCCTGAAGTTCCCCAGAGAAAGCCAGAAATACTGCTCTGGACCGTTATATCTGAGGCTGGATCCAGGCTCGGTGCAGATGGGAGTGATGTTGGTAGGGGGGGAAGCTACAGGCTCCAAATCCCCCCTCCCCAAATAAAACTACATGCTGTAAGTCTTGCTTTGCTCCAGATCAGCATCCCACATCCATGAGTATTTTGGGGACAGGAACAGGAAGGGGGAAGATTTTGGGCAGAGGCTTGAAGAGCCCAATGTGGAGAGCCCAGCACTGCTCCCCAGGCCCTGAACACCCTCAATTTTACATAATTTCCCATGTAGCATGAAAACCACCCACTTTTTTTGCATCGTTTCACACCTAGCAGGCAAATCCTCTTTGCACAGCAGTGTTGACCTGAGCCCCCAGCTCCCGAACCCTCGTGCAAAGCCCCCGGCACCAAACTGAGCCTGCCAACTCCAAATCCAGCTGGAAAACATAACAAAACACCTGGAGAAAGCCTCACGGAGCCCTCAGGATGATTGCAAAGCTATTTTACATCTCTTCCCCCACCCCAGTTTTCAAAGGCCAGCCTGCCTGCCTGCTTCACCAAATCGATATGCCCATCAGCGAGAGCACCGTCTGCCTTTCTCTCCGCCATCCAGCTTTGACCTTCTGTTGTACAGGAGCAAACCAGCCAGGTGGCTTCATGTCCCCATCCCCAAGGACAGGGAGGAGGCACCAGTGTCACTTACCCGGTACCAGACGATCTCCCGCATCTTCCCATCTGTCTTGAAGTTGCATTTCAGGGTGACGGCATCTCCCACCACCACGGGTGGCAGCGGCTCAATGCTGACTGTCAGGTAGGCTGGAAAAGTTAAAAAAAGGAGAAGAGATGTGAGCTACCAGGGAAGGATGGGGCAGGGAGTTGAAGTACTGTTCTCAGATGGTTTTGTGGTATTAATAGCTCTGCTGTGGGGAGCAAATGCTGCATCCCACATAGGGATAATGCATGGGCAAGCCCATCAGTGTGGCATCTTGCCCCCTTGCAGCGATGAATTTTGGCTGCTCCCAATGCACCAAAAAAGGAAAAACTGGGGAAAATCCTTCCTGACCTTAGTTACCAGCTTATGGCACCAAAATGCAAGGACTGACCGTTTCACTGCTCTTCTCCCCAGCTTTGCAAAACTGCCCACATTTGCCCAAATAAACCCTGGGCACTCAGATTTTAAGGCTCGCCTTGGTCCACGCAAAAAGCCTTGATCCCACCGGCCACCTTTCCTACCTGCAAACTCAAGCCCATCCTTCCTATGAAGATATTGGCTTTGACTGTCTACAACCCACATTGGTTCTCTCCCCACTGCAGACCAAGTTTCTCTGCCCCATGCTTGCTTTAAAGCCCTCTAAATTACTCATTTCTTATGGGAACGGGTCCAACAGATTAATCAGAGGATGTGCAAAGCCCAACCTGTGGTTTTACAGCCCAGCCTTGGCCAACAGCCTGCTTCTTCCCCATCTCCCCCATAGCTGGATGCAGGAATTGTCCTGTAGCAGAGGGAAAATCAGAGCATGGGCGGTTCCGTCTGGCTGTTTTCTCCCCATTTCCCCTCGATTTTCTGCAAAACTATTGCAGGAGCACGGAGCAGCCAGGGTCAGAAGGGCAGGCAATTGCATTTCTATTTTATTTTCCTCTATTTCCTCTGGCTGCTGGAAGATGTCAGATTGACAGCCTGCTAGATCCGAGCCTTTCTTTAGCATGCTTGCCCTGACCGGACCCGTTTGACAGCGTTTCCAACCAGGGCATCCCAAAACAGCCCTTAACTCACTGCAAAAGTTTTTTTTTTTTTTTTTTTTTTAATTACCGCTTGCATCAGGTGGAAAAGCAATGCTGAAAAACTCCAGAGCGCCTGGGAAACAGGAGCAAGTTTGGAAATGGGGCTGCAGAAACTGAGAGTCCTTTGCAGAAGATCCCCCCCAAAGAGGGGAAGGTGATTTTATATGTCCCACAGCCAGCGATTCGAGGCTCGCATCACTTGTAAAACAAGTTACCGGTGTTTTTGCAATAAATCTCAACCACGACCTGTGGGAGAGCACGCTGCACGCACACGTGCCTGCTGCAACAGCAAGGCAGCATGGCCCGGCATATTGAGCACGGGGCTCTAAAATTCAAGAAACCCTCTTTGCGCTGCTTTTTGGAGGGGCTGCAAAAGCAAATTTGCTGCTGCAATCAACTGGATGCAAGGAAATTTGGAAAAAAGTGGATTTTTTTGGGATGGGGGTGAGTACTGGAGAGTGCTTTGCAGCATTGCGCAGCAGGTGCCTGGGAGACAGCAGCACCGAGCAGGGACGGGGGCTCAGTTAAGGGCTGTTTTCAGCCCTGAAATGGTGCACGGCAAAATGGGTTTTAATATTGCATCTTTGCAACCCCAGCCCAACGCCTCTCTCCTTGCTGATGGCGACCCAAATCCTCGCCAGCAGCCGTGCTTGTTTGGGGCCGGCTTCTATCCAGCCTCTCTCCTCGCCTGGACAGGGTTTATTTTAGCACGCTAAAGCGGGGATTAATTCCTTGCGGCTGCCAACGCAGCACGCGGTCCCCTCAAAATTGGGGCTTTGCAGATGTAGAGAGGCGGCAATGGGAGAGGGAGGAGGAGGAAGAGGAGGGATGCAAGGAAGGTCAGGCGAGGTCTTGCAGCCGGTGCCCCGATTCCTCCCGGTTTGCTTTTGACATTTCCAAAAGAAAGATGAGCAACAGGCACAAAAGCAAAGGGAGGGGGATGAGCAAATGTTTTGCAGCACGGTGGCATCTGCCCAGAGGAAATCAGGGACGGATTCGCACTGGGAACGGAGGCTCCACACGAGCGGAAGAGCTCTGTCTCTTCATCAACCAGCATTGGGAGCCTCTGGGTGAGATTACATCCCCCTCCTGCCCTGGGCGCAGATCAACGGGGTGATTAAATAAAGCCGGCGGCAGAACGGATGGGTGACAAAGACAGAGTTAAGATTGCATTTTCCCTCGTGCCCATGAATTATTGAGATACAGGGGTTCCTGGCTTGTAATTGCAGCATCTCCAGATGGTTTTCCTTCCCTCTTGCCACAGCATTGCCTTTCAGACCCTGTGCATGGCAATGGGAAGCTGGAGTATCTCCATCCCAGTCCAGCCAGGTGTTTTGGTGGTGCTTAGACCATCTGGTGACGGTTGGTGGCTTTTTAAATAAAAAATGGCCAAGCTTGGGGTAAGCCCAGCCACCTACCTCCACTCGTGCAGTAAATGCATTGGCCCAAGCATTTCCCCAAGCAACCCCCCCTGCAAACACATCCCCAACCTGCATCTTCTAGATGGCTCAAAAAAAGCCAAAATGGGCCTTTTTTTTTTTTTCTTTTTTTTTTTTTCCCCCCCTCTGCTCCCTTTACATGCTGCAAAACCGCTTGGAGATGGCAATGGGGCTGCAGCCCACCAGCTCCCACCTCTACACCCAATAATTCAGGCTCAGCTGTGCTGGGAGAACAGCTGCTCCTTAAAAATACTGGAGTGTAACCACAGGATGCTCCTGCACTTCTCCTGAGCAGATCCTGCATGGCAAACCTGAAGCTTTGGAGCTCCATGATTTATTGCGCCGGTGCCAGGGGGTGGGACAGGGACCACACAGAGAGCTGATGCTGGAGCTCCAGCAATGCCTGGAAGGGGAGGGAAGGCAAAACCCTACCTGCTGGAAGAGCATCAGTTGCCTGAATTCAGAGCAAAATCACCCCAGAAGATGGGGAAAAGAAGGAGGGAAAGAGCACGAGCGAGAGCAGAGAGAAACAGATGCATGTCTCCAGAGGAGCCAGCCCCCAAAATGCTAAGGATGTATGTAGAGGAGGGGGAAAAGCAGGGAAAATAAAGCCAGGTGCTGAAAAATAAAGCAGGAATCCAGATGGAGCCATCCAAAACCCACTGTTTTGCTGTGGCTGACATGCGCATCTCATCCCTCGTCCCTCCCTTCCCTTTGCTTTCCGACAGCGGAGGACGGCGAAGTGTCACCAGTCCTCAAAATCCCTGGTTTGGTCCCTTTTTTTGATTTACTGGGGAGAAGAAACCAGCGGTGACAGGTATTACTGAATTTTAAGGACTATTAAAACAGGGCTGAGCATCAGATTTGCACCTCCAAAGGAGGAGCTGAGCCCAACATAACATCTCCATCACCCTCTGTGTTATCAGCATCCCAAAGGCAACTCTGAACCCCAAGGCTCCTCTCCTTCCCCTTTGCTCTTTTTAAATAAGACATATTTCATAGCAAAAGCTGTGCCGGGCCACCCTCTGATTAGATTCTCACCTATGGAAATTCAGCCTTCTGATTAGATCGCATCCCTGGGGAGAAATGAGTATTTTTGCTAGCGAGCGGTGGGAATTCTTGTGACATCCAGATTAAGGGGAAAAAAAAACAAAGGGAGGGGGAAGGGAGAGATAAATGAAATGTCCTTTTAAATCAGGAGTGACACATTAATAAAAGGAGCACATTGTAACATGTTCAGCGCTTTCAATTACAAAATAGCTGCGAGGGAGGAGGCAGGTTTCATCCTGGCCATGCAAGCGGAGGATGCGGCTGGATGCTTCCACCGAGACACTGGCAGAAAGCCCCATGTCTGCCCCGTTCGAGCATCCCATCGGGGAGTTTTGCATGCAAGAGCAGCCAGTCACCTCATGGAAATCTCTCGGGATGCAGCACGTGTGGCTGAATCCCCCCAAATAGGCTGAGCTCCCCCCTGTCCTGTTGAGGAGGGGGAGGGAGCGAGCGGCTGGGTGGGCAGCTGGCAGCCACCCAAGGGCAACCCACCACAGCACCCTTGAAAACCTCGGGGCGATGGAACCTTTCGGCATGTCCCAGCACTGCAAAGCAACCCCTCCGCCTCTTCCCCACATGCCTGATACTTTTTAACCTACATCTAAATTAAATATTAATTTATTAATATCAACATGCACTCCCCTTCCCTGATTTCTCACCTCCCTGCGCTTCCCAAAAAGCTAACCTCAAACCAATGATGGACTTTACCCCTTCGGGACATGTCCCCAGGGTTCAACTTGTTCCCATCCTTGCATTTAGAGATGGTCATTTGGAGCAGCAATAGGGTTTCCGGGGAGCGGAGCGGAGCAATGCTGTGGGATGGAGCTGGAGGAGAGGACACGTGGGGATGCAGCTGCCCCATCTGCTCTGCCGTGTCCCCCTCATCCTTCAGGTGCTGACACGGCCCCGCCGGCGGAGGCGAAAGGAGAGATAATATTAACACATCATCATTTTCATCAGGCTGTGATTAGCAGGGCTCATACATAATTCACACCAATTCCTCCACCGCTTTCCGGCACACTCTTTTCCAAGCCGGGTGAGGATGGTATTTTGGGGTGCAAATACAAGGAGGGAGGGGGGGAAAGGAACCAGGACCCCCTAATCGGCGTGGGGCTGATTTTCACCATTTTTGTAGGATTTAAGGCATTTGCTGCTTGAGGAGGCACTTTGCCCCTCACGAGGGAGCTGACTGGGATGTTAAAGGATTACAAATCACCCCCCAAAAAAGCAGGGAGCGATCCTGCTCCCCATTCTCAATGCAAGGAAGATGATGGCTGGCACGAGGGAAGTGCAAGGGTTCACGGCCGTGCGTGAAGCCCCAGGGACAGGGATGTCACCTGCCACATGCCGGGGCTGAGGAGCATTAAGCAAACGCGCTTTGACTTGCAGCACTTTGCAACATCTTGTTCATTAAAGATTAAACACCAGCAGTTGTTCCCGTTCCTGTGAGCACAGCAAATACCTTCTCCCTCCCTTCTCAGCTCCGGCGATGCCTTATTTATGATATTCCAGGACAATTTACAATTATAATGTATTGCTGCCTCTCCTTGCTAACCCGGGAGGGCTGCAAGGGGCAAGAACCGGCAAAGGATTCGCATCTGTCCCAATCCAGAGTGGCCAAATTTTGCTGAATCTTGAGCTTTTCCTCCTGGAAAGCTGCTGCACTGAATTTTTTCTTTTTTTTTTTTTTTTTTTTTTTTTTTTTAAATGGAGGAATAAGTGTTTTAACACAGGTTTAACAACAGAGAGGGGAATGGGATGTGACAGCTGGACTCAGCATAGCGCTTCTAAAGGAGATGGTCCTTTTGCAAAGGAAAAAATGGTTTAGGGGGAGTCCGTTTGTGTTTCTAAAAGCATGAACCGCTTGAGTTTTGCTTGAATTTTCAGCTTTTCCTTCAAGAAAACCAAAAGCCAAGTGCCAGCAGGGCTGAGCATCCCCAAACCCACTGCTCCCCACCCAAAAATTGTGCTGGCTTTTGCCAAACGGAACTGTTTCATGAAATAAAACCATGAAACTCGGCATCACCCACCACGAGCAAGAGCCCTGCTGGTAGAAAGCAAATTGTATTAATACTGTGTAAATAGGATATTAACAGACAGACCAAACAATTAAGAGCCGGTAATTAAAATTCATCTTCCTTCACACCGCGGCGTATTAAAGTACAAACATTTAATTAGATGCCTCTTACCTCACCCATTTGCATAAGTGGGAGGAAGCACTTTGCAGCTGTACCTCTAATTATTCTTTATGGGGGTTGCTGGACCAAACCAGCCCCTAAATCCTTAGGTATTGCACAGACACAGAGAAGACATATAGAATATATAGGGAGAATGTATAGAATATGCTTTGGTCCATTTTTCTCTAACTAAATAGGATGCAATAGGCGCATTGAACCTGACAGACCCTATGGATGCGTCTTGTTAGCTCTTTGTAATGTAAATCAATAATTTTAATCAATACATTGATTGAGCGTAGCCGTTTTGGCCTTTCAACCCCTTTTAAATCAAGATTAACTGAGAAAACCACTTCATTGGGACTGCTGGGGACAGACAGACCCTAAGGGATCTGCTTCAATTAGGATTTCATGATCAAAATGTGTCAAAACTACAAAATGATGAAGGTTTACTGGTCAAATTTCATCACCATGTCCTAATCCAAAGTTTTTTATAAGGCAAATGTATAATGCAAAAAACCAAACCCAACTCTCAATGATTTCAATGCTGGTGCCAAAATCCAGTTGGGGCGGGACTTTTGAACACTGTCCACAGATTTTCTTTTTTCCTTAAATCCTGGATTTCTCCTGGAAAAAATATCCTAGCCAAAAAGAAAAAGAAATAACGCCTGATTTTGTGTCATGCCATGGTACCCAACATCACTTGCGTGCAGCCTTCTCAGCATCACGGAGAGCATCTTCAACACTGCGCAATCATGTAAGGGCTTCCGAAAGAGTTATGTCGATGTATCTTAAGAAAAATCAATTTTTAGACCAGTTTTGTCCTCATTATGAACACTATAGTCATTTTTATGTTCTTAAGGGCAGAGTTTGGCTCTTATGTACCAGCACCTATAGCTAAGTGCTGGTATGGTGCAGCAATACCGTAGGCTGCAGAGAAACAAGGAGCAAGGCTCAAAAAGGATCATGCTGGGCTACAAACATGTTAAAAATGCTTTGGCTCAATGGGGTTTTCATGCACATCAGTGCAACCTCAGCACTGTAAATGACCTTGGACAAAGAAAGGGAGAGTTTAGGCCACTTTGGGCATGCAAATGCAATAGGCAATTTGGGTCGTGGGAGCCTTGGGATGCTGCGGTGTCTCCTTCTCCCTCTCCAATGCCCATCTCCTGCCTCTTCCCCATCTCCTTCCAGCATTTCTACCCTTCCCTCTCCCATTTCCTTCTATCACTGCTCAAGCACCAGCTTTAGCCACCACCAAGTACCAGCTAATAAAATAGATGTAAACAGCAGGTTTTTACAAGCTCATCACCACCTTTGGTGCATGTCTCCTGACAAACAAATCCACGGCAGATAGAGCCATCCATATCAGCTACGTGGCTTGGGCACGGACTGAAACAAAACCCACTTTAACGTCTTCATCGTGCCTTTTCTAAGCGAAGGCTCATCGGCAAGGCTGTTCCAGCTCACCGGAGCACGAGATGAGAAAGCCTGTTTCTAGCTCAGCTTCTTTTACTTGCGGTGCCAAGTTAGCGCTTGTACTACATCTCCGTCAAGGCGTTTGCCCGAAATCCTTGGGAAATCAGTTGTTCCAGCAAAAAGATGGAAGTTTTGAGGCAAAACGGCCAGCACAAGCCCATGCCCTGCTACAAACACCTGGGATGACCTTGGATGCATCATTTGGATGCTCAGTGAATCACTCAACCTAAAAATCAGGCTATTTCCCAGAGAGAAACTCAGAGATGCAACGCTGGTGGCATAAATCCTGAAGTCACAAAGCCAAGAGATGCATCCTGCCTACTCCAAGAAATGTGAGCCACCACAAAGCCAAACCCACCAACTACAAATCAGGACATGGTGGAGAAGTGCCGGTTTGGGGGTGAATGCAAGAAAAAGGAGGTTTGGAGGGAAGCAACAGGCACTGGACAACTGGAAGCACTAGGATTTGGGGGGTACCTTAGTGGGATGAATGAGAAAGATCCTTCATTTGGGTAATATTTCAACACCCCCAAGGCTAAAGACTGACGTTACCCCTAGATGGGCATTTCTCTACATGTACATACATGGAGAAAGACCAGAGACCCAACCAAAACCAACAGCCACTTGGGAAACATCCATCCAGCCCTAAAACCCCATAAATCGTCCCCCCAAAAGAGTCGTCAACATGAAGAAGATGGGTCTCCCCACCCCACGCAGATTATCAGCAGGGTTGTGCTTGCTGCATTGATAAGCCTCCTTGATATACTGTATTTTATTAGCTGCTACCAGACCCACCCTGCACAGCCTGCAAAGCCATGTACATAAATTATAGACTGAATATTTATCTCCCGCTGCCGCACAGACGTGAAGTATGTTTAGCAGCATTTACTCTAGTGTAGTAAAGTTTTATTTATAATTTCTCCCCCCCACACTGCCGGCATGCTCAGCTCATCGCCGTAAAGCCAACAGCTTTTGATGCACACCTCCAACTCCTAACGATGCTGGGGGGGGGGGGGGGAAGGAGTATATTTTACTACCGCATCTTCACACTACTGATATTGCCATTAAAATATAATGCTTTAGCGCAGCGCTGAAGCACCCGGCTGCGGTTTATAGCTGCTAAAATTGGTGGCCATGACCTGTGATGGGTCGTTGGGTTTTGGTTTTTGGAAGGGGAGGATGTTTGTCATCATTACGTTGCTCATCGATCTTGTTCCTTTATCCCCATTTACAGGTTATTTAAGGATTTGGCCATCCAGCATGCTTTTGGGGGTTTCCAGAGTCCTAAATGATGTCTTGTCCCAGGAGAGGAGGGAAACCGAGTCTGGCAGAGCCAAATTCCCCCCAAAACCCAGTGGCATCGCTGAGTCAGAGCAATGGCTTTGCCAGCGCCTCTTGGCCTCTCCCCAGCTGTGCAAGCAGCAGCCGATGCCAAAATGAAGCCCAAAACACCCCTGGGTCAACCAGGACCTCAGATGCCCCATTTTTAAAATGGAGATCGTGCTCTTCATTTGCATGTATGCATATATGCAAATAGGGTCTGATTGCCTGCAACGCAGCCTGCCATTTGCGCTGTTTGAAAAACCCCGTACCAGCTATTTAAGGCAGAGTCCTCTAAACCAATTGCACCCCAATTTTATTCCCATCCCATGAGCTAAAGCCAACAGATTTTGGCAAAACAAGGTGCAACGGGTGGGAGATGCCATCCATCCCCATGCATGCTGCATTGCACTGGCTCTAAGCACTCATCCCTCCCCTGTCGCCCCAAATTTTCCTTTCTCCAATTAAGCAAACCCAGTTCCTGCAGGTTTTCTCACTCTCCTGCAGGTTTCCTCCACGGCAGTTGGGTTTTCCATAAAGCTTTCCACCCAAAACTGCTGCCTCAACTGCAGCCTCAACTGCAGAGCAATAATTCCCTCCTGCATGCCACTTCTGCTAATAACTCCCAGGAGAGATTTGCTTTCCCCTTTTTCTAGTAGTGCCTCAATGCAGGTCCTAATTAACCTCCAGACCTGCTAAAAAAACCCTATTCTTTCTTATTTTACCCCATTATTGCTTTACCAGCTCTCCCACATGCTGCACTATGGACAACTCCTCCAAGCGCAGTAATTGCATGTATTTCCACAGAGACTTGCAGCGGGGTCTTGTCTTTCCCCAGCAAATCCTGAGCTCACCAGAGGACGAATTTTCCTACAATCCCACTTTTGCAGAGCAGGAGCGATGACCAGCCACTGAATTCAATGCAATGCCTCTGGGATGGTGCAGCATCCCTCCCAAAAACCTTGCAATGGAGCATGGTGCCTCCTCAACACCTGGGCCTGATATGGGTTGATGCTCAGGGCCAGGATGCCCAGGTAGCCTGCAAACTTAGCAGCCTCCCTGGGCTTGCACAAGCAAAAAATTCACACCCCGTCTGCTTTTTCATTATTTTTAATCAAGCAGCATCACGGCAAGGGTGGTGGGATCTGCTAATCTCCACTTGCTGCACAGCAAAACCCTCCCCAAGCAGATGCGGAGTTTAATCCGGAATTAAGTGTGGCAGGAGAAGGAGATACCATATCATAATCCTGCATTGCAAAGGACTGGAAATGTTATTTCCTCCCCCCCCGCAGCAAATATCCAGACCCCCTTTTCAAGGAGCAGACTCATCTTTCTGTCTCAACACAGAAGAGATTCCTCATCAGCCGGATCCCTTCTGGCATCTCTCCCCATGCTGGCATCAGGAAGATGCAACATCTGGATGCTGGGCCCAAGCATGGAGGATTACAGAAAACCTCACCTGGGATCAAGGATCTCATCTCCAGTCAGCGCTGAAAGTACCGCCCAGCAAAAAAAAAAACACCCCGGAGATGCAATTCAGGAGTAAAAAAGCAAGTTATTTATACCCAGTCTGGTTTGTGAGAGCCCCAAACCCAAGTTGATGGATTAGATACAGATGTTGAAACTTGGGAAAAAAAGATGCTGAGCCCTTGACAGAGCCCCATCCGCTTCCTGGGTGAACTCGGGAGGGATCTGCTGGCAGCAGCCGACAGCTTTGCCGCTGCTTCACCCTCCATCGGGGTGAGGATTACACCACATTTTGTGGTGTTAATCTAGCCTGGAATATAATCCCAGCCAGGGCTAATTAGCGGAGCTGAAAGCAGCAGGGAGCTGCTCGAAGGATGTCTTTTGGAATGAATCCTACTCTGTGCCTCAGTTTCCCCACTTGAAAAGGAGAAAGCAAGACCCTTTACAAACCCACCTGAGATCCAGAAAAAATCCCATCCCAGAGTAATGCTACTTCTCTGAAAAATAAGCACGGTTTTGAATTTTCCCATCTGAAACCCCACAATCCTCCCTAAACCTTCTCTTCCAGATTTAGCAGGAAATACATAGGTTTGGGGTGGGCAGAAGGGGGAAAAATAATTAATTTCACTGAAAAATGAGGATGAGGATTTAGGTTTAGATGCTGCTGTTGGGTTTCCCACCAAGTTAAGAGTTCCAGCAAGGTGTCGGCGGGGTTTTGCTGTGCCAAGGTGGCCAAGGTGGCCCAGAAGAAGTAGGCGACCGTGACCCAGATGATGAATTTGCTTTTTTAGTTCTCTATTTGCAGGAAATCCAATTATCCCATATTTTTGATTGGTGACAAACGAGGTAGCCATCGATTCTCCCCCTCCCTCCCCAGGTGTCTGCTGTGAGCAATCTCTGCCCGCACCATCGATTCCTGTACCGTGTAACGGGAAAGGGATTATTATTATTAATTTTTTTTTTTCCTTCTGAACAACTTCTTCAAAGACACAACCTCGGGCAGAGATGCCAAGTGCTACAAAATCCACTTTTTTTTTCAATTTAGGGAGTGATGCACAGCTTTTTACCCCAAAAATGACCTCGGGGGAGCCTGGGGCAGCCAGATCGGCACCATCATTAGCCGAGTTGGGTGCTAAAAAGCAGCCAAAGCCCCCCTGCTGCTTTCCTCCGCTGCTGCAAACCCCTCTGTGCCCCCATGGGGTGCGCTCTGGAGGCAGCTGGTGTCTTCTCCTGGTTGTATATGGGGGTAGGGGAGGGAGGGAGGGAGGGATGGAGAGAGGGATGGATGGTGGGATGGAAGGAGTGACAGAGGGAGGGATGGAGGACTGAAGAAAGGGAGGCATGGAAGAATAGATGGAGGGATGGAAGGATGAAGGGAGGGATAGACAGAGAGAGAGGGATGGTGGAATAGAGGGAGGGTTGTAGGGAGCAACAGAGGTATGGGTGGAGGGAAGGATGGAGGAATGAAGGGTGGGATGGAGGGACAGACAGACTGACAGCTGGGTTGATAGAACAGACACCTACATACCTTACAAGACATCTGACACAACCTACAGGGGCTTCCAGCTCTGGGCTTTGGCACTGGTCCAGAGACACCTCTCCCAGGCACCAATTTGGCTGAGGCGAGGGGCGGCTGCATCCCAACCTCACCGTCATCCCCTGGCACGGGCTTTTTGCCCTTTCCCTCAGTACTTCCCCCCTGACTCAGCTTCCCTCCACCACCTTTTCTCCTCCACCTCCACTGCCCCTCTTGCCATTACAAAGCAGGATTGCTAATTTGAAGCTACCCTCTTCTCCCCGATTTACGCTCCGTGATTAATAATCCCTTTGCTCTCCCAGTAATGCCGCGCCACTAATAAGATTAAAAAATATCTCCCTCTTACAGCACCGATTCATAACGCTGATTTACCGTTACTTCGCCACTCTCACGGAGAGGATGCACACGGCTGTTACCTTAATCCCTATCCATCTCCGCACCGTTGAGAAATAACTGCTAATGAATACCTTTCTGTCTCCCAACTGCTTCCAGATATGCCCGGCTATCAATATTTGTCTGGCTTTTTGCCGCTGATCTCAAAGGCTGATACAGCAACCTCCTAGCCCTGCTCGCTACTTTACCTCTGCAGAGGGGATGTTGGCATTTTGGGGGGTCTTTCCCCCCAGAACGGTGACATCCTGGAGATCCTCCCACCCTGGGCTTGATCGCCTTGAGCTGGAGCAAAGCAGAAAGATGGGGGAGGCTTTTCTGAGCATCTTTTCACAGGGATGTGCTCATCTTCATCCATGACTCAAATCCTTCCATGGGGTGACATCTCCCCATGACTCCACTTTCCCGCATTCATCCCTATTCCTGCATCCATCAGCTGTTTCTGCAGCATGACTCCACATCCCCAAACCCATTTGGATACAGAGCATCCTTAGATAAACCAAACAGTCATATTTTTTACCCTGTTGCATATTCTCCTCCTCTGTCAGGAGACCCTGGACTGGCCCTACAGCCAACCCAAGCAGTTGGATGCTTTGGGAACAACAGCGACGGCAGCAAGAGCTTGGGAAGGAGGGGAAAAAAAAAACCAGCAGAGCCTCTGATCTGATGAATGTGGCAGGGGAGGCCGATGCTCTGCTTTTAATAAAACATAACGAAGCGTAGGATCATAAAATATTTCCTTTAATTCAGTGCTCCCGCGAGGATGGGTAATAGAGGCTGGGTAATGCGGTAGGCTTTCCTCACAGCTTGCTGGGGGGGGCGGGGAGAGCACTGCTGGGGTTGTTAAACATGCCATTTGCAAGCAAGCCTGTAAGTGCTGTCCTTCCTGCCCCCATCCCATTTTGGGGGGCAGAAAGAGGAGGGGCTGTGCACACCGCCATAGAGCCAAAGCACATCCCTCCTGCTGCGCGTTATGGGGGGTCCCCAGCTCGCAGAGCCGCATCACTTCACCCCACTGGGACGGGTTTTCCGGGGTGGAAAAAGGGCAAAAAGCAAATCAAGGAGGGATGCTCAACTCCCATCCTCATCGAGCACACGGGTGTCTGAGCACATGCATGTTGCATACATATAAAAATATATATATACACACACACATACATCTCCAAGGCGGTGTGGCACAAGTGATTAACATTCCCACGTTAAAAATCTCTCTGCATCTGCTTTGTCCTACAGCCGGCACTAAATATAACCATTCAATATGCTCTCTCCCTTCACCAGAGAGATAACATTGTTTAAATAAGCCCTTTCAATTTTAAAAAGTCGAGTTGTTTTCTCACGGCGGGGAGCTTTTAGCAGCTCAGGAGGCGGAGGAGGGTGGTCCATGCAAACACACACAGAGGCACGAGCATCCCTAATATCCATGTGCCCCAATCCTGCCCCCTCCAAATCATTTCCCACCATGAAGTTGCCCAGATGTGTTTTCCCACTCCAAAAAAAAAAAAAATTAAAGACACATTTCTAGGAGCAGAAGGGTTTAATTTGGAAACCGGGCTTGCCTGTGCTTCCTTGAGCATCACTCTGCTCCCACGCCGCTACTATAATTACAGCAGCGTAAATTCACTCCGTCAGGAGGAAACCCAACTATCTCCAGCCAGTTTGCATACATCAACTGCCTGCAAAGAACTTCCTTAGAGAAGCAAAAAAGAAAAAAAAAAAAAAAGCGGTAATAACGCAACAAGACACAAATATAGCTTAAAAAGAGCCACCTCAGCCAGCACGTATGGAAAATATCTCATTATCAAGTTGTAAGGGGTAGATAGTCCAAGCGAAGACGAAGCGCTGGAAGTTCTTCTCCATGAATGATGGTCTGTCTGGAAGCCAAACCAGCGGCATTATCACCCAGCCTTATTCCTGCTGGTGATACATCTTTTGCAGCCTTTCTGGAGCAAAATCTACCCATTACATGGTGCTTCTCCATCAGCAGATCTAGTCTGTTATTCATCTTACATGGAAAAAAATGCATCCCCAGCAGCTTGCTGTATATATTTTGGGGTGCTGGGCGAGGCGAAGTTGCCCAAACCCTCCCACCCTGCTCTGAGTCACCACGTCCTTCTGCAATACAATTTGGCAGGTATATCTTTAGGAGAAAAGAAAGAAAATCAGCCAAATTCAACCACCAGCTCGTGGGATGTTCTCAGTGCTGCAAGTGGGGCATGGGGGTGGGATGGCAAAGCCTGGGCATGTGGTCCCCCCTCTTCTAATAGCTTATGCAGAAGCTAAATCTGCAGGGAATAGGGTTTTTCTGGGCTTAAAAATACAAGAAAGATGCTTGATGGAGCAGAAAACGTATCTCAGTTCATGGTACATCAAGGGACTGCCTGAATTCAGGCTGGAAATCTTCCTAAGCACAACTTAGAGCCAAGCTTTGAAGCCTGCTCTCTGGAGGTGCAAAGCTGGGATGGAAATCTAAATCACTTGGTCATCAAAATCCGCTCCCAGACCATTTCCAACCAAACCAAGGAATTTCTTTTTTTTTCAGAAGGAAAGATGCAGCCAACAGCCAACTTGTCATGAAGAAGGTGCTCTTCCCTATGAGAAGGCTTGCTGGGGTACAGGGAGCTCGGCTCGCCCACAACCCCGCCACCTCAAAATTGGGGTGACTCTGGTGCTTTTGGTGATACCTGCTGAGCTGGAGCCTTTTTCTCCTCCTGCTGCTGTTACGGCCCATTTCAGCCCCACTGCAAGGAGCCAGCAGCTCCCAAAGCCATCTCTCAGTGCCCGTGACGATGACAACTGCCAGCCGAAATCACCCCTTTCATCATCTTCCTCTTTTCAGGCATTATCAGCACCAAGGGCAAAACACACCGTGGGGACCAGCCGGGTGTCCTCCCCAGCACAAGCACCATCAAAAGCAACGTTGCTACCAGCAAATCCAGGGTTATCCATGAAACCTATCCCCAAAAAGAGCATTTCCACAGATGGCAGTCCACCTAGGAGCAAACCCAAGTGCCACCTACCATGTCCCCCCTGCATCCCACCCATCACTTTGCTCCCTTGGGGAGAACCAACCCCCCATCACAGAGCAACTCTGCGTCACTCCAGCCCATCCCCGTTGTGGCAGCTCCCTTTGCAAAGAAACAAATAGGTATAAACACATGTGCAAAGAAGGTGCATCCCAACGGAGGGTTCTCCAGCTCCCATTTTCCTTGTCCTGGCCAGATAGGATGCAGCATCAGGATTTATCTACAAGCACAGGGAGGCGGAGCGGGGCTGGAATAACCGCTGCTAATCCCCTTTGCCCTCCCCTCTGAAGTATATTGTTGAAGGCATTATATAAATGGGAAATTATAGAGAGGTTTGGGCAGGAGACGAACTAAATCCCTGCCTCTCCTGCTCTGTTTTGCAATGCCTCCGAGACACCCAGTCTTTCAGCCAAGAAGGATTTTGCACACAGAGATGTGCTCCCAGCACCAGAAGAGACGAAACGTGTGGTCTGGAGGCTGGGAAGGGCTCAGTGATGCCACGTTTCCACCTCCACACCGTTGGGTTGTAACATCCCTCTGCTGGGAAATGTGGTTTTTCCTGATGTTCCCCAAACCTCCTTGGAGTCGAGGACTAAACCCCTGCAAAGCTAGCCGCCAAAATCCCCCTGAGGTGGTCTCCAGAAGGCAGGGCTTTGCTGTGGACTTGGTCCAGCGCTGGAAAAAACCTCCTTCCCTGCTTCAAACTTCCCTCGTTGGGGCTGTCAGGACCCTATTTATTAATGATAGTTTTGCTTCTAGCTAATACAAGCACTAATTGCATTTCAAAGTATTGGCTCCAGCACTGGCTTCTGCTGCAAACACACGTGTACCCCAGGTTATCAAACCCTGCAAGATCGCAGGGATGCAGCAAGGAGGGTCACCCCAAAAGGGCTTGAGCTCACCCCACTAGACAAGGATATCAAGGAGGGCTCTGACACAGTGTTTAGGGGTATGACCCCCATTTCTCAGCCAGCTGAGAGTGGAAACAAGCAGGGCACGCACCTTCTCTGCTCCAAATGGCTTTGCAGACCTTAAACCCCTACTTTTATATAGTAACTCCATAGAGGGAACCACAGTGGTGGGTTGTTGTTCCTGCACTTTGCTGTGAGCCCGCCTGCCCTTGGCACTCACGGTGAATCCAGTCCCAAAAGCGCTGAAAACAAGCCCGTGATTGACAGTTTATTTTAGGAAGGAGAGGGGAAAAGTGGGAAAGAGATAATGCTGGGGAGAGATAATGTGAGCGCCAGTCATTAGTTAAAAACAAGCCCATCAGTACTCCAAGTGCCTCGGCAGAAAGCAAACAAAAGGGCAAAGAGAGCAGCTTGGCAAGGGAACAAAACCAGCCACATCAGCTGCATCCTCCCCGCTCAGCTCTTCGCAGCGGGATTTACGAGCCGGGAAGTTTGCAAGGCGAGCGCTGCACCTCCTGCCTTCAAAAAATAGGGGCTTGGGGTCTCCTTCCCTTGCTTTTCCTCTTTGCCAATGTCTGAGCAAAGAGCCTGACTTGGTGTCACCGAAATCAAGGTTTTCTCTGAAAATAGGGGAAAACCCCCAAAGCACTGGGGAAATCCCATCACTGGCGGGTCCCAAGCAGGGTGATGCTTTGTCCTCCCTGTATGCGGTCCCAGGCAAGTCCTGGCATCTCCATCCTTGCCGGGATGAGGTTTCGGCTCCATCCCTACCTCCTTGGAAGGCTTTTCCCTCAGCAAGTGCTGCAGGAGCCTTAGCATGATCCTGGCCCCTGTCTCAGCCTCATTCCCAAGTCATTAGCACATCTGGATTAAATAAAACCTGCTCTTATCCCGAAACCGTGGAGAGCTTTTTGTCAGCAGATCTTAAAGCACTTGGCAAAAGGAGCAAGGTGAGAGCCGCAAGCGTTCCCAGTCAAGGATTTCCTGACAAAAAAGACCATTTCTGCAAGGCCAACCAGGAAAAAAAGGCAGGTGGGGCAGGTGAAGCCCTGCACCGTATCCACAGGAAGGGGAGGCTTGTGAGAACGTGGTTAACATCATGTCTGGATGCTCCATAAAAACCCATCGATGCAGGAGCCGAGCTGCATTTCCCTGTCGCTCAAGCCTGGATGCAACGCCAGGGTAGACCTTGCCTGGAAGTGCTTGGAGGTATCAGAGAGGCCACAGGGCATATAAAAGAGCTTTGATGTATTTAGCATATAGTAGATAGCACCTTGCATTTAGTACATTGCATACAGCATGTAGCACACTGCATATAGCAGGGGCTGCTTAGCTCAAGGCTCTTAGAAGCAAATCCAGGACCTGTAACACAAGTCTTCATTTCAGAAGAGGGGAGTGACATCCCTGGCTGGAACCCTACAGCATCCCTAAGC
This sequence comes from Astur gentilis, assembly GCF_929443795.1. Lineage (NCBI taxonomy): Eukaryota > Metazoa > Chordata > Aves > Accipitriformes > Accipitridae > Astur > Astur gentilis. The sequence goes on from NC_064880.1 coordinate 8,072,108, forward strand.
TTTTTTGGGGGCATGCTAATAATAACAAGGGATTACTTGTTGCAGCAAGGGAATTTGGGGGGTAAATACCCCCAAACTCTGACATATGGGGGAGCTTTGGAAATGCTCGGGGACAGCCAGGGACCAGACATGATTTAATGCATGAGGGTTTCTGCAGAGAAATGAAGCCTGGAATCTGCACCCCAAAGATGCTTATTAGCTTGGAAAGGTACAAGGCGAGGGGAAGATCCTTGTCTGTGTTAAAGCTTTTTTTAAAGAGCTCTGAATTCAAACTGGCAGCTCTAAACCGCTACAAAACGCAGCTGGTGGGAAGAGGAAAAATTGGGCTAATTGGGGAAGGGCAATTAGCACGGTTAGGAGGATTTTCAGAAGGGGCTTCAGCCGCCTGCATGGCCTGGATTTACCCGGAGAGCAAAGCAGGGGCTTCACAGAAATGCAGAATTCATGGAAATAGTAGGAAAGGATTAAAAAAAAAAAAGAGGTGACCCTAAGCTGGATGCAAGATTTGCAAGGGAAAAGCATGAGTAGAAAAGGATGGAGGGAGCACGGGATGGCTTTCCAGGTCAGTGCCGTGCATTCACAGGTGAATTAGAGCAGGTTTTGCTCCCACGTGGTGCAGAGGATGCTCCTCCTTTCCCCTCGTCCCCCACCCCCAGCATGCAAACTCCCACCAAACCCCTCTTTCCTTCAAATGAGCTCAGCAGAGATGCGAGCAGGTGGCTCCCATCACCCCGGCAAAAAGCCGTATGTTGTTATTTTCCTACGGAAAGGAGAAAAAGGAGCTTTTCCAGGCTTGCAAAGAGGAGCTGCCCCGGGGGTTGCTGGCAAGCTGGGAAAATCCCTGTGAGGAAAAGCCTTGGGGGCTCCCTGGGAATGGAGAGGGGGGGAGAAATTCAGCTTGCTGATAAAAATGATAAATATAAAGGGATTTTTTCCAAGCTGTTTTTTGGCTTGGAGAAGTGACACAGGGATATCCCTAAGGGCAGGTCCCTGCAAAGCCCAGTCCCAGCAAACCTGCCCTTTGGGGGCAAAGCCCAGAAAACCCATAAGCAGCTTCAAATAAGGAGCTACACTTGAATTTTCCCCGTTTTTTCCCATCGGAGGAGGTGCTGGGGAGGGAATACAGAAGCTAAGGCAAACCGCTCAGATAAAGACCATAGAAATATCTCGCCGAGATCAAAACTCGACATATTTAGCCCTCCCTTTCATGTTTGCAAAACACAGCTCTGATTTTACACGGCTGTAAAACAAACCCCGATGAACATTTTATGGGAACATATTTCAGGCGACAAGCTGAGCGCTGGCTAATCAGCCAGCCCTGATTTTGGCGGTGCCAAAAAGCCATCACCCTGCTTGCAGATGGGGCTTTCCAGCTTTCCAAAACCGGGGGGGGGCCCTGGGGCTACAGCTCCATCATTATCTGTGGTCCAGCCGCTCGCCTCCTCCGCATGCCCTCATTTTTTCATCTTGACGGCTCCTTAACCCACTTAGCCCTGCCCTAGGCTGCTTTTTCTGGCCAAGGTAAGGGATTGAGCTCTTTATAAGGAAAAAAGCTGTACTAAAGGGGTGATGCTTCCCAGAAGGATGTATAACACATCGGGAAAGATCCAGCTGACCTACCGCGCAGTGAGGAAGTAAGCGGTTTCGTTCGGGTAAATAAAAGGGCTTTTCATTACGAGGTGATGGATGGAAAACCCCAAAATGCTCCCACGAAGGCACAGATGTTTTGCAGGACGAGAAGCGCTTCTGATGGATTCCCTGTGCTCTTCTCCGTGCCAGCAGCAGGACCTTGCTGCTCCTCCTGGATGCGGCAATGATGGGGCAGCTGCCCGCCGAGCCGGCACCGTGCGATATATAAGGTGACAATAAAAATAGGCGAGATTCCCCCCAAAATGGCTTTGGAGACATATGGCCAGATGCCAAAGGCGAACGCACTTGTAGGGAAGAGCAGTGGGAGTCTGCATGTTGGGCACGTGCCCCCCTGCATCTTCCCAGGCGACGTGGCTGGATCCTGCTCGAAATGTCAGGAGAGAGGCGCCAGGATGGGAAGGGGATGGACCTCTGTGGGCATGTCCTCCCTTGCCGCCACAACGCTGGCAGCTCCAGCCAAGGATGCCGTCAGCCACGGAAAAGCCATCTGCCCACCGAATTTCGGGAGCAGTGCTCGGCCTCCACAGCCTCATGCTGCCCAGAGCAAAGGGAGGCATCAGGGCAGGCGCACCCACCTCAAAAACAGGCTTTTTGCAATGATTTTTAGCTGTTTGCTGAAAAAGCAGATCATAAACTGGCTTTTTTGGGACAGTATTTCTCTGCCAAGGGCTAGGAGATACTTAAAGCAGCTGATCCTCAGGATATGGGAAAGCAGCAATGTCCCAGCGTGGTTTTAAGAGCCAAAGCCCAGCTCATGGATGTCTAAACCCAAGCGCTGCCCATCAAACCTGCCCACCAGACCCTACTGAACACCGGGATCTTCCTCCCACATCGCTTTATAACCCACAAACTCTCCCCGGGGCCACCAGCTTCCTCTAGACCCACTGCAAAACAACTTTGACCTCTTCCCCCCCCGGCCCAGAATACACATTTCAAACAAAGATTTATCCATACCCGCTCGCCCGCTCTCACAAATCAGCCACAGAAGCCCAATCGCCCAATTTGCAGCGATAAAAAATAGGAGAAAGGGAGGAAAAATGATCCACGCGCCAGTGACGGACAGCTTGCCGCTGGGGAAAAGCCAGGGGGACACGTTGTTCCTTGAAAATTATCTCCCCGCGACCTTAAAACCGTGGCGGAGGTGGAGAGGAGATCCAGGTGGAAGGCAGAACTGGATTTGGCACAAGTTTCCCCCACCCTGAGCCACGCAGGTTTTATTATCGACCGCGTGTTTGGCAACACAATGCCGGTGGGATGCTCGGGATGCACGGAGCAAACCAGGGAAGGGGTAAAAGAGCAGCAGCCGCAGCCCGGCAGCACATAAAACCCATCAGGGAGATGGCAAGAGAGAGATGCAGGAGATGCACGATGCCTTCCCAACCCTGATTCAGCCAAATTCAAGCCAGGTTCTGGTTAAGCTCAGTGGTCCGTGGTCCCCCAAGGGATGATTTTGGAGCTGCTCGCGATGCCGGGAAAGAATCGACTCCTTTGTGTCAACCTCTCCCCGCTCAACCCCGCAGAACGCGGCCGTCGCTCCCCCTCCCCGCGCCCTGCAGCAGCTGACGGCGGCTTTCCGGAGAGGAAAAAGTACATTATAAATTAAAAAAAAAAAAAAAAAAAAAGGAGATATCTAGCAAGCTCTGCTCGTCCCTGCATTGCCCAGTGATCGGCAAAGCCTCTCAGACTCCAGAGAGCAGCTGGGTCTCGCTGTGCTCATTAAAGAGCGTCCACCTTAGACCCCACAGTGGGTGATTTGGGGGGGGGACACGGGACACACGCGCGGGGAAAAGGGGGAAAGAAAAGGGAGATTGCCTTCAAATGCACAAGAAATTAAATTGCAGAGCTCCTCCCAGCCTCCGGGACACAAAGAGGGGAAAGTTTCCTGCCCCGTTAATTTTCATTTCCTGGGAGCCCCACTTTTGGGGCACGGGGGGGCTTTATTAAAACCTCTGCAGAGCAAAGCAGGGAGTCAAGATGTTAATTTAGGAGCTCAGCCAGCTGCAACCCCCTCCCCCGGGATGGCAGGAATTTGGGGGGCTGCTTCTCCCTCCTGGGTAACCCTCCCTCCCATCTGTAGGGTTTGGGGCACCCCCTGCATGCCCAAAGGGCAGGGTGGGCTGGGGTACCCCTGGATGCTGCGACCCCCCCCCCCCCAAAAGCTGTAGGTCATGGGGGTCCCCAGGGCACAGACCCCCCTGTACGGAGCGAGTGGAGCCGGGGCTGGGATTTGGAGCCGGAGCCCCTCTACGGAGCAGTAGGGAAGGGGGATACAGGTCCCCCCGCAGTGATGCTGGCTCAGGGGTGAAGGATGAGCACACCCCCCCCCCCCCTTTTTCTCACCCTGCTCCCCAGCACCAGCACCCAATTACCGAGTCCAAAGCAGGTGCCTTATTAACGACTCTCTTATTAATGGCTGCCCCATTACCGGGTCTGACACCAGTACCCTATTAATGGTTGAAAACCAGTTCCCCGTTCGGGGGGGGGGGGGAGGGTACCCCATTCAAACAGGGTGCCTCCAGACCCCCCCCCCCCATCACCCCCCAAAGCCTCAGAAAGGGTGTGCGGAGCCCAGAACCCCCTCATGCTTCCCGGGGTGCAAGTGGGCACCCCCCATTTATTTCAGCAGCTGGGATGGGGGGGGGGGGGGGTCCCCTGTCCCCGGGGGGGGGGGGGGGGTGGAAGGAAGATGACACTCACCCAGTACCAGGTCGAGGAGGTCCCAGAGCAGCAGGCAGAGGAGCAGGGGGCTCATCGTCCGCATGATGCCCGCGGGGGGGGCAGCCCCATGGGGCTCACCGGTGCCCCTACCCTGAGGGGCAGGCGGGCATCACGGCGACTTTGAGGAGGGGGGGGGGGGGGTGGTGTTGGAAGGAAAGGCTCAGCCCGGTTCCGTATCCCACCCCCCCCCACCCCACCCCCCAAAAAAAAAAAAAAAAAAGCTCCTCGCTCCGCACCCGCCGCGCTGCCGCCCTAAGCCGATTTATTGCAGCGGGAGCGGAGTGAGCTGGCGGTTGCCCCCCCCGTCGTCGTCGTCCCCCCCCCCCCCGCCCCAATCCCGGTGGCTGAGCCCGCCCCGGTCCGGCCCCCGGGAGGTGCTGGAGGGGGCGGGAGCAGCTGTGAGGGGATGCGGGGGGGGGGGGGGGGGGATGCGGGATGGAGAAGGGGGTGTACGAGGAGGGGAGGGGGGGCAGGATGGGTTGAGCGGTATGGGGGGGGGCGTGGGGTATCGGGGGGGTGATGGGGTGCGGGAGGAGGGGGGCGGTGTGTGTGTGGGGGGGTGCAGGAAGGGGTGCGAGGCGTTTTGGAGGGTGCGGGAGGGGGAGAGAGGTTTTTGGGGGGTGCACAGGAAGGGGGGGCAGGGGGAGGGTGCTGGGTGCAGGCAGGGATGGGGGGTTCAGGCAGGAGGAGAAGGGATGCAGGCAGGGATGTGGGGTACAGGCAGGGATGTGGGGTGCAGGCAGGGATGTGGGATGCAAGAGGGGGAGGGATGCAGGCAGGGATGTGGGGTACAGGCAGGGATGTGGGGTGCAGGCAGGAGGGGGAGGGATGCAGGCAGGGATGTGGGGTGCAGGCAGGGAGGTGGGGTGCAGGAGGGGGAGGGATGCAGGCAGGGAGGTGGGGTGCAAGAGGGGGAGGGATGCAGGCAGGGATGTGGGGTGCAGGCAGGGATGTGGGGTGCAGGAGGGGGAGGGATGCAGGCAGGGATGTGGGGTGCAGGCAGGGATGTGGGGTGCGAGAGGGGGAGGGATGCAGGCAGGGATGTGGGGTGCAGGCAGGGATGTGGGGTGCAGGCAGGAGGGGGAGGGATGCAGGCAGGGATGTGGGGTGCAGGCAGGGAGGTGGGGTGCAGGAGGGGGAGGGATGCAGGCAGGGATGTGGGGTGCAGGCAGGGATGTGGGGTGCAGGCCGGGGGGAGCAGAGTGCAGGCGCAGGGAACCAGAGGGAGCCCTGGGACAGCAGTTTCCATCTCACCCCAATTTCTTCAGCAATCCCCCTCTCCCTGCAGCCCCCAGCAGCAGGATCCAGCCCCAGAGCGATTCGGTTGCCCCCAAAATCACATGCCAGCCAGGGATGTATATCCCTCCATGCCCCTGCTTCGCAGATGACCTTGTTTTCCTCCAACTCCCCAGATTTAATTAGTTCCCGGACATAGGGGAAGATGCAAATATTATTTAGGAAGAGCCCAGGTAGGGAGCAGGATGGCCGGGGGCTTGCAGACAGCCATGGCTGAAGAAGAGATTAGGGGGCTGGAGGAAGATTTTCCTTGAGGTTGGAGGCCTCTTTCTGTCTCTATTCCACCTTAGAAGCAGCACTTCCCTAAAACACACCTCTTCTTGCAAAATCAACATTTTTGCAATTGCTCTTGATTTTTTTCCGGTCCTGTGTGGTCACCCTGTCTCCCCAATGCCTTTTCTTACAGCCCTCAAGCCCAGCTTAACCATACCGCTTCCCAAAATCACACAAACATCCATCATTTCCAGCAGCACAAAGCCAGCCCCATGTAAAAAACCCAAAACAGCATCCTCTTTTGGGGCTTATATTTGCAAAAAAAACATCAGGGCAAAAGGTTTCCCTAGGATGGGATGGGGATGGGAAACAGTCCCTGTACTGAGACTTCGGCACAACCAGTGCCACCAGTCTGATGAAAATCGGTGGGTTATGGCCCGTTTCTTAAATAACCACCCTGAAAGCAATCAGGCTCTGCATAGATCAGCGCAAAAAAAAAAAAAAAAAAAATATTAAATAAAATCAATCAACTGCTGAAATTCCTTTGAGCGAGCTGGATTTTCTCTCCCTTCTCCCTCTGCCTTTCATCTGCTGGGAAAAGGCACAGTTCGTTCTTGCAAGGAGATGTCTGGAAATCACATCTCTATTTGATCGCGGATTTGATAGACCCCCCCTGAGAGACATCGCCTTTTCTTTACTCTGCTGGGAATATAATTGACAGGGGTAAGAAGAACCGGCACTCGCGGGGCCGTATCCCAGCAAACCCAGCGGACCCTAAAAAAGCTTCAGCCTAACTAGCCGGCCCCGAGGTAAAACTGAGTTCAGCCAAGCCAAGCGCGCTGCTGTTGTTTTAAAGCCGGTCTGCTGGGTTAACAGCCCGCGCTCGACCCAAATGGTGCTGTCAGCTTCTGTAAGTGCCGCTGTTCCGAGATGCCTCCGCTGAGATGTGTTTTTTTCCTTTTCTTGCTTTGGCATGCTGAGTTGCAAACCCCTGGCTCCATCACTCACCATCCCCTTTTTCACTCCCAAACTAAGCAAACTGGAATATTACTATTTTGCTTTGGAGGTGCAGGGAGCAATTTTTTTCCACTCTCGGATGCAGTAACCCATAGGTAAGGTGCATAAAGAGGTGAAGATTTTAGGCTGGGAAGTGGAGAAGGGTTGTCCAGAGAAGAAGGAGGTTTAACAGCTGCGCTCTCAGATATCTCCTGCAAAATAAAAACTAAAATAATAATAATAAAAAAAATCCCATGCCTTTTCAACCTGAATTTTAGCCCCTCGCAACTCTGGCTTTGCCATTTAGCTACACAACCTTCCCTCCAGAGCAAAAGGGATGACCCGGTGGGAGAAGCATAAACTAAATATCCCGAAACATTTAGAGCAGGACTTGTTTTCCCATGGCAAAGCGTCTTTGGCAGCCTCCAGATTTAGTATTTGAGCGCAGGGAAACGCAGAGAGAGGCGCACAGGCCATCAGCCGGATCCCAGGACATTGAAGGAGACAGTAAGTGATGTAAATTGTTGGATAAAAATATTGCCGTTTGTATTGGGTGTCTGGCTTGGTTGGGTTTCGCCTGGGTTTTAATTTCGTGTGAATACAGCGGCTGGTAAAAGCTACTCGGTTGACAGCCCCAGGGGCTTCAGTCCCCTGGAAAGGCATGAAATGAGCCGAGGCGATGGGGAGTGATGCTCCTTTCCTGGCTAAATGAAGCCATCCAGACTGTGAGGGGGGTTATTCCATACTTTTTTAATAAATAAGGGTTTTCCCACAGTTGCACCCCATTGCCAAAGGCTGGACTGCTTCCTCCAGGCATCATGCCCTAAAAAATAATCACTGTTTTGGGACGGAGCTGTCGTCCTCCTGTCCTTCCCATCCTCGTGAGGGATGGATCCAGCCTGGAAAACTAGGTCCAAAGCCTCATCCCCGACATCCTTTGGGAGCAGCTTAAATCCAGGGCAGAGTATTGCAGGCAAGTCTCCTCCATCTGTCCTTGGTGACCCTGATTTGGCACAAAAAAGGCTCCAAAAGGTAAAATTTCTCAGCTCCTCTCTCCTGACCCTTCCAGAAGAAGCCCGAGTACTAATTAGCCGAGTAATAACGTGGTGACGATGTGATTCCTCATTAGCTTTTGAGAGATTCCCAGCTACATGACTGATATGCATCTACAAGAAAATTAACTTGGGCGCGAGGGCTCCGTAATCAAGATTAATGAGGAAACAGGGAAAGAGCAGCACGTGGCTCCCCCCTGCCCTTCGGTGAGCACTTCCCAAAATGGGGTGAATCCCAAATTGGGGGGTAGCTTCTCAGGAAAGCGAGTTGGTGGAGAAAGTCCCCATTAAGCCTGGAATAACCCAAATTTTTCCTGTAAGTGGGAAATCTCTATGTAACGCATTCAGGTTCTCAACTAGTCCCTAATGCCCGGCTCCTGCACCACCCCTAGTGCTGGAAAATGTTTGCTCAGAGCTGAAATAAGAAGTTAACTTCTGCAATACAGGGTGACACAGAAAGCGCTCATCTCTGGTCCTCCATCTGCAAAACGCCGTTGATTATGAGCTAAAGTGACATTGATTCATCCCAAGAGCATCGACATCCCTTGGCGACCCAGCGCCCGGTCTCGGCCGCATCCTGCAGTCCTATTGCAAAACCGTCGGAGGGAGAGGAGATATTTCCCATGTTGCCTGGAGAGCAAAACCTCTCCTTCTCCCATCCGCTTTCCTCTTATCAAAGTTGTGGCACAAGGCGTAATTAGCCACAGAACGTTCCCATTAGCTTTATCCTTGGCTAATTACCCCATGGGAAAACATACCCCTCTACAATGTTCCCAAATCCCTGTTCACCCCATTTTGCATCCCTCCATTGCTTGAAACCTGGGGCAAAATTAAATGAAGTCACAGGTGCCCAACTTCAAATAATCCACTTTTCTCCTCGCAAGAAGCTTTCCATCAAAAATAGAAACACCAGCAGTAAAAAGCAAAAAAGCCATCATTGTGGGATGACCCAACATGCCTCATTTAACCCAAAACATTTTCCTACGCCGTAGTAGCCTGAGGTCTGGCTTTTCCCACCCACAACATCCATTCTTCTACAATAAAACCTCATTGTAAAATGAAAGAACCGTGTTTCCAAAATGCAGCTTTTCTGGCATTCCTGCCAGAAGTTTTTCTTAGCAAAGCAGCTGGAGCCAAAGCGCTGTTTCCCTCGTTAAAAAATCTCATGTTATTTATTTTTAGCGTATCATTGAGTGCTGAATGCCCTCAACCGAGCCTGCTCCGGCCAGGTAATGCGAAGCATCCAAGCCCTGTGATGCAGGAGGGAATTAAAGCAATTTTTTCAATGCTGTTCTCCTCTTTTGACAAGCGGAGCGGTGGAAAACCACGAGGAGCAAAAGAGCATCATCTTGTTAGCAAGGGGCTTTTCATAGCATGCACGCTGTAATTAATAAACTATAATTAATATGCTCTGGCATCAACACAGAAGGGCAGGAGCAAACCCCAGAGCCCCTGAACCCACGGCCTAAATGTGCATAAATGTGCTTTTATCCTCAAATCTCTCAAAATGAAGGTATTTTTCGACCCAGCCTCTTGTTTCAGCTCCACCACTCATTGACTAATTCCCAGGGCTGGTGTTTGGGGCCATAATTATTCCATTATTATTTATAATAATAATTATAAATCCATGCCGGTGGCTAAAACATTTTAAAAGTCCTTATTTCATTCATCTAGGCACCAAAATGGGATCCTATAGCTAAATATATGGTCAAACAAGAGGGAGAAACATCCCTTCTGTATGGGCAAAATTCGGAATATAAGTCCCCATATGTTCAGCCTTGTCCTTCATCCAAGACCATAAGTCAATTTTAAGGCTGGATTTGCTGTTTTGCACCAAAATGAAGATGTGGGGGAGTGAAAAAAAAACCTTATTTTTTAAAAACACTGCAGTATTTCATGCCTGTAAGTCACTCAGGGAGGGGTTTGGGGCTTGAATGTCATGTTTTTAGAAAAATGGGGAGTATTTTGAAAGGATTAGTGTGGCCTTTCTCTCCCTCTCCACAAATGGAGAGTTTCAGTTTTTCAGCTGAAAAGAACATTTTGTTACAGAAATCCCTTCACTTCTGCCTTAAAAAGAACCAATATTGAAACATTTCAGCTGCCTTTGAGACCAAACATCTCAGCTGCTCACATTTTTCCCCCAAACCCACGATTTTCCAGAAACTTTAATATTTTCTTTCCATCCTAGAACAACCCTTCTCCCCCAGATTTGGCCCCAAAATTATTTGCTGTGTTTGGGGGCTGTGCTTTGCCCAGCGTACCCAATGCTCCAAGTTGGAAGGGAAAAAAAATTGCTTTAACACCAAGCACCACCTGAAATATTTTGCTTTTTTAATAGGATGCTCATCGCCAAAACACCTCGATCAGCCCACAGCCCTAAATTCCCTCCAAACACCTCCAAAAAACATCTCCCATCGCTAAATGAATCCTCCTAGGAGCTATATAAATATAAAAGTGCACATGCACAGATATATATATACACATATAAGACGTTCGAGAGGACGTCTTCGCAGCTGTATAAATAGGCTGATGACAGCCACGGGATGGATATAAATAAGATTAAAAGTTGCAGGCACCCTTTCCCTGGCATTTTTTCCACCTCCATCCCCACACATCTTGCAGAGGGGACAGAAAATGCCGTTCTCCAGCCTCCCCCAAACCCCATTTTTGCACTAAACCAATGCTGTTTGCACACTGATGGGATAAACAGCCTCAAAACCTGCTCAGGACTAGCCTCATGGCTTTTATTTTGCTTAGGCTGCTGGGGATTACATGCATTCTCATCCTGACTGAACTAATTGCCACCAAACAATGCTAGAGACAGACAAAAATGCTCCTTTTTTCCCCTTTTCCCCCTATAATCCCAGTTCAAAAAAAAACCCCAATCAGGGCCCCTGAGCCTTGAAAATGGGTTAAAAAAAATATTAAGCAACAACTTTAGGATCTTTTTCTGATGCTAGCAGCCATGCTGAATGCTCGTTTCAGCTTTTTCCCTCTATGGGATGGGTAGAAAAAAAGAAAATCGCTATAAAAATGAGCAAGTGGAGAAATCAGGCCTGAGAGTGGCCATCGCCCACCTCCCACATCGTCCCTCCATGGCTGGGATGAGGGGACAGGGGACCATACCGTGGGGTGATCCCCAAAACCCTGCTGGCTTTTGGGGCATCTCAACCCTACGGTGGCCAATGGCTGGGGCACGGCACAGGTGTCACTGTGGCCTGGCCATCCTGTTGGCTCCATCCCTCTTTCAACCCTTGCAAATTTGGGGCAAGCCCTCTCTCAGCACAAGCTGGGTTTCCCTTGCAGTGACCAAACCCAGAGCAACACCATCTGCTCCATCAACAGGTTGCAAGAAAACCACCCCAAAAGCTCAGTTTTGCGAAAAGAGCTGGCATGCGTCCCTTCCAGTGAACGAATAACGGGAGGTTTGCAATGGAGCATCCCTCCTTGAACAACTAACGGGGAGTTTGAAACAGAGCATCCCTCAGTTGAACAAATGATGGGGTGTTTGCAAAGGAGCATCACCTCGGTGAACAAATAACGGGGGGTTTGCAAAGGAGCATCCCTCTGTTGAACAAATAACGGGGGGTTTGCAAAGGAGCATCACCTCAATGAACAAATAACGGGGGGGGTGCAGTGGAGCATCACCTTGACGAAGAAATAACGGGGAGTTTGCAATGGAGCATCCTCTCAGCAAACAAATAACAGGGGTTTGCAATGGAGCATCCCTCCATTGAACAAATAATGGGGAGTTTGCAATGAAGCATCCCCCCCAGCAAACAAATAACAGCAGGTTTTCAACAGAGCATCCCTCCATTGAACAAATAATGGGGGGCTTGCAATGGGGCATCACCTCAGTGAACAAATAACGCAGTGTTCACCAGCAATATCTGACACAAGGAGTGAGGAGAGGGAGGGAATACCCCCCTGAGCCAAGCTCGTCGCCGTCTTTAGCGACTGGAACAAATCCGAAGTGTCGACCGAGACCGTGTTAAGCATTCAGGGAGACAAATGCCAGGCTTGGGAATAAAGATCGGCTGCTCCCGTTTATTTCCATAAGGCAATAATAACCCGCGCCTTCGCTTTATGAAGTCGAATTTGTTACGGCGGATGAGCTGTAAAAAATTGTGGAGTTGGCGGGGGGTGGGGGGGGAGAAAAAAAATAGAGGCTATAAATAAATTTGTAATTTTAACATGCATTACCATGTAATTGAGAGTGTAAAGGATGGAGCTGGTGCTGGGTTGGAGCTACCTACAGCCTCCCATGGGTTTTTTTGGCCGAGCTACGAGCCTCTGGGGATGGATCCTGTTCGAGTCTGATGGTGGTTTTGGCAGGGCATGGAGGAGCCCAGAAAAGAGCAGGAAAAGGGATAAATAATATTTCCCGGTTGCAGCAAGGCACAGTGAGTGATTAGCAAGAAAGAAGAGCCAAACAGTCGAGCCTCAAAGCTCCTGCACTGATGAGGAAGGTGGATTTGGGATTTAAGCATAAATATCTATAACGTGGGGGCTGAGGAATAATTGCAAATTTATCCTTGATATGCATTAAGGGCTCCAGGGGAGCAGTCTGCACTCAGATGGGTGCCAGGGGATTGATTTCTGCTTGGGAAGAAGGGCTTGAAGCGATGGCATGGGGCTGTTGGGGATGAAATGGGACCAGGACATGGATGCAGCATCCTTTGGGATGAAGGCATTGCAAGGGAGGAGGGATGGTGGGTCCCAAGCGTTTGCAAAACCCCAGCCTGGTTCTGCAGAGCTGGCACTTGGCAGCTGTTAAACAAAAATAAATCTGCTCGTCTCAATGGTCAGGGCCACTTTCATGGGGGAAATTTTTGGTGCACAGCCAGAAAAACCCAACACTGAACCTCAAGCAGCAACGGAAGACAGACACCCACAGACAGAGGGACAACTGTCTTTTAAAAGCAGAGGGCAGGTTCCCCCGGGCTTCAGGGCTGCTGCACATGGCCATAAGGCGCTGGATTTTAATATATTTTGCTAAAATATATTTCGGGATCATCTCCCCCATTGCGTCTTTGCTTACACGGCCGCACCTTGGGGTGGCTTGCTTTGCAAATGGGGTGAGCGGTGACTTGGGGAGCACATGCACCTCCCTCCCTCCACACTGTCCACCTTCCTACTACTTATTTTTTTTCCAGTATTTTATAGAGCGTTTTTCCCTTCGGGTAGCAATAATGCCAGGGTCAGCAGAACCCAGCCCCGCTACCATCTCGAGCACGGAGATCTCTGTTATTTATTTACCGATGCCCGTCGTTATCGCTCAATTGCAAAAGGCTGTCAGGTCTTTTTTGTGTCTGGTGCCTTGCTCATCCATGCCTGAGCTCGCTTGTATTTCAGGAGACTGATCTGGGACTTATCCAACACAGGTTGGGAGTTGATGGGATGTTAATAGGACAACATGTATATATTTTTGCACAGAAATGTCACTTAATAAAAGGGCTAAGTCTTGGGGAATAAGGTGGGTTCGTACCCTGAGTGGTGTTCCCTCCCCAAACGCGGACCGAGGAGGGATGCTGATGGCAGCGGGAGCCTTTCCAGCTCTGCCTACGTCCCCTTTCGACCTCAGATCCTCCATGGATGCCCTAAACCTTGGGAAAAGCTAAGCCTGGGAAGGCAGGGCTCACTGGGACCTAGCCAAATGCGATGAGACAGGTCCCCTCCAGCCCTCGCCCGTCTCCCTGGCATGGCAGGAGCAGGGGGGGGGTGGCTGGCTCCTACCTCCCCCCTCCCCATTTCCCTGCCAGTAGCAAGGCAAATACATCCCCGATACATTTGCAGAGGGATTTCCAAGGCGGAGGGGCTCATCTCAAGGCAATCCTGGCTGGCATTGGGGCGAGCGGCTTTTCAACACTTCTCATTGCCCAATTCCACGGGAGCAAACAGCAGCCGACGTCTGTTTAAACAGAGATGCCGTCGGGTGCATCGCCTGGCTGTTTACACTCCTGCAAAAGCAATATCACCCAAGCCTCTCTCAGCTGTCATCTCGTTTCACATCTCATCCTTGCCTTCTAAATTCTCTTTGCATCCCCTATTACAAAGTTTGCTTCCCTTTTCAGTACACCTCCTAGCACCCATAACCTGAAGGGATTGCCCCAGCCACCCAGCCTAACCTTTCCCAGGGGGAAAATTGCATTTTTCCCAACAAATTCACTGCAATTCCTATGCACCTCTGCTCCAAGTCACCCTCTGTATTAAAACCACCGGGGCGGACCTACATCAGCTGCATCGTCCAGACCTTTCTCCTGCTCACTCGCTTCCAGCATCCATGTACCTGCTTTGCTTCCACGCAGCTTTACTTCCCCAGCCCATAAATCTGCAGGTCTGAAGCAACTATAAATTTTTTACCTATTGTCAAGGGAGCTCTTACAATGTCTGTATCACCTTGGGCACATAAGATGTTTCGTGGAGCGGGAAACATCCATCCATCTCAGAAGAAAGCGTGTGTTTTCTGCTCTAGATGCTGACTTTAAGCACTGTCCATCACCCAGCAAGAAATATAGATAACAGGCAACACACGCCGATGCAAAGAGGTGAAATTTGGGCACCGGGGAAATTTTCAGCCAAGTTTTCCATTTATTTCCACACATTTGAGTCCTCTTTCCAAAGGTGTAAATGGGATTTGCTTGTTTGCGTGCTCCCCCCCCCGCCCCAGCAGCAATGTATTTGCTTTCTGCCTTGGAAGAAAGGTGGATTATTGTCCTGGTTTCAGCTGGGATAGAGTTAACTGTCTTCCTAGTAGCTGGTACAGTGCTATGTTTTGAGTTCAGTATGCGATGAATGTTGATAACACTGATGTTTTCAGTTGTTGCTAAGTAATGTTTAGACTATAGTTAAGGATTTTTCAGCTTTTCATGCCCAGCCAGCGAGAAAGCTGGAGGGGCACAAGAAGTTGGCACAGGACGCAACCAGGGCACCTGACCCAAACTGGCCAACGGTGTATTCCATACCATGGGACGTCACATCTAGTTTAGGAACCAGGAAGGGGGGGGCGGGGAATCGCTGCTCGGGGACTGGCGGGGTGTCGGTCGGCGGGTGGTGAGCTATTGCCCTGCGCGTCATTTGTACATTCCAATCCTTTTATTACTACTGTTGTCATTTTATTAGTGTTATCATTATCATTATTATTAGTTTCTTCTTTTCTGTTCTATTAAACCGTTCTTATCTCAACCCAGGAGTTTTACTTTTTTTTCCCGATTTTCTCCCCCATCCCGCTGGGGGGGGGGGAGTGAGTGAGCGGCTGCGTGGTGCTTAGTTGCTGGCTGGGGTTAAACCACGACAATTATACAAGCTCTCCCTGGCATAATCTCTCCAAGCAGCTGGGTAAGCAAGCGCTATTGCAAGCAGGAGAGCAAAAAAGCCCTCAGTTTTGACCCAAATTGAAGACATGTAGGTTGATTCCTTGACATCCAGATAAGCAAGACAAGCCCATGATGGGGCTTGTAGCATCGCTTTAGTGCATGCCTTCCCAGTTGTGAGGGATGGGTGAGGGGAAGGGAAAGGATGCTTTTTGGCTCAAAAGCCTCGAGACAGGGGTTTTGAGACGACTGACTGAGCTGGCCCCAAATTTCAGATTTTGGGCACAAGGAGGGATAAGAAGCAGTCACACGAGATGGGTTTCCTTAGGGGAAATGGATTAAAACAAGTTGTCCAACAATCCTGCTTGGGACCTGCTAAATACCTCCTGGGATGGCTCATTGCTTACTGAGACTGAAGCAAAAATGAAAATAAAAGTAAGCTTTTTGGGGCAAGCCCAAGGGGACTCAGTAGTTCATTGCTGCCGCACCAGAATAGAGGAATTGCTGCCAAATTTGGGGAAAAAAACCAACCAACAAACCATCCTCCCACCCCAGGGGCTGCCCATTGCCTTTGCCCGCGGCAGATGCAAAAGCAGCCGGAGGATGAGCTCAGATGGAAAGCATCCGTGTGGCAGGCGTCAAAAATTCAGCGAGATGAATCACGCTCTGATCTCCAAGAGCATCTCGTCACCGCAGGTGCTCTCCTTCTTCATTAAGGCCATGTTAAGCAATGCATTTTGAGCACAGCACAGGTCTTTCGAGCTTAAAAACATGACCCCGAGTGCTTTCCGCACCACCCATCTACACCTGCTCCGATTCCAGACGACTCCTTTGGGAGCACTGGGGATGGTTTCGCTGCTCAAGGTTTAGTGAAAAGGGGGAAATTAGGGAGAAAAAGCAAGATCCTTACTCTTCGAGCACCCCTGCCTATTTTACCTTCAATATTTTTTAACATACTCCTCTGTGGTGGGTTTCCCCTTCCTCCCATCACTGCTTCACCTCCCAGCATCGTGGGCGAGATGTAGCAATGCGGCTTGTGTATCCTACTAAAAGATATTTAATAAATATGCAAATCACTCCCCGCATCTCCTCAGGCAGGTGAGGTGCGTGAATAGGCTGTAGTTAAGTATTAAATCCATCCACTGCCAAGTACCTGGAGAAGAGCAGAATAAACCAGAGCTGAAGTTTGCATGGAAACAGAGTAAAGGAATGCATCTGACAGCAGCAGGGAAGCTTTGCTTATTGAAAAACAAATCCAATACACCGTACTATAGCACCCACTGGTCCAGATTTAAGTGAGCTGGAAGAAAAAACAGCTAAAGCCACAGCACATAGTCTCATTATGGATCAGATGCGTGAAAATTTCCTTTTATCAAATCAAGTTTTTCCCATTGGGTTTTTGCAGTATTTCTCAGTCCCTGACTCCTCTTCCAGGACCACCAGCACCCAATTTCTCATCTTTACCCTATTCTGTATTTCCCAGGCCCGTAATACACTTCCTACCAGGCTCTTCTCTTGGATAAATAAGTCCAATCTTCACGATCGCTCTTCAGAGACGAGTTTTGCCAAGGCAGGCAGACTTTATAAATGCTTCCCCCAAGGAATAAATCACTATTTTTCCCCCAGGCTAGCCAAAATAAATACAATACTGAGCAAACCTCATGATTGGAACAGGCAGGCAAGTACACGTCAGTGTCTTATCACTCCATGCTCTTGAGCACGCTGTGGTTTTCCCCTATTTCTCACCCCAAAACTCCCAGACCCAAGGAAAGTTGTCATCCATGTAGACGGCAGGAATAGGAGCACAGCTCAGATTTGAAGCCAGACCATCAATTTACAGGGTTATCCCATACAACATTAAAACCAGTTACCACGCTTGGTATTTTTGCCCTCTAAATCACTAGATTTGGACAAGGGTTGTAAGAAAACACTTCCACCAATGCCACATGAATGCTGGACTTTCTAGCCTGTGAACTTCGCAAGCATGGTCCAAATGCCTTTTTATTCCCCCTTTCTTTGAAAGCAGCAAGCTTTTCCCTTGCCAGCTACCTGCCTGCATGCAAAACCCTGCCAGATGGGCTGTCGCTGCCTGCAGCCAGCTCCTGCCCATCCCTGCCGGAGCTGGAGAGCAGACCCATGTGGCCATGCTCCTGCCTATAGGAGCTCCTGATCCTATAGGAGCAAACCCTAAAAAAACCCCCACCAAATCCTCTAGAAAATCATAGAGGCAGTGATGCTTTGTACAGGGATGGAAACATGTCCATGCATTGGGGCTAGCAGCGATTTGGGAGAAGCCACATTCTGCATCAGATGGGGTGAGGACCCTAAAAATGACCTTAAAAAAGAGCCAGACCTTTCAAGAGAGAAAGAACGACGCTGTCAAGACAGAAGGTGTTTGGTCAATTGGATGCACAACTCAGTATCAGCTCAAGTTGTGCTGCTGGCAGCCAAATATTGCAAGTGAAAATGTATAGAGCTGACCTTAAATGATGCAAAAGAGCAGCCAGGGCCCGTGCATCTCCCCCACCAACTGGAGGAACAAGCAGTATTTTTATTTATTTTTTTTTCAGAGCAAAAGAAAAAAGTTATTTTTCATAAAAATTGTTTCCAAAAAAATGTAATGAATAATGATTTTGGCTCTGCTTCGAGGTTTCGCTCCTCCGCTGGCCCCGGTGAAATGGGAGCAGGAGCACCATTTTCCCCGGCGCTTTTGAGCAAACCCAGTATTAATAAATCAAAGCCAACCACTGCAACCTCCCATGAAGCAATGAGAAGGCAGAAGGGAAAGAGCACAACCCAGCTCACACGGGGAAAAAGCCAAGAGGGGATGGGAGCCAGTTGTTTTGCTTGAGCTCGAGGCGATAGCCAAGAGAGTATTCTGCTTTTTAAGGTTTTTTCGAGCCTTTCAGAGGAAACCTTGCCCTCCTCGAGCAGTTTTACAACAAGCATCATGCTCAGCACCTATCTCAATTCCGGGCACATCCACAACCCTGCCCAGCACACGACTATTTTCTTTGGAGACCTGACCTTGGTCTGTAATGGGCAGTTTTATGAGGAGGAAAAGCACCTCGAGGAATTTGCAGAAAACTGACTTTTAGCAAGGAGGTATCTCACTTTCCTTTTGCTTTCTCTATTTATGAGCTCTTTGGAGATTTGGCTAGACATCTGCTCGCAAAGGGGCAGCTTTTAGGGATGTTGCAACATGATGGCGAACAAAGAGTCACCGGCAACATCTGACCCAGATCCTTTCTCCTCCTTTACACCAGCAATGTGATCCTTTCAAAATAAACCTTCTCTCAAGAGGATTTCCAGCTAAAGAAGTAGTGGGAGGGGAAATGTAACTACTGCTGGAAGAGGTGAGGATGAAAGACGGAGCAAAAAGCAAGAGAGAAGCAGTTGAATTTTAATGATATTTACTTTATTTGGAAGGGAGGGTGTGTGGGGGGGCAAACCCAAAACCTTAGGCATTTGCATCAAAGTGCCTGGCTGTAACAGTGCCAGAAGGCGGTTGGAAAAAGGCCACGAAAGGAGCTGCCCTTTTGCATTTCGGTTCCGTGCATGAGTTATGGTGCGATTCCCGAGGACGCTGGGCTTATCGCTCCCGATAAGCCTCTTTTTATAGGTCTGGCAGCGAGATGCGAGAAAGCAGTAATTAAATTTTCACACAGAAGAAGGTTTCTGCTTTGCACCCGTGTTGGGAGAAGTCAGCAGAAAATGTCAGGGTGGGCCAACAACATGGGGATTGCAATTGTATTCAGGGCGAGGCAATAATACTAGAAAAACGTAACACTTTACAGCTCAAAAGGCAAGTGCAAACCTGGGAGCACCTCCCCCCCCAGTATTAATCCAACTGCCACCTTTTTACCCACTAAACATGCACAGACAGCCTGAGAAGTTCACAAGTGGTGCAAACTCAACCTATATATGCCAAGCAGAGAGACTTGTAGCTAGGTAGTAAAGCAAACTCATGCCTGGAAATTGGCTTGGAGATGTGGGTAGACCCAAAATGACCTTGAAAATGGGTCTGTTTAAGATTTCCAACCCCTCTAGAGAAGCTACATGGGCAAGCAATGGGACATGGTGGCCTAGATGCTTCAAGAAGCTCTCCCTATAGTCAACCCACCAAAGCCACTACTTGAATGAGCCTCCACCAATACGTGACACTGCCAAATTTCGTGGGTGACCTCCACTGAGTTACTGTCATGGTTGGTCCAGGTCCAGCCACCCCACGTCCCAGGGGAAACGCCTTTCCCCAAGGCACGAGATGAAAAAGAGTTTACCAAACACGGCGAAGCCCACACGAGAAGAGCAGCATCTCCTCTCAGGATGAAACCCAACCCTGACAAACGCCCATTAGTTCCAAAGAGATGAAAAGCTGGGGACAAAAAGGGGTAATAAGCTATTTTTAGGTGGAAGATGCCATGTGATGCCCTACTTAGGCATGTGCTTCATCAGCCAGAGGAAAGGACTTGACTCGTGTCTTCTTTATGAGGTCTTTTTCTCCATTCTGCTGAGTGCTTGGCTGTCTCGAAGCTCCAGACTTCCAGTCGTTAGATGCAGTTATCTCTATGCAATTTAATTAAAGTCTAGTGTTTAATGACACAATGTGCTGCTAATTATTTTTCACTCGTTGTCAGGAGGCTTTTTTTTTTAGTGGTTGCAAAGCAAAATTTAATTACGGCAAAGAAAACACGGGGGTACTATCTTGAGGGCTTTTGGAAACAAAGAGCTTTGGGTGGGCAAGTGGAGCATCCAGCTCTGCTCAATGAGGACTAAGAAAAAGAAATATTGTCTAGGGCAAAGCACCACCACATAGAAACAAGAAATGGGGACCCGAGGGACACCCCTGGCTTGGTCCACTCTTACTTTGCCAACACTGTCATGGAGAGCCATGAAAAAGCCAGCGTGTGGATGCATCCTAAATTTCTGTATCATCTAGGAGACATGGTCTATGGATGTGCCATACCAAGGCAGCAAGCAGGAGTTCTGGGGCAAGGTAGACTCTACGGGACACAAGCAGTTTGGGTCACCCCAACTCATAGCATGAAAACAGGAGACAGATGGAGTTTGTTCATTCAGGACGGGGCTCCTTGGATCAACACCGTAAAATACTGACTTATCGCCTTAAAATAACTTCCCACACAGCAAGTCAAGTCCCTCTTTCAAGCTGTCATTTCTGGGGGTACAATCTGCTTGCATCTCAATCCATTTCTTCTTCCAAACCAAATTATTCCCCTGTTGGAGCCTTCATCATTCGTAGGCTACCAAACACCGGCAATTTTAGCACTCTGCAGTTTTGCCTCGTCAGCAGAAGAGGGATTTGGGAATCCTGTTTTCCCCTCCCTGCCTCCAAGCTTTTGTCTGCTGGGAGATTTCCCCTCTTTAAGCCTCAGTTTCCCTGTAAAGTCGAGATAATGACGCACATTTATTTTGCAAATTGCTTTGATCTCTACTGTTGAAGGGTGTTCTGCAAGACTTAATTACATGTGTCACCACCAGCCTTTGCTGCACACATTAAAGTCTCTTAAGCTGCCTAGTAATGCAGAGGAGATCTGTGCAGAGAGAATTAAATGCGCAATATGCTCATCCGAGAGCAGAGTTTTGCAGTTTTGAAGAGGGCTGGTGAAGTTTCACAGCTGATAAGTAGCTTTGAGAAACTCCCCGCCATTTTTGCATATATTATTATGGTTTTTCCCTTCGATATTAAAATATCTCTGTTCGGCACCACACTTAAGAGTTGGCAGTGGGTCTAGAAGCAAGAGTTCCTTTTAGCAAAACACAGGCAGATCCCATTTTGCTGCAAATAAGCCCAACTTTTGAAAGTTAAACCCCCACTGGAAATTGTTATTTTCTTGAGATCTTTGAAACGCCTACATGTTCAAATGGCACAAGCGGCACATGGTGACACCCAATAATTACAGCTGGTCAAAACACGGAATTTCAATCCCAGGAGAAATTCTGACATCCTGAAATTTGCAGGTTTCTTCCAGCTGACAGAGAAGATATCACTGCAAAACTGCCCACGGATGTGTGGGGGGGTTCTGGTTTGGAGCAGCATCTCCAGAAAAGTCTGGGTGATGTTACAAAACACTTTTTGCAGAGCTTTAATATTTTGTTAGCGCATGATGTGATAGTGGTTGAGACATTAGAAGTGTTGCAAAAGCATAAAATATTCATTAAATACCCCCAAACCTGGATGATTGAGGGGAAGAGCCTGCAACAAGTCAAGCTGGATGATGCATTTCCCCAGCAGCGCGACCTTGACAAGATGAATATTTAAAAGACATCCAAGATCATTTGCATCCTTCTGCCCACGACTTTCCTCCTCATCAGCCATCTGCTACCCTTGAAGGGCTCATGCTCTTTGGGGGAAGCTTTAGTTTCCAAGGCTGGAAACAGCTAGAGGAGCTGGAACGAAAGCAACAAAAAGTCCAGGAGGAATTTGGAGGTCAAGGATGGAGCCAACCCAGTGTGCTCCAAACACCCTTTTCCTAAGGGCTTGCCGCAGCCTTTGCACGCACGATAGCAAAGACAAAGAGAAAAGGAGGAAAAAGGCCCAAAATGGAAAAAAAAAAAAAAAAAAAAAAAAAAGGAAAAATGAGGAAGGGAAGAGAGGAGCAAAATGCTTCCCAGGGAAAAGAATCCCATCCCCGGTTCCCACCAGCATGGCAGTGGACAGGTTAGTAAGCAGCAGTGGCAAAGGCTGGGCAAGAGCCGCCGGTGCAATTATTTTGAGGAGAGGAGTGTGGCTTGAGAAACTCATTGCCATCCTTTGTGGATCTTTAATGAACCTTTAAACACGCCAAAAAAAAAAAAAAAAACCAAAAAAACAAAGAGGAAGGGAAGTGAAAAGCTCTCATTAAGGATTTTGGCAGATCTGATTAGTGGTTTTAGAGCCCTAAACAACCGTTTAATTGGTAAATCTTCCGGCAGCCAAGGAAAAGAAAGGGCCGGGCACAAAAGCGGAGTGTTTCCTCTGTGTTGTTGGAGAACTGCTCCCTTCCTTCCTGGGGAGAGGGCAGGGCTGGGCGATGGCACTGCCAAGAAAAATCCAATATCCAGCAGAAACTCACCTCTTCATCCTTTAATCCTGCTCTCTCTACAAGCGTTGCATCAACTTTGCATTTCTCCATCTCGCCCAGCTGAGATGCTTCATGTTGCCATAATAGAAAGGGCATCGAGCTGCAAGCAGGAACCCTACCTAAAAGCAGATTTTTACTGCTTGGGGTAATTTGGGCTGATGCTAAAGGCTGTGGCCACATCCCCAGCCACATCTGCAAACGACCGATCACAGCTCATTTCATGTCTTGTTTCCAGCCCTGAGAAACTTCACAATAAAGTACAGTAATAAAAAACCCAAACAGAAATAACTAACCCACAGCCCCATGGGCTGGGAGGATGGTCAGTACAAAGCCATCCTTCTGCCCATCTCCATTTGGAGATCACCGGCGCCTTTCTTCTTCTCTTAAGCTTTGGTAACCCGGAGAAAGCAAACTTCTCCAAGGCAGCTGAGCAAATCCCTCGTGCTGTGAGTCATCTGGCAACCCAATTTAGCTGCTCTCCCCCACGCCCACTGTGTACCCCAGAACATGGCAAGCTCGCCCCATTTCTCTATGACTCAGGATCGCTCAATGTTTCAACGCTCCCTTTGCAACTCAACTTTGCTGGCAGCAAAAGCAAAAAAAAAAAAAGAAAAAAGGCAGCAGCAGCAAGCCAGGGTGGTGGTTTTGTTCCCTGGAAAAGTGGGGTTTGCAAGGGTGTTCCCTGTCCCCCACTGCCTCCCCCCCCAAATCACTGCAAGGCTGCAACAGCATCCCATGCAGAGGGAACCCTTGCAGCGGGGTTTTCATGCTGCCTCCCACACAGCTCAAGCACTGCCAGCTTTGACCTTTTATTTCCCCGATTCATCATCCTCTTTGCTATTTCAGCTTCGTTTCACCATCTCCATCCTTCACAACCCTATTCCCAGCTCAGGCTGTGCCTCCCTGTGAAAGAGATGCCATCGTAGCAATTAAAGTCATCTTTAGATTGGATGCTGCTTGCGCCAACATCACTAAAACCCGGGTACCCACAGGTTCGCTGCTGGACCGCGGCCGATGGGAGCAGCAGCAAAGCACTGCGGCCGAGCATCACTCCGTCTTCCTACTCCTCCGCTTGCCCTGGAAATATTTCCATGCAAACTGTGCTCTAGGGAATTTGGGAACCCCAGCCCCTCCCCACCTCCTGTGACTTCAGTGGCTTGCTGCCTGCCTTCGCTGGAGTCCGTAACGTTGCGCCAGGGATTAATTTGGCCTCGTGCCTTCATTTCCATCCTTGGCCTTGAACGTCCTTTGAGCTCCTCTTAAAAAGAGATTGATTAATATGAAATTACTCAAAATCCTTTTAGCCAGTGCCAGTTTTGACACCGAGAAGGAAAGGCTAGGATGACAGTGCCCAAGTCAAACATTTGCCAAATTAATTCCTCTGCTAGAAATTGTTTCGGATTTTGAGTATTTTTTTTAAAATCCATCATCCAGTAATTCTCTAATTAGCTCGGCATTGCTTGAGTGAGGACACACCAATCTGATTTATGAGGAGGGAAAATATTTTAGGTAAATGCCTTTTTACACGCATCCCAACACGAAAGGGAAGAAAAAAACCCAACCGTGTGCAGGACACCTCTGAAACCTAAGAAATGCCTCTTAAACTGCAAGAGAGCACGGAGTTAGAGGGAATTTGGTCTTGGGTATCTGAAGGCAGGCAGGGATGGGGTGCAGGCAGGATGGGCAGCAGTGCTGGCGCCTGCTGGCTTCTGGCCACAGCCTTGGGAAATCGCATTAGGGCCGTCGGTGCTGCGCCACTGCTTCTCCGCAGAACTGCTGTTAATGCATTAATGCTCCATTTAGGATCAGGGCCCATCGATCTCTCATCTCCAAATAACTAATTCAAGCCCTGGGTTAATATAATTTCTCTACACTTGGAAATCTTCCTGTTACTGGCAGCGCTCTGCTCCCCCATCCATGTGATGAACGTATCGGGGCTCAGCACCCCCTCTCCCCTCCAGGTCTGCATCGCTGCCCTGTACTCCTGGCAGAGCATCATCACTGCCAAGGGTTTGATGCTGCAAAAATCGAAACCTCAAAACCAGAGAGCCCAAACCACAGCTCCTGAGGATGCTGACTCAGCGGGACACCTCTTCCCTGCAACGCTTGCTCTCAATTTTGCTCAGGTTAATTAAAGGCGGGAGAAGATCCTGTCTTTGGTGGTCTCAAATTTACAGTAACATAAGAACCACCATTGCCCCAGCACAAATTAGTTGCTTTGCTCTTGCAAACCCCCCCAAACCCCAAATTTCCTGCAAAGTAACTCCCCCTTCTGCTTTTCCACGTTGGCACTGTTAACCCTACCCCTTGTTCTGGCTTTGCTGGGGACCAATTGGGATGGATCATTCCACGCCAGAGAAAGCCAACCCTATCCCACGACATGCACTAAATTAGCAGAAATCTCCCCAAAACTCTTGCTTGCAGCATCCCTGCTGCTCACTGCATGCAGAGGAGCTTCCCACTCCCCCAGCAATTCCTTTTCACTGGTGGGTGAAGCTGTTCCCAACTTATCAAGTACTTTGGCACACAAGGTGTTATATAACCCCACAATATTAAGATTTTTTTCAGCCCTCTTGGGATGCCTATAAATGAAGAAAAGAGGGGAGGTGGCAATAATCCCATTGCAACCTGGTGATGGATATATCTACCCCCTGCACCCACGTGTAGCTAAAACTCCCTGGAGGAAGAGAAAGGGGATCCATGTCCATGCTTGGCTTGAATTCAGCCCAGCATCTAAGAAAAAAAAAAAAAAAAAAAGCCCCCCAGGATTTCAGTGCCATGGACCTGGTAAGGAGCAGCCCCCCAAAACTCTGCAACCTTGGGGTCAGCTGCCTTTGTGCTCCCCAAGGTGGAATGCCCACCCCACTCAGGAACTGAATCTGATGATGAGCACAGAAAAAACCCCTCCCCATCCCTTCCAAATCCTTCTTCCAGAGTCAAAAAGCTGCTCTTCAAACCCCAAAAGCCTCTTTCTGAACCCCAAACCACCCCAAACATTTGCATGCAAGTTGGTGGAGAGGTCACAAGAGAGAATGGGTGGATTTAGGGGAGAAAAGCAGATGGATTTGGCCTTGGGGAGGGTAAGGGGAGCTGGGAGGAGGATCCTAAGGAAAGCTTCGAAGCTAAATTCTGCATAAATTAGGGCTGAGCCGAACCAAGTCCACAGGGACACGTTCAGATATTGCTCTGCAGCATGTGCCTTCATCCCGGACAGCAAAATTGCATTTATCTTGCCCCTCCTCTTTGCATTTCTTTGGGATTCATTAATTTGAGGTTGAAATCCGTAAATGGCCTTTTTCTCCCCCCCCCCCCCAACCCTTCCTGTCTCTTCCTAAACCACTTTAATTTCCCAACAAGATTTATTCTGGCTACTTTCACTCCTGTTACTGATGATCCTGGGTCAGGAATTGTCGCCAGAGGATTTGTTCTCCTTTCATTGCTCCACAAGCACAACGGACAAAAGGGGCTGGTAGAGGCAAAGAAATCCTTCAGCCTTTAAAAAAAAATCCCATCTTTCCGCAAATTCTCAATGCTGCCCCACCACCGAGACCTCGGAGGTGATTGCAGTCATCCACCACACAACGATTTTCCCAATTTTGCCCCAATATCTGCTTTTGCATGTTATTTCTGGTGATGGGAGAGTAGAAAAAGCTGCTACTGGGTGGCAATTTGGGGTAAAAATTCACATTTTAAAGGCAAAACATTAAGGCAAAGAGGGGGTTCAAACACAGGCAGGCCTGGAAAATCCTATTAATAGAGACTCAACCTTGTCTTTAATGACATTGATAAAAAAAGGATGTGGAAAAAACATATAGGCAACAGAGAAATTAGTTGGGGGTGGGGTGGGATGGGGTGTGTAAATGTTGTGTATTCCCCAAACTTTGGGATAAACTTGTCCCCATGTCATGAAATGCCACTGGTTTCTGCTTCCTAAAGCCCAGCTTTGCCTTGGGAGGATGGGACTGGGGGAGCGGTTTCTCTGCAGGATATTGATAAATGCTACTGCCCCGAATCAGAGGGGGAATATTTTTTTTATATATATTTTATATATATATATAAAATCTCCAAAAAGCTGAAAGCTTAAAAAAAATAAAAATCTATTCAATCAATGCATCTCACTGCAGCTTTAAGCATTTCATGTTTCCCTTCTCCCTCCTGCCTTTTTTTTTTTTTTTTTTTTTTTTAATTTTTCCAAGGAAAAAAACCCTGCATTTTAAACACAGGTACCTGGGGAAAAAAATAAATCCTTAAATGGATTTTTTTCTTTTTTCCCCAAGTTTGAAACACCCCTCCCTCGAC
Source organism: Astur gentilis (assembly GCF_929443795.1). Lineage (NCBI taxonomy): Eukaryota > Metazoa > Chordata > Aves > Accipitriformes > Accipitridae > Astur > Astur gentilis. The sequence continues at coordinate 8,098,727 of NC_064880.1, forward strand.
CTTTAGCCTTTATCACCCCCATGCTCCACCTCTTCTTCCCCCTGCAGCCGCCGGGCTGATGCTGAGCCCATTAAGGAAGCCATAGGCTGTAAATCATCCCATTTCTAGCCCGCTGAAATGCCTGGTCAAAAAATGGGGAAGACTGATGGAAGTCTTATTTAAACATTTTGGAAGTCATTTGGGGGCGTTTAAGTCTTTCTTCATTTGCTGCCGGTCCCTCTCTGGCAAGCCGAGGGCCTGAAAGGAAGACGGATAGCCGAAATAAAGCTTCTAATTGGCACCTTTTTCCCTGTCTTTGGCCAATTTCGAGGCTTAATCATGATGAATAAGAAGGAGACAAGGGCTGAGCGGGTGCTGGGGCATAGGAGAAAGCAGCAGGACAGGAGCATCCCCCCTCCATCCTAATTTTCCCCCCATTTCCATTAGCGCCTGCTGCCTTTTATCTGCCATGTTGCAGTGGAGACGCTGCATTTCGCTCCCAATCGCTATCTCCCAGGGAAGGCAATATCTCGCTGGGTGTGAGCCGAAGCCTGCAAGCACCTTTACAGACTAAAAATTCTATTTTTTTTTCTTCATTATTTTTAACAAGGTTTGGGAGATTCAGCCAAGTGAGCCCCAGGCAGGATGTGGCAACAGGCTCCACCTGCAGTCTTGATCGCACCCAAAAATCCCAACGTGCCCATCCCACCTTGGGATATTTTGGTGCTTTGGGGTGGTTTTGATGGGAAAAATGCAACATGTCACTATTTCCTGGGAGCTGAACCTCATACAACCAATTGTCCGCATGGATTCAGGGTGGATTTCCTAAAAATAAGCCTTTCTGCAAGCTCGCAGCAGCCTCCTCCAATGCGTGGCAACACCCCATGCCTGCTTGCAAACCACAGCTGGATTTATGAATATTCATGTTATTTTGGCTATTTCCAGGCAAGAGAATGCAACACTTTCCTAGCATCCTTGCAAAGGAGCCCGGTATCCCGCAGCAACATCCCAAGAATGGGGAAGAGGCAGCATGCTAAGTATTTTGGGACTAAAACCCAGAAAATCAGGGCCAAAAGCTGCAGGAGCTCTTTCACCTAAAAAATCCCATCTGCTGGGTTTGGTCTCAATTCCCCAGTGATGAACTGAGGTGGAGACGTGATTTTGGGGTCAAGCATTGCACTCAGTCCCTGGGCTGATCCCCAAAACCCCTTCCTCTGAGCATGATGTGCCCTTGGATGGCTTTGGTTGCCCCCCTCTTCTTTTCCTACAACATGCCACTGCTTGATTCATGGACATTTGCATTGATTTTCCCATAAAACATTATGAATTCTGCTTGGGGGGGGGGGGACCCAACAAACCAACATTGATCTGCTTCTTAATTTGGCGCTGAGCTTTGAGAGCCCGTAATGGCTCACCCCAGGACTTAGGCTGAGATTGCAAGAGCTCAGCCTTTTTATATTATATTTTTTTTGCCTTTTAAAATTATTTTTTATGAAAGTTACTGCTGTGTTTGGGAGCTCCCATTTCTGCTGGCCGTGCAATAATATGAAGGGGTTTTTTGCATATCTGCCGCCACAGGCACCAAAGGGGCATTTCAGAGCCTTTTTATCCCAAAGAGCATCATTCAGGGTCTTATTTCAGGCTCAGCCACCCCAGTAACCTAATTTTTACTGGGATCTGGTGGTCCCTCTGCTCTCCAGTAGTCTTAGGAGGAGCACAGCTTAATCCAACATCCATCCACATTGGCCAAATTCTGCAAGAACCAACATTTTTGGACAACGCAAGAAAATGCCCATTTTCCCTCCCTATTCCCTCACATGCTGCTACAGAACACAGTGCAAAAAACTATGTAAAAATATTACAAAATCAGTCAATTTTGGTCTGCTATGGGTGGCCGCAGCACCTGGTGTAAATCCCCCCAGTTCCCATTGATTGCCAAGGAGCAATAGCAGTTTACACCCGCTGGGGTAATTGCCCCTCTATATTTGCTGCCTGTCTTCGTCAGATCACACAGTCCATCAATAAATATTGATAAATCCCAAATCCATAATAAATCAAAGTGGGCATTGGGCCCAAGAAGAGGAACAGAAACTTTCTTTTATTTAATTTTGGATAGCAATGCGATGGACCAAAGTTGTTCTTGATGGTGCAAACCCACCTAGGCGCTGCTCCCCAAGCAAAGGCAAAGTACAAACCAAAAAAATGTGAATTTATCTCATAAAAAAAAAAAAAAAAAAAAAAAAGAGGGCTAGGCACAGAGGAAAAAAGGCTTAGGAACTGGTTATCTTTTCTCCAGGGAGGATTTTTCCACCTTCCCCTTGCAGGGTGACCTGTATTGCTATAAATTCCTTAGGGTACCTGTAATCTCCTGCGTGCAGCAGGCAGCACAAAGAAATCCAGGGGTTTTTTTTGAACGATGAGCAACACCTATCCCAGGCAGATAACTGCCAAGTTCAGAAACTCACGCCCCGTGAACGTGAAAATTGGATTTCGCTGATGTCCTCAAAGAAAAAAAGAAAAAAAAAAAAAGAAAGAAAATCAAAGAAAAATCCAGATTTCCCCATCTCTCTGGAGGAAGACTCCTCCGAAAGCATCAGTTTAGGCTTTTCTGAAACGTCAGCTTATGTATTTCAAAACCAAATTGAAACCCAAATGCTTCAAAGTGGGGGAAATAAATAAATAAAGTGTTTAGGTTTTGAAAAAAAAGATGAAACAAAACATTTCTGCTCTCTCTGGACCTTTCTTCCCCAAACAGGATTCTGGCGAAACCAGCAGCATTTTCGCAGTGTATGGGGATTTTTTTTTTTTTAATAGATTATAATTCAATCGAGATGTCTCCTGTTAGACGCACCAACCCTCTGCCACCTTCATGGAAGTCTGTCTCCAAGGCTGGATTTGACACAAATTGCCTGGGGACGCAAATGCATCTTTACGAACCAGCTCCTTGATTTTGCAAGTTGTAATTCTAATGTATTAACGCACCCAAGTGATGCTTTTTAGAAATGGGACCTTCTCGCAGCACCTGCATGAAGCAGGGGTGGGTCCAATGATGGCAACAAGCTCTGTCCCTTGATTTTTGGTCTGACTCCGTGCCACCCAACACTGGCCCCAGTGCTGTCTGCCACCAATAAATCCAGTTTTGGCATGAGATACGATATTTCTCCTGCTAGCAGATGCCTATTTCCCAGCCTGTCAGGTGCAAATGAGATCTTCATCGCAACCTTCTCCATGAGCATCTCCTGGTGAAATGTCATTGCCTTAGAAACAGGCACCGTGCTGCTGCGACAGCAGCATTTCTCCTGGTAGAGAGTCCCACGCTCCTCTCCAGCTGCCAGTATTCACAGCTGGAGTAGCTCCACTGGGTCCCACAACCACCCCAGCATTGGCACTGGTGTCCTCCAAATACTTGGGGACAACCCTAAACTCTTCTAGCTTTGACCAACTGGGCTCCTCCATGACCTGGGCTTTGGGGACGGGACAGGACAGGACACCACCACACCACAGGGTCCTTTATGGGAGGGGAACTGCTAAATTTTCCATGGTCCAAAGGTAATATTTCCATCAAATATCCCCAGGAGATACCAAGACGTGCATCTTGGCCATGCGTCTCATCTTGAGCAATTCCATGCGCGCAACAGAGACGTGCAACTGCTTTTTGCTGCATGCCCGTGGCCGCGCAGCACCAGCTTTCCTATGGGGCCAATTATTTCAGGGCGAGCAAGCAGAAGAGTCTTCCTGAAATGTTGATTGAAAATCAATAAGCATTTCATTTTAATTGAATTTCTGAGCTGGGCGGGAAAGCCAGAACTGTTTCCGCCTCTCTTCTTGCATGGGGACTGCGGTATAGACAGACAAACAGACCATCCCATCATGGTTAGATGAGCCAACAACTCAGGTCAATCCAGTCTCTGGTGAGCCTAACAGCCTGGGGACTTGGGGGCAAGATGCTTTCATCAACAAGAATAGCTTGGAATCACCCAAATCTCACTTTTCTTCTCCTGTCCCATCCAAACCACATACTCTTGCTGTTGCCACCAGCCTCTGGTGCATCCAGAGGGTCCAGGTGCTGACTGCAAGAAAAGAGAGAGCTGGGGCAACCCACGAGTTGCAATTTATTTTTCTAAGACAGAAGGATGGGGATTACACGATGCAATGGATGCGGGTGACCCAGGAGGCTCCAGCCAGTGATATATCCCTTAAATAACCGTCATTTCTGGCTCTTGGCTCCAAAAGTTTCCAAGGAAATAGTCCTGCCTTTAGCCCTTGCTTATGCCAAAGAGGTTTTAGGAGGAATGCATTTTTGCTTTCTTTGTACAACTCCTGCAGAGCATTCACCGGCATGCCTAAACATCATTGCTGAAGATATTACTGACTAAACCCCCTAATTTTCCTGCCTGCATCTGCCTTCGCGGACCGGCATGCAAAATTTTAGATGCACAAAGCGGATCGATACCAGCTCATTCGACTGCCCGTGTTAATTTGTAATTTGGATGCAGAAACTGCTCGCGCGTCGGCAAAATAAAGAAGTAGAAAGCAGGTGGGGAGCAGCCCCTGGTGCTTCGAGGGTTTTGGGAGGGGCTGGAGAGACGTGCACTGCTGCCAGGGAAGATGAGCAAGACCCCAACCAAACCCAACCTTAACTTGTGCTCTGGATTTAGCAAGCGCTGTTAAATGCCCCCATATTTTGTAGGAAGGCAACACAGCTCTGCATCCCTCCATCCCTGCTCTAATACCCATCTACTACCCAAGGAAAACCAACGAGGAAAAACTCAGGACAAAGCAGCATTGGACCACTGCAGGCAAAAAAGATGTGCAAATCCCCCTTTTGCTGTACTTTTTGCGTTCCCCACAGCACCAAATCCCAGGTGCTGGTGCAAAGCAGCTGCTCAATAGCAATTTTGGAGGAATATATATCACCCAAAGGGATATCATCCAATATCACCCTGCCCCTCTCCTCTTCCCAGGGCAAACGCACTTCATCAGTACCTGCAAAAAGGATGATCTGGGGGTTTGGGGTTTTTTTGCACCTCCAACCCCACAGTCCCCATTAAGTCTTCCCAAAGCAAAGCAAATTTGCACAGCAGAGGTGGCCCATTTAGAAAAGCCAAATGTCCACCCTCAGGCTTATAAAGCAATTAGAAGATACAGAGAAGTGAAAGGAGACAAAAAGACCCAAAAATAAGGTTTGAGAACTCCACTGGCCTAGTGATGGGCTTGAGCTAGTCCCCTTCCCTGTTCCCAGTTACTCCTATAAAGGGTTATTTGTGGTCCATGTCCCCAGGAGCACAGCTTTTGGGGCAGCCCCACACACCTGTATTGGTTTTGTTTGGCAAGGTTTTGGTAGCGGGGGGGGGTGGGTTACAGGGGTGGCTTCTGTAAGAAGCTGCTGGAAGCTTCCCCTGTGTTCGAGAGAGAGCGAGCCCATACTAGCCAGCTCTAAGACGGACCCACCGCTGGCCAAGGCCGAGCCAATCAGTGATAGTGGTAACACCTCTGTGATAACATTTTTAAGAAGGAAAAAAAAAAGTTGGGACGGGGAGAAACTGCCGCCGGAGTGAGGAGTGAGAACATGTAAGAGAAACAAGCCTGCGGACACCAAGGTCAGTGAAGAAGGAGGGGGAGGAGATGCTCCAGGCGCCAGAGCGAAGATTCCCCTGCAGCCCGTGGTGAAGACCCTGGTGAGGCAGGCTGTCCCCCTGCAGTCCAGGGAGGTCCACGGTGGAGCAGATATTCACCTGCAGCCCGTGGAGGACCCCACGCCGGAGCAGGTGGGTTCCCGAAGGAGGCTGTGACCCCGTGGGAACCCCGCGCTGGAGCAGGTTCCTGGCAGGACCTGCGGATCTGTGGAGAGAGGAGCCCACGGAGCAGGTTTTCTGGCAGGACTTGTGACGCCGTGGGGGACCCGCGCTGGAGCAGTGTGCTCCTGAAGGACTGCACACCGTGGAATGGACCCATGCTGGAGCAGTTTGTGAAGAACTGCAGCCCGTGGGAATGGCCCACGTTGGAGGAGTTCGTGGAGGACTGTCTCCCGTGGGTGGGACCCCACCCTGGAGCAGGGGAAGAGTGTGATCAGCCCTCGTCCTGAGGAGGTGAAGCGGCAGAAAATAACGTGTGATGACCATAAACCCCATCCCTGTCCCCCTGTGCCGCTGGGGGGGCTTGGTGGTGAAATCCGGGAGGGTAGTTGTGCCCGGGAAGAAGGGAGGGGTGGTGGGAAGGTGTTCTGAGATTTCGTTTTATTTCTCATTACCTTGCTCTGGTTAATCTGTAATAAATTGAGTTAATTTTCCCAAACTGAGTCTGTTTTGCCCGTGACAGTAATAGTGAATGATCTCTCCTGTCCTTATCTCGACCCGCAAGCCTTTTGTTATATTTTCTCTCCCCTATCCAGCTGAGGATGGGGGAGTGATAGAACGGCTTTGGTGGGCACCTGGTGTTCAGCCAGGGTCAACCCGTCACAACACCTCACCCCAATTTCTTTTTCCCCCTTTATTTTAGAGATTTGACCAATTCACAAATTGCTTCATCACTGCAAAAAAACATATTTTTTTTTCCAGCAAATTTGCCAAAAATTCACAAATTCAACTGCTCCTGGGTATGAGAGATGCCAGGGAGATCACTGCTGCTGCCAACTGCCGAGGTAGGTGACCCCAAAACTCAAATCATCGGATTTTCTTGCTTCATGGCCAATTTGAAGGTATTTTGGAGCTCGAGTCCCCAAGGGATGCTCAATGAGAATGCATCTTAAACCAGGTCCCCCAGACATACAAAGTCCAAAGGGACTCATGCCTTGGAAAGGGTCCCCCATCCCCATAGGGACAGCAATAGGCAGAGCCCATCCCTGCTGCAAAACTGCTTCCCCCCCCCAAAAAAATAATATAACGACATTATAATTATAAGTTAATTAAAGCAGAAGAGATCAAAGCCACTTTAGACAGATTAATGATACGACGAGTGCCAGAAATTTTCCCCGGTTTATGCATCAACCGCATCGCCAGTGCCTTTTTCCAGGCTCTAGTGCTTTTGTGGGGGTCGGGCAGCTCTTTCATTCCCCGCCCGATCTCCCCCCCTTTTTTCCTTGCCTCTCTTGATGGATGAAGGATTTGAAGTCCTAACAGCTGCGGGGATTTGTGTGGGGAAGAGAGGCGACATTCAAAGGATTATCAAGTGAAAAAATCAACTCGCTTTAAAAAAATAATTTTTTTTTTAAAAAAACAAGAGGGTTGGAGAAATTGCAGGCATACGTGGAGAGATGCATGTATATATGTATTTATATATTTATTTATATATATATTTAGCTACCTATTTTATATCTTTTTTTATATGTATATATACAAAATAGAGAGGGGCCAAAATAAAACCACCAGGAAAGGCAATTTCAGGAATAAGCCAGCATCCTACAAACTGGGGGGAAATAGGGTAGTTTTAGGGATGCTGAGTGCAGCAGCATGCAAAAAAAAAAGGGCATTTTCCAGCTTTCAGCTCCTCCCCCCTTGTTTCTCTCTCTTGGCTGAAGATGATGGTTTTCTCCTCCTTTTTCTCCCCATGGGATGCTCTTCCCTGTGTTGGGGTGGTGCATGTACCCAGGGGACCATGGGGAGAGAACTGGGGGGAGGTAGTAATATCTCTCTCTCAAAAAAAAAAAAAAAAAAAAAAATCATTTTCTCTCTGCCATTGCCTCCAAGGAGTGTATTTCCACAGGGAAAAGCAAACTCAAGCCCAGATAAAAAAAGGAAAAAAATTTTCTTTATTAACACCCCCGAATTGGCAGCCCAAATTCAAATTTGCAGGCGAAGGAGAAAAATTCAGCCTGAAAAATCAGAGCAGAGTTAGAGAAATGCTCCAGCACCCCCCAAAAATGCCTCAGAGGGGGAGAAAGACCAACAAAACCCCCTCTAGAAATATTTGTACCCTTGTCCCCAAAGGACGTGCCTCCATCATGGGATGAGCAATGATGGCTGTGGGAAGCCAACTTCAGTAATTGCTGTCTCTAAATGTCTACAGGCAGGGGCCTGACCAGGCAGCAAAAACTTGATGGCAGGTTAGCCGTCTTTCACTGAGGTCATTTAAAAGAAGAAAATGGCATTTACATGTGATTTTAACTAAAAACTCATTCAGACGTGTCAGTTAAATTGGCTTTCTGGGAATTTCTTCCTCTTCGGTGAAAGCAGATTGAGTCCTAGTGCTTCTATAATAACTCCTCAAATCCAGTTACATGTTTTAGCTGTTTTACATGTCCCCCATCCTCAAAATAGACCAAAATACATAAATCATAACTTTTGAACCACTGGTAATCTTGCAGATTTAATTCTGTTTCAAGGATGCTGTTGAGACGGGGGCTGAGCGACAGCCCAGGGGTTTTCAATGTGACCACGTGCCTTGATCGGCGTCATCATAAATCACTGCAAGCCATTCATTATCCCCCCAAATATTGTGAGCAGATGTGATGTCACCTCCATGCACCTGTCAATCACACCTACATAATCAGGACAGTTGATTGACAGGTCGGGATAAGAGAGTAAATAGATACACTGCAGATAGCGCTTCCTACTCATAAAGTGTGTTTTTTAATATAAAAGGAAAAATAACACAACCTTTTTAAGATGTGGGAAACAGGGAAATAGCTTATTTGGTGCCACCTCCCTCCCAAAGCTGCTCCATGTCCCTCTCCACCCAAAAGCCAGCCAGGTTTCAGCAATGAGTTGGGTCAAGGGACAATTTTCTCATCGGGGACGGGAGATCCTCTGAGCTGCTCTTCTGCAAGTGGCTTTTCATCAGTGCATCCAAATAACAACTGGTGAAACAACTCCGAAGCGTTATAGGGGATTTAGAGGCGCACTACGGCCCATCACCATCAAGCCTTTAAATATGCAAAGATGCATCATCTATAGGCAGCTGGCAGCAATGGACAGGCTCCAAGGGATGGGGACAAGCATCATCCCAACATCTCCTGAAAGCCAAGCCCTCCCTCCCAGCTCTTAACCCCTAGAAACCATCGTCAGGAGGAAGACTACCCAAAAAAGCATGCACATCCAGCTTTGCCTCACACGGTTCTCCACTGCTGGGTCTCAAAGCAGCTGGAAGGACCCACAGAAGCAGCAATTGCAAATATTTTTTGCGACTGCAAACACTTTGTATGGGGACATCACGTGAACACGATGCAACGGCATCCTTCTGGAGGAACAGCAGCTGCCGATGCGCCAGCTCCAGCCTGAGGCCCAGAAATCAGGGACCGAGGGGCTGGATGAAGCCACAGGGTTGAATACAGCACATCCTCACTCTGCAGTTACAGCCTAGCTGTTTCAGAAACCAAGAATAAAACACAAAAGCCCCAGATCTTGATGGTCCTCTGTTACCAACAATTAGCTGGGAAATCTTCCAGGAAAGCGTGTCACCTTTGCAATGATATTAAATAGCTTTTTTTTTTTTAAAAAAAAGGTTTGGGGTTCAGCCTAACTTGGATATTAAATCTTTTTTATTCAATATATACCCAATGCAGATAAATCCGACTTGTTGAACTCACATTACCCAAATGCACATCTGAGAGATGGGACCATTGTGGTCCTCAATGCTTAGCATCCTCCTCTCTACCTGAAAAATGTTCTCCTGTTGGGGCTTCACTTGAATCCCCAGTACAAGCCAGTCTGGAAGAAAAACAAGCCTCCAAGGCCCCAGGTTTTGTTGCATCCCATCCTCAAAGCTCAACCTTGGGGTTACTGGAGGGGTTTTCCTCACACCGAAACACTTGGGAACTTTGAGCTGACATTTCCCCGGTGTGGAAAAGCCCGAGAGTGGCAGATTCTCCCCACAAAAAAAAACCAACAAACCAAGGAATTAGCGGCTGTCGCGCAGATCATATTTTATATTTGTGTTCAGATAAACACAGATTTTGGCTCCCTGCCCAGGCCAGCAAAAGCTTTTATCTCCTGAGAAACACCAGGGACCGGGTTAAATTTAAAAAAAAAAAAAAAAAAAAAAAAAAAAAAAGCATCATTTCCCACCTCCTCCTGCCATCTCCCTCCTCCAGCTGGGGAACGTTGTTGTTTCTTTCTCTGTAGCAAGTTCATTGCTGAAAAATACCATTTTTTCCAGTTCCCCCCCCCCCCCCCCCCCCCCAATTCCTAATGCTAATTTATGGAAATCAAATGACGCCTCTTCCCAGCCAGGGATAATAAAGGAGAGGTATTAAAAAAAGGAGGAAACACAGCAAAGGGGGGGCTGTAAATACTAACTGTTCTATAAGGAGAAGGCAGTTTATTTTCTTGTTAAAGGGAAGGTTTTGTTTAATTAAATCTGCTTGTTCTCTGTTTTTAAATGAGCTCTGAGCCTTCATTATTGGGCAGGGGGAGGATGCTCCGATGTGCCTTCCTTCCCCAGGGACCGTGGCTGCAAGGGAGAAGGGGGGACATGCCGGGCAGATCCTGCTTGCCCCAAGTGCACTGATGCATGGGTGAGCACCCATATGTGAAAGGGGCTGAATTGGGTGCAAGTTCGATGAAGAAGCATTTTTTGCCGGGAAATTCAAGCACTGCACACTCTTAAGCATCATATTTCCCAAACATGCCACTTTCGGACCTCACACTGGGATGCGAATGTGCCCAAGGACCTCTCAGAAAGAAGCACAAAGCCAAATCCAGCCAGAAATTGGAGAAAAAGCTCCTTTGCCGGTAAATCTGGGGAGATGCAGCCCATGAAAGCCAGAGGTGCTCCAGAGAGCCCCATTTACATGTCTCGGTTGCTGCATCCCCGCTCAACCCAGCATCACCACCACAGATGATGGTCCCTCCCCTCTCATCCTCCTCAAGTCCAGATTTTGGGGGTGTGGGGGTGTGGTGGTTTATACCTTTTATTCTCTTCCAGGTAATTAAATACATGCCACTTGGTGCTGTGAGGCGAGGTGTTCCCACCCCCTCCGATAACATCTCGGATCGTTCAATTCTCATTGCTCCAATAATCCAGATCTAATTTGCCGGGAGCCCAGCACTGAGTCTTTCGGCACTTCATTAGGGAGCGTGAGCAGCATTTCATTACCACAACCCCCCGCCACCGTCCCCAGCAAATTTCCTTTTGGAAAAATCCAAAGTAAAAGCTGAATTTGCAATCCGTGCAATCCCTAGGGATTTGGCTGATTTCCCAAATTGATTTTCTGTTGCATGGGGTACAAAGTTTCTGCTACCCAGACCCAAATTTATCCTTTGTGCTCCCCCAGTTCAAGTTCAGTTCAAGCTCATTTTAACTTTTCCCAGTGGGTCCAAAAATGAACACGCTTTCATCAGGGTAATTTTTACTTCTTGAAGCTTTATGTGTTCATATGGACCCAGCAATTATTTCTGGAAATATATATTCCCATGGGCCAAGGGACCTCGTTCATAATCCACGTGCAGCTATTCGCCCCCTAATCTATTTGAACCAGGCTCTGTTGTGCACAGAAAAGGCTGAAAAACATCATTACAAGCATTTTCCTTCAGGAAAAGCTTACCTTTAGTGGTTTTTTTTGGGTGGAAAACCAGGCAATTACATAGAGGGGGGGAAACCTTAGGGGAGCAGCTGCCCAGATTTGGGAGCATCAGGGAGAATAGAAATTAAAGCCAGTCCCATATACTAATTGATCATTATGGGGGTTTGGGGAGAAAATTAGGGTGGGTTATTCTGCATATAATCCAATTACAGGGTATCCCCCACGTGCCATAGATGCAGCCGATTTAAGGGCTCATGAGGGTGTTGAATAAGACGAGCCTCTGCTCCAGGCTCTTATAGCATCTCTTCTCTGCAGGCAAAAGAACAGACATGGCAAGGAGAAAGGAAGACAGAGTGATACGAGGGAGGTGGGGAGCAAGCACGAGCGCAGGCTGGAGTTATTTATAGGATGTGATTTTGTGCGGGAGGAGATAGCGATGCCAAAAAGAGATGGTAAAAATAATCCTGGAGACAGGTGCTGCTGCCTTGGGGAGGAGGCTGCTACCAGCGACAGCTTGGGGGAAGTGCAAGGTAAGAAGAAAATGGGGAAAAAAATAATAAAATAATAATAAAAAAGGTATTTGTATTTCTCTGCATCATCTCTTACCCAAGTACAGAGAAACCCCATCCTTTGCAGAACTGTTGTGCCACAAAATTGGAGGTTACACCTTATGAACTTTCCTTCTTGCTGTAAAATTGGGGTGCACCGATGTTGCTGGCTCAGGTTTTGGGGAGCCAAGAGCTCCCTGAAACCCAGACAGAGGACCTGGCGGAGGATAAGACACAGGGCACGGCTGCCAACTGATTCCCCAGGGGAGGGCAGAGAAAGTAACCCCCCGGATCCGACTGCAATTCTCTGCACGCTTTGCCCCGTGGATGGAAACCTGAGTCCTGAAAACCATTTTCCACAGTCAAGCTTCTGTTAAAACTTGTATTGTTAATTAAAAAAATGTTAAGTTAACTTAAACTTCAAAGCTCTTACACTCTCCATGGCGGGGGGGGGGGGGGGGGGGGGGGCAGAACCCACCTACATTATTTTAAGAAAAAGATCCATTGATCCATTTTGCCTGGTACTCTGCCATCAGCAGCACTCCTGAAGATATTTGTGCCGTGTTATGTGCTGCAGGTTTGACATGGAGAAGGGACCACCCCAGACCCACGTCTGTCCTTCCCCATCCTCACATTGCATGGATGCAACTGGCACTGAGATGGCTCTCACTTTTATATATATATATATATATAAAAATATATATATCATATATAAATACATATAAAAATAGGAAAAGCCACCAGAAACAGAGGAGGGGATTAATCATGCTGCATGAGGAGGGGGAGAGGCGGCACACACTCCAGCTCTGAAAATAATCGCAATCGGATAATCAAGGCGAGCGCTGGCAGCAAAGTGGCATCTCGACGTCTTGTTATTCCTTCCGCGACCTCCTCCCCTCCCTCCTCTTCCCTTTTTTTCCTGCACGAATCCATCTCCTCGCCCTCTTTTCGGAGCAGCTTTCATCAACTTGTCACCCAGTGACAACAAGCCGGGCTGCGTGTGCAATGCAAAAAACACATCAGTTAGAAGAGGGAGAAAATAAATAAATAAATAAATATAAAAGAATCTAAACCCACCAAAGCTTGATGCTCCATCCCAATAACATGAAAATTGGGAAGATATTCCTAAGCTGGCAGCGGTTTTGGTTGGAGGAGCTGACAGTGGCTGCTCGCACCCAAGTGAGCAAAGGCAAGAGCAGAAGCAAGCAAGAATTTGGGACAAGCCTTGCCGCAAGCATGTGAGACACGATGGGCTCGGCTTGCAGAGAAAAGAGAAAGCCAAGCTGGGCTCTAACACGTGCTGGGATCGAATTAATTTTGTTTACAAAGTAAAAAAAAAACAAAAACAAAAAAACCAAAAAACCCCCCAAAACAACAACAACAAAAACCCCAACAAAACAAACAAACCCCACAACAACTTTCTTTTATTTTCCTTTCCCTGTTTTCTGTTGGCCTGGGAAATGCAGAAGGACAAGGCCAGGAGGGATCTCCACTGTACTGGCGGCACGGTCCTGTGCCTTGGCTGACAAGGGAAGGACAAATGAGAGCATTTAGGCAGTAATTAGGCTGTAATGACCTACTTGGAGGTCGCTACCGTGCAGGAAATAACCTAAGCCGGGACTCCAGCGAAGGGAGCTTGAGTGTACTCAGCAATTTATCAGGTTATTGCTGGCTCGTGGGGAACCAGCGACTGAGTCATTAACCCCATTACGGGCTTCTGCTTCTTTCAGATACCTCTTTTAAATGAAAAGCCTTTTTTATAAAGCCCAAACCCTCAGTTCCTCCAAACTGGGAGCTGCTGGGCTCCTTTAGCCTCTTACAGCAAAGCAAAGAGGCATCACGACAGGTGCTAGAGATGCACAGCCACCTTTGCAGAGCCAGTGTGGGAAAAAAAAAAAAAAAAAAAAGAAAAAAAGAGAGGGGGGTGTCTTTAGCCCCAGATTTCCAGCTCTTAGAGGCTTTTCTTCATGCCTGGTGAATGCACCCGCCCCCCAAATGGAGCCTTTGCAATGCTTAAGCATCTTCCCATCGCTATATATAGATGCTCTTAGACTGAAGGAATTGACTGTACTTTGGGGAAAAAAAAAAACCCCACACATCTTTATCCAAGTTTCATATTTATGTACTGCCAAGCTCAGACAATTTTAACGAAGGTTTTGGCACACCGGCTGAGCTGAAGCAAAACCACATGCTGTCTCCTCCTCCAACCCCTTTCTGCCAGCTACAGAGCTCACCTGGCTCCAAGAGACCCCCAAACCCAACTGGAGATGCTCAACAGTGCCCTGGATGCTGGTGAGGACGTTGGATGGGAACCCACCCTCCCGTGAAGGAGCTGGAAATAACATGAACCATCCTGCGTGAGGTTTCTAGTAATCCTGGGGAGGATTTTTGGCAGAGAAGGCTGCAAAGACAAACCCCCACACTGTGGCAGAAGCAAGCATTTCTAAGCCTGGCACCAACAGAGCTTGGTTTCTGCTTTGAATCCAAGTTCAAGATTTTGCTTCCTTCCAGTTGACTTGCTCCTCACAAAGATGCCAGCAGGATAGAGGCAGTTTGCAAGCAGTAAGGGGAATGGACCTTTCATGCATTGACTTTTTTGGCCATCCTGGCATCCAACCAAAAGAGAAACCCGAAGTGGGCTTCACCTTCACCACCCAAGATGTCTTTTAGATAGTCGCATCTTGGCCATGACCTTCATGCCCTTAATAGTCATCCAGAAATAAAGGACATGTATGAGCAAGAACACAAAGAAAAAGCATATTAACCCAAGATAACAGCACCCTAAAGGCAGTTATTTCTTTCTGCTGTTCCTTAAGGGAAGGTGCACAACCTGCTCTGGTACCGATATCTTCACTGCAGGTGAAGACCAAAGCAAATCACATCCTCATCCCATAGCATCCTGTCTCCCAAAGCTTCAGGCATCGGTTCCCAGCAGGATTTAACAGAGCGTGGCCATCGGAGACGCTCACAGTGCAGAGCATCCTTAATTACCACTATGCCCCGTTTACTCTCTGGGGTGGTATCATCTTTGCGGCATCACCGCAATGCCTCATCGTAGTGTTAACGCGTTGTGACTTACACGACATCTGCTCTGCCGCGCTGCCGCACCCCATGCCCGTGTATTAACGCAACCGATCCAGTCCTCAACCTGTCATGACGCCTTAAAATCAACGGTGGGACAACTCCGGGTTGCACAAGGCAGCCTGCAAACGGCGTGAATAATTCATGTGCAAGATGCGGAGAGCGATGCGACATCGCTGGCGCGTGTGGCGGGAATCCCGTGGGGTCCGGCAGCAGCGTCAGAGCAGAACGGGATGAAAAGCAATTGGCAAATAGATCAGTTGCCAAAGAAGAAAGGAAGGAAAAGGTTAAATAATGATAAACAAATAACAATATATAATAAAGCAGGTTTTGTCTTGGGGAAGCATTTGCAGTGGTTCCCAGAGGTGCATCCTCATGTCTGGGCACAATGCTCCAGGATGAGCAAAGCTTTCCGTTCTCACAAGGAAATCACTCTTATTTTTGTAGGAAATGGCTCTTATTTTTGTAGGGTGATGAGCATTAGGTACAGCATGGGGGAGGTGGTGTGCATGCAAAAAAAAACCCTACCCAAAACCCACAAACAAGGGATGCTGCAGAGATGAGAGACCCAGCACGTGATGAGGCAGGACTCCAGGCAGCACAAGCCCCATACTGAGTGATTATTCTCCAAAAATACAACACTTCACCCCGAATGTTTCCTCTCCCCAAACCCATTTAAATCCACATGACACAGAGCAGGTAAAGCAAACAGCTGTGCAAATCCCAGCCACTTGAGACAGGAGGAAAACAGCCTTGAACGGGGGCTTTGCCTTGCACCGCTTGTACTCAAGAGCTTCCCAATTTCATTTTAATTTATTTTCCCCATTTCTTCAGCGTATGCAACCAGCAGGTTGCATATAAAGTGTCATTAATGACCTCAGCACAGGGAGGGATGGGGTTTGCATCGCAAAAAAAGGGATACTTGGGTCCTCCTGAAGCCTCCGACCCCATTAGCGGGTTTATCCCCAAATTACAGAGGATTACTTCTCCCCTTCTTTCCTTCCCAGATGCCAAATAAGAGGTTAAGCAGGAGAGGGAGATGAGCAAGGTCACCCAGGAGTCTGTCCAAGTGTGGAACACCAGATCAACACTCTTGAGCTTGGTTGCACAAAGCTTTTTTGGGATGCTGGGACTTCGGGGCAAAACACAAGCTGGTAGATTATTGCGTTAGCCAACTGCATCTTTTTCAGTGCCTGCAACGTCATAAAGAAGGTGGTTTCTGCTCTCTGAACACCAGCAAACCTCTTTCTGCTGGAAGAGAAGGAAAGGAGAAAGAGTTTTGTGGACAAAATCCTGCTGGAGGAGTGCATGGCTACCTCCTTGCCATAAGCAGAAATGTCACCCAATTGGGACAAAAATAATGGGTCTGGGTGTGCAACCAGGAGCCAGCAGCTCCCTGCAGCCTCACCAGGACATTCATCACTGCCACTGGCACCAAGGGAGACCAAAAGGCCACAGACAAGCCATCTTACAGCTTTTGGGGTCATGAAAACCCCATTGTCACCTGAAGCATCCCTAAGAGGAGGGCAAGGGGTTGCTCCTGAGCCAACAGGGAAACCCAGCCTTGCACTAAAAGACCATGATGGGTGATGGACTTGCATCAGTTAGAGGCATGCCAGCTCCCAGGCGTGTTTCTTCTCATTCCCAATTTCAATTTCCTCCCCTCACTGGCTTCGCTTTCCAAAGCAAATCATTTGCAACTACAAAGCTGCTCCATTTTGACAATTTCAGAACATAAAAACCTATTGCAATCACTCCGAAATGTCTTCAAAGCAGTGCTGCTGTCAGTCAATCACCCTTCCCTGCCTCCGCAAAGGCACTCCACAGAAAAAAGGTTCATCCAAAACCACCGACAAAATTTAAGCTGCTCTTCTGTTTCCCAAATCAAAAGATCTTTTATGAAAACTGAACTAGCTATGAGTCTATATTTGAGGGGTTTCTCAGCAGCTCAGCTCGGGGCACCGAGGGAGGGAGGGAGGAAGGAAGGAAGGAAGGGGCACCGAGGGAGGGAGGAAGGAAGGAAGGAAGGAAGGGGCACCGAGGGAGGGAGGGAGGAAGGAAGGAAGGAAGGGGCACCGAGAGAGGGAGGGAGGGAGGGAGGGAGGGAGGGAAGGAAGGAAGGAAGGGGCACCAAGGGAGGAAGGAAGGAAGGAAGGAAGGAAGGGGCACCGAGGGAGGGAGGGAGGGAGGGAGGGAAGGAAGGAAGGAAGGAAGGAAGGGGCACCAAGGGAGGAAGGAAGGAAGGAAGGAAGGGGCACCAAGGGAGGGAGGGAGGGAGGGAGGGAGGAAGGAAGGAAGGAAGGAAGGAAGGGGCACCAAGGGAGGAAGGAAGGAAGGGGCACCAAGGGAGGAAGGAAGGAAGGAAGGAAGGGGCACCGAGGGAGGGAGGGAGGGAGGGAGGGAGGGAGGGAGGGAGGGAGGAAGGAAGGAAGGAAGGAAGGAAGGAAGGAAGGAAGGAAGGAAGGAAGGAAGGAAGGAAGGAAGGAAGGAAGGAAGGAAGGAAGGGGCACCAGGCATGCAGGTGTAAAACAAGCTGCAAGCAGAGCCAGTCACAATCTATTCAATCTCCTTTTTTTTTTTTCCTTTTTTGTATGAAAAATTGTGTTAAGCTAAAATTTGCACAGAATTGGGAAGCCTCCACGCTTGTAATTACTTACTTTAATGTGCTGTTTGACAGCTCTCATGATTATTTTAGTTTTAAGGCTCCCGGCATCTCATCATCGCATGAGAGGCTCAGGCTTTGGGAAGAGAAATGCCAATTTCTCCCCCTTGTGATTGCACAGAAAACCTTGGGAATCCAACCAAAATGTGCCCAAGCTGGAAGATAAATGAGGAGACCCTCCACGTGCCACAATTCCTCCTCGTTATCTCCGAGCCCAGCTAATTCCCACCAAGCTGCCACTAAACCATTTACCGCGTGAAACAGCGCGTCCAAAGGGACTGTTTAGTTCTTTCCCCTCTAACCAGATTAGGCAAAGCAGCTCTTCGGCACACCGGTAATCCTGGCTGGTGTTCGCCGGGGCCGGCACCTCCTGTGCCGAACCAGTGACCTGTGGTCAAGGACTCACTCCAGTTTCAGAAAGGGATATTTAAGGTTAAGAAAAAAATACGCGTCCCCAGCTGCGAGCATCAAAGCCAAAAGGAACTTTGTGATATATTCAGTGGGGCATCCCAAACCCTTCCTGAGCTCCCCCAGACCTCAATTTCTCCATCC
This sequence comes from Astur gentilis, assembly GCF_929443795.1. NCBI lineage: Eukaryota > Metazoa > Chordata > Aves > Accipitriformes > Accipitridae > Astur > Astur gentilis. Next base: position 8,117,007 of record NC_064880.1, read on the forward strand.
AAATGGACAGAAGACTAAACCATGCTGTCCAGCACTTGGGTTCAACCCCTCCAAAGCTCCTTGCAAAACCTTTAATTCCTTATTCCTTTTGCAGAGCACCAGGAAAACCCCATCAGGGGTCCAGCACGGTGGAGCAGTAGGAAAATAGCTATCTTTTCCCAAATCCCAAAGTATTCAGCCCCAGCAGGATCAGCAACAGTTCCATCTACTGCAATTCCCATTCTCCTGCCCCAGGTGGGTGCAGACCCCCAGATAAAGACATTTTCATATTCAAAAGTCTCCTTTGCCTTGTCTGCACTTTCTACGCTGATAATGAAAATGTATTTACATTGGTAGATTTTAATTTACTGACACGATGCTTCCTTTTCCCCCCCCTTAAAAGCCTAGTTCTTGCATTTATTTCCTGCCATTGCCTGATAACACTTGAAGCAATTCAACCTGAGAACTGAGGACATTAGTATAAAACACTTGAACTACAGGGGGGGGGGGGGGTTGAAGCAGACAATAATAGAGGATTGCAAGTTATATGGTACAAGCAAAGGAGCACTGATAGAAATGCTCACGGTCAAGGGTGAGACGAGAAAGGCTGTCTATAAATTAACTCCACCTATGTCTATATATACACCTGTGCTGATCCAGCAGCAAGCAAAGTACATCGTGTTCTGGTGAAATGAAAGAGAAGGGAAGAAAAGAAAAACACAGGGGGTATAAATGGGCAGCAAGGAGGATAAACGGGATGGAAATAGGTCCAATATTCCTTCCCAGCATCTCCCAGTCCCATGGGTTGGTGCAAGGATGGGAAAGAAGAGTGAGAAAATAGGTATATAATGCAGATTTGTAAAAGCAGCTTTAGCAGATGGAGAGGTACCTCGGGCACAAGAGCCAGAAGGTCTCCCAGAGCAATAAAATCACACCCATCCCTGCTAACCTGTGCCTCCTCTGCTTGCACAGCCTAAATTTGGGGTCTGCAGCACACCTGGGGGGACAAATATCCAGCCTTGGAGCTGGGAAGCTCCAGCATCAAAAAGGTAATTCCCATCTTATCCCCTCTTGAGGCTGGGAGAAGAAAAAGCACCGAAAAGTCAAGTTGTGGCACAACAGAGTAGGAGGTCAATGAAGGACATAGACGATATCAAAAAAGGATGGTTATCCTTTCCGAAAAATAGGTTTTTATCTCAAAAATAAAGCCCCTGAACCAGGCTGCATAGTTTAGACGTGTTCTGTGGCAGGTCCCCAGTTTACCCAGTTCCTCCCAACTCACACACCAGCATTCAATATACCAACTTTGCAGCTATTTTAGGAAAAAACCAGCCCAATTTCACTCAAGTCCTAAATGAGCACATCATGCCATAATGCCTCCATTAGCCAGCTTACAAATCCCTCAAAACTATCCCATTAATTACTCTTTCCTCCCCATTTATAGAAGCGCCATGACTTCTCTGCTGCAAACCCACACTATTACATCGCTTTCCATTTACCTTCGCACCCATTAGCAAAACAAATTAAGCTCTTAGCCACGACTCCAAATGACATGACCGGTTCCTGTCCATCTATTCCCCAGGATGTTTTGCATTTAGAAGGAGCCTAAATTTGCAGAAAATGCACCATTTTCCTCCTTCATAGCCCAATTCAAGCTTTTATTTTAAAAAATTGGAGGTTGCATGGAATCTTTGTTTCCTTGCCCTGGGACGAGCTTCAGGAAAAAATTCAGCTTTGCTCCACTGAACCTCACCCAGCACCAGTGTTTCACCCATGTTCAAGGTGGTGGAAATGGGGCAATAAGGGCTGATTTTACCCACCACCACCCCCCAATCTTTTTTGTTTTTCACATGCATTGCAAGCACAAGGTGGTGCAATGCAGCACAATCGGCGCATGGGAGGCTGCGCACAGGAGCCAGCCGGAGGGATGCGCAGCCCCAGGATGTGGTGCATCCTTGGAGAGCGGACTTCAAGCAATATTCCCACCTCCCAGATAAATGCCCTAATTACAGGGCCCGCTAATTAGACTGCTTCTTAGGCCAGAGGAAGGGCGAAGTAGAGCAGAGCCTAAAAACCAGGACACTGGTGTCATAAAGGGGACCCCAAAAAAACAGGTCTGGATGTCAAATATGCCCCCAAGGACACGTCCCCCATCCCAGGTACCGTAGCCAATGCATTTATCCCAGCAGCTCAGAAAAGCTCCTGACCAGGTTGGGAAGTACGGAGCAGCTTAAGCAGACGATACGAATCCCCCCCTGGTAGGACACACAACCGGCACAAAACCCACTCACAGCAAGAAAAGCCCATGAGATAAGGTCAAAAAAACCCACAACAACCTCAAACAAACCCCTTTCTGAAGCCCACCTTCTCCAAAAGACCCTACAAAGCATAAACCCACCTGTTCCAAAGGACTCCATAAAAAAAATCTCCTTCCTAAAAATCATCATTTCCAAAAGAGTCTGGATTTAAATCATATTGGGAACATACCATGCTTCCTTCAGTGCAGGAGGTGAAGAGCTGCAAGATGAGTCCAGGCTTTCCTTCTTCAAAACTAGCATCTCAACTCCTCAAAATGGTGAAGATAGGGCTTAGTGGAATAATTTTTTTCCTAGTTTTTTTGGGGGAAAAAAAGACTGAAAAGACCAGCAACAAGAGCCTACACAGCTTCTTCAGCCCAGAAACCACAGCAGGTACCACTTGCTCCTGATAAGCCACAGGTGATGGATGCCCCACCTGAGGCAAATAAATTCCTGCCTCCCCACTTATAGCTGGCTGCAAAAATTAAGGGGAAACTGCAAAAAGCAGCTGCTTCTGGCAGGAGCAATCCCCTTCTTTTGTAAATGCCCCTTGGGGGAGGATTTCCAGCTCCTGCTGAAGTAAAACCCAGTGCCTAAATCTAACTTAGGCTGAGCTTAGCTCCTTACCCCGGTATTCGTGCACTTCCCCTGCTGCAAAACACTTCTCCCTTATTTCATTTTTAAAAAATTAAGTTTAAAATGCTAGGGTGGTGGGAGCAGCATGGCAGGACTCAGTGCACATGTTTGAGTTGCCTGTTGCAGCTCTAAAAGGGCCAAACCTCAGTATTATAAGAATCTCAGTATGTGCTGGTTTTGGCTGGGATAGAGTTAATTTTCTTTCTAGTAGCTGGTATAGTGTTATGTTTTGGGTTTAGTATGAGAATAAGGTTGGTATCACACAGAGGTTTTCAGTTGTTGCTAAGTAGGGTTTATTCTAAGTCAAGGATTTCTCAGCTTCTTGTGCCCAGCCAGCAAGAAGGCTGGAGGGGCACAAGAAATTGGGAGGGGATACAGCCAGGAAAGCTGCCCCAAACTGGCCAAAGGGATGTTCCATACCATGTCATGCCCAGTATATAAACTGGGAGGAGTTGGCTGGGGGGAGTGGATTGCTGCTTGGGAACTAACCGGGCATCGGTCAGCAAGTGCTGAGCAATTGCATTGTGCAGCACTTGTATATTCCAATCCTTTTTTAATTATTATTATTGTCATTTTATTATTGTTTTTATTATCATCATTATTTTTCCCTTTTTGTCCTATTAAACTGTTCTTTATCTCAACGCACGAGTTTTACTTTTTTTCCCTGATCCTTTTCCACCATCCCACTGCAGCGGGGGGGAAGCGAGTGAGCGGCTGCATGGTGCTTAGCTGCTGGTTGGGGTTAAATCACAACACAGTATTATAAGAATCTCAGTATTACAAAAATCTCAGTATTATAAAGGGGAGCAGGGAAAAGAAAGAATTTCCTTGCAATAAATGGATTTTTCTCCTTGTGTTTCAACCTTATTGCAAAGCAAAATCTACCATATTGCAACATTTTGCTGAAACAAAGACAAGGTTTTAGCAGAGCCCATGCCAACCTCAGCACGCCCAGTGCTTTATTAATAGAGATTTTTTTCTTGTTTCCCCAGGCTGGCTCCGACTCGTGTCACTGCCTTGGTGACACCGATGCAAGTAGGAGAGGGATGCTCGCGTGGTGCGATGGATGGAAACAAATAGGTCAGGCTGTAAAACAAGGACAGGCTGTCACCCGGACACGGGGACTTGCTCCCACGGTCCTTGCTTCATCTCTCGGCAGCTACAAATGGGCCGGATCTGGCCAAAATTTAGGCACTTAGTCCTTGTTAATCACAGCAGCAGTGTTAGCATCACCACGGAGGTGCTTAAGTGCTTTGCTGGCTGGGTTTGAGTGGGATTTTTCTGCATTTATGTGTCTTTTGGGAATCCATGTGGGTTTTTTTTTTTCCTTGTCTGTGTAATGGGAATGTTATAGATGGGGTAAATATAGGGACAATTTAAAGCAAGTCATTAAACAGAAAAGTCCTTGAAGTAAATCAGTCCAGGACAGGGGGGTGAATCTGGCAGCAGGAGAGGCTCAGAGCAAGGCAAGAGAGCTAAAAACAGACTGTTTGGGGACTGAGATGCCCCCCAGCTGCTAAATACACCCCCAAAAAGTGCTTATTTCATCCTGTTGCAGCATCCCATCCCAACAGGATTTTTACTGCTCCATCTCGGGGTATTATAGACTTAGAGAGAGAGTAAAAATGGCTTTTTCCCATTCCTTGCAGCTTTTCTCTTTCTCTCCTTCCATGTTAAGGTCCCAGTTACAAATTTACTCAGGAAAAAAAAAAAAAAAAAAAAAAAAAGGTCCAGGAGATGTTCCCAAATAGGAATTATCACCAAGGTTATTTTTTTGCAAAGGACTGGCCAAGTCCTGAGCAGAGTGGAGAACCTCAATATCCCTTTTTTTAACCCAAAAAGGGTTAATCCATCTAAGAAAGGGAATGGGGGAAAACAAATCAAATAAGGCCATTATATCCCATCCCCACCCAGCCTGGACAAGCTACCATCGGATAAATGGGGGAAAATTGCAAGAAGGTGCATAATGACCCCAAGTTATTTCTGAGCGATTATGGTGGATAACAGTTATTACAGGCAAGAACAGGGAAGGTCAAATGGCCTGATCCTGGCACAACACGGCTGTGCTGCTGTGCTTTAGTGCCGTACAGCTGTTTTCACAGGGAATGGGGGATTTTGAGCCTCTGAAAATAACCCTGCAGTGACGAGTAACTATCTAAAACTGTGTTGGTGTGGGAAAAACCAAGCCTGGGTCATGCAAGGGGGGAAACTGCCTGAATTAGGGGTATCTGGGGCTTGCAGCGCTGGAAATGTGCTACCATGGCCTGATGCTCTGCTACAGCATTCCCTGAGTGACCCTGGGCATGTCCCTTAGCCTCCACTCAAGAGCTGCTTCCAGCTGCTTCAATAAAAATCATCATTTATTTTAAATAAAATCCCTTTTCCTCTAGAAGAACTCAGCAAAGACATCAGATTTTAACCTTTCCTTGGAGAAATCTCTGAAACACCCACCATATACAAGCCCACAGAGCAAGATGCCAGGAGGACACGGAGATGGGACAGGGGTGAGCAGGGAAATAAGGGAAACCAAGAGATACATGAAATTTGGGAGCACCAACCTCCGTCTCCACACCTGCCTATGACACGTTATTCGACTCTCCCATGAGGGACACTAATTTTTATGGTGGAGCACACTCATCTCCCTATTATAAGAATAATTTAATTAACTTGGAGAAATGTAATTAATTTTAATTGTTCGTGATAATTCATTGTTTAATATGATATTAATAATTATAAAAAAAACTCCTAATGCCCAGTAACTGTCCTATAATATGCTAATTAAACTCTCATATAGGAAGCATTTAATTTAAAGCGTTGGGAAATTGTTTCTTGTCTCCGGAGCCTGAGTCAGCGACCCAAGAAGATGGAATGAGGCGAGAAGGGAGGTAGGGCTGCACCCACTGCAACCCGAACCCCAAATCCACCTGCAGCTGTTGGGCTGGGTGGTGATGCACCTGGATACTCCTTCTTCCTGGGATTTTTGGCTTCCTGAAATTGTCTGCATGGAGTTCATCTCTCTTCTCCAGCAGCCCATTGAACCCCAAGAATGATGCTCTGTTGAACTTTGCAGGGTGGAAAACACTCGTTTCCATGCCCTCTGCTGTTCTCATAACCATCTTAAGTACTTAAATATACAATTTCCATCAAGGAATTACATGCTGCTGGCAGCCTTTTAAACCAGGGAAAGGACCCCCCGTGGAACTGTTTGCTTTCTTGGAGTGGTATCATCTTCAGCGAAGGATTTGTCCTCTAATTGCACCATCTGTGCATTGGGAGGATGCGATTGCATCCCTTGTTTTGCTAATTTTTTTCCCCCCTCTTTCTCTTTTACGTTTTTTTTTTTTCCTGCCTTGGAGAAAAGCTCTGCAATTGCAGGTCCCAATATCCTCCCAGCCCAGGAGCTGGATGCTCCGACCCAGCAGCCACAAGACTCCCATTTTGGGGTAGTTTAGTGGGAAATACGTAACAGGTACCAAAGCAGCACCCAACAGGGTGTGGGACCCTGTTGCACCAAATGTCCCCCCACCCCATGCACATCCCTGGGTCATGATCCCCCCCCCGTCACAGCAGGACAGACCCACAAACCCATAGGTATGCACCCCAAAAAGCAAGACCAAATGCTCCCAAGCCATGGGGCCAAAAGAGGGACAGAAGTAGCAAATATGGGGTGAGGAGGTGATGCCCGATGCCAGGTGGACACCTGTTTGCTCGCAAAGCTCCCGGCACGTGATCGCGATTTGAAGGTGGAGGAGTTGAGGAGCTTTGCTGCACTCAGACGAGTCAGTGCTCCCAAAAACATTGATTAAATCCTCACTGGAGGTGACCAAAAAACATCTCCGTCCTCCCTCACCCACAGTGGCAAAATGGCATTTCCCTGGAAGATGCGGTTGGGACCTCAAAATCTTTTTTTTTTTTTTTTTTTTTTAAATAAACTGTTAAGGGCTTGATTTCTGAACACCCCTTGCAAAAAGAGCCTCGGGGACAGGAGGGGAAGAGACGCATATCTCACTCTACCTACGATGCTTCAGTCGCAGTGCCAGCGCAAAACCTTTGCTAAAAATACCTCCGCCTGCTTTGATGAGGCAGTAGACAGCGGCTCCTCGTGCCTTTGGCAGCCGTCATTAGCAGCTCGCATCTGCCTGGCTGGCAGCAAACATCTCCTTTTCCATGTGGAGGTGTTAAAAAAAAATAAATATATATAATAAAATAAATAAACCCGCGTCATTTGTTTTACTTGCCAGCCCTGGAGCAATGGGAGATCTGCTGCAAAGCACCTGTTTGCTGCTTTCCCACCTCCCTTGCAGGTGGGTCTTGCACAGCTTGGGGAGGAAAAAAAGAGTGTGCGGGAGAGGAAAGAGCTCCCTCAGTGCAAAATAGCAGGGGAAGGAGGTAAGCATGGAGAAAAAAACCTCTTCAACCAAGTGGGGTGCTGGAGAAGCAGGACCTTAGCGTCTCTGCAAGCCCAAGTCTCCATCTCTGCATGCACAGGGAGAAAAAAGCAGGTTTGATGGACTAGACCAGTCTTTGGTGTCTCCCTGAGCAATTCACCATCCCACATTGCCAACTATTTATTTATTGCAAGGACAATTTTGGCAGAGCAGATCCTCATGGGTGGCCTCCTTGAGAAGACAGCAGCGGGCTGAGGACCAACTGCCTGCAGAAGCTGGTTGACCCCCCAAACCATCACAGCATCCCCCCATCCTGCCAGCACATCACCGGCAAGCGGCAATTAGTGCCAGAAGAAGTAGTAGTCTTGCTGTAATTAGTGTCATTTACTTAAAACATTCGACCTTGAGGAGGTTTTGCATCGATCTCGGCTCAGGCGTTGGAGGATTTGATAGCAGCAACATTTCCCACGTGCGCGTAACCCCCCTGTCTTGCTACCAACCCTACAAAACCATATTGAGCTACAAACGTCGGGTCTGCAAATTAATTAGGGGGGTTTGTTTTGCTTGGGGAACAGTAAGAAAGTGGGAGCAGACGGCTGCTGGCCGGGCACCAGCTTTGCAAAGGGGACTCGGAGCCTTAATTACTCCTTTCCTTTAACCTCACTGCACCTTGAGGTATTTCAACATTCCTGTTGCTGGCGGTGGCGATTGATCGATCGTCCCTCCTTTGGCATCTAGACAGCCTGATTAATGTAAAACTAACCAGTCGCTCCCAACCCTGGGGAATTAATCACTTAAATGTGGGAATTACTCAATAAACCGTTCAAACCCGCAATAAACCAAGCCATTAAAAATTAATCGCTTGACATCCCTGCCATGTAAACATAGCTAATAAGACTAGGGTAGGGAGTACAGAGGGGGAAATGGTCCCACATTGCCTGGGTTTCCCCATTCTTGCCCTCAAAACACCATCAAAAAGCCCAGCAAAAGACCAATCTCTTCCAGCCGTGTTCGCAGACTCAACCGAGCCAAGGACCGGCAGCTCAATGCCGATGAACTGGCTTCATCTCCCAGAGGAGAAAGGCGAGGGGGTTTTATTTTAAATCCCTTTCCTCCCATAATACATCTGACACTAATCAGGGTTCCAGCCCCATGGGAATCAATGATTAATGATGTTAAATATAGCAGGAGATTGCGAGGGTAAAATTAGGCGCCATGCATAAAACATCACAGCTCCTTGTTAGATAGTCAAATTAGACTAATGGTTTGATGTTCACGCGGGCTCTGGCCCTGTAATTATGAATGGACCGGCTAACCTCCTCCCCAGCTGCACATGGCTTGGATGCTGGTGCTGAGAAATAGCCTGGACTTGAGCCTTGATGAGAACACAGCGATCGTAATTAGAGCACAAGGGTGTGCGAGAGTGGGGCTGAAGGTGGACCTGGACATCCTGAAGGTCAAGGGTGTGGTGAGGACAACATCATCCCACCGACTGGCTGTTTTGCATCCCTGAGGGTCCACTGCAGCACATGGTCCTGTAGGATGATGGGATGGTTGGAGTCAGCATCATCACGGGTTTGCCATGGGGTCAGCATCGCAATGGGTTGGCTTTGTCCAGCAGCACGACCATAGATCCAACATCCCCAAGGCTCGGGGATGCTGCAGCATGTGATCCCATACCCCAACGGGGTGGTTGGGATCAGCCTTGTTATGGGTTTGCCATGGGGTCACCATCGATATGGGTTGGCTTCACCCAGCAGCATGACCATCACTCCAACACCCCCTGCCAGCATAGCCAGAGCTGTTTGCTCAGCATGGTTTCCAAAACTACCCCCCAAATCCCCCAGTTCCCAGCCTTGCAGTTTTACACCATCATCTTCCACCCTCCTGGTCACTAATTAGCTCCGAGCAAAGCTATTAAGGAGCCAAAAGCTGGGGAGAGAAAGAAGGGGAATGCAAAGCCGTCAACATATATAACCAGTTTGTCCAAAACCAGTGCAGAGAACACAAATCTGGCTGTAATTAATCTCATTATCTAGGAAAAAGAGAGACGTGGAGCAGTTGCGTGGCTTGAAATGGTTGTCAAAAATGGGAGTATGGGAGGGATAAGCCTTTGTGAGAGTTTAAGCTGGGACAGCCACCAGCCTTAAAGCTGGTTTCAAGGGAGATCAGAGCGACAGGGAAATAAAGACGGGAGGAAACCAGCCTGGAGGAAGCAAATTCAATAACATCTTATTCCACGGCCCTTTTGCTTAAGAAGTGAGACAAAAATAGCCCAAAAAGGCCAAAACAGCTGCTTGTCACCACCACTGTGTTGTTGCGTCCCCTGCAAAGCCCAAGCAAGCAGCTAGGTGTGGGATGGGAGCATCTGTGCTCATCCTCCAACCCAAAGGGCTGCATCCTGCCCTGCAGACCTGCACCAGGACCGTATCCAAAACATCCTTCAGGAGAGGTATTTTGGGGCAAGAGAGCCTTTCTCAGCAAGCCAAAGGGGATGAGGTTGGATTGCATAACCCAGAGAAGGGCTTGGAGCCAGCGTCTACCAACCAATACCTCCCCAAACCATTATAAACCAGTTAAATAGCCATGGGGCAGCAAATGCATCCACCCTCCCTGGGCTTTGGTGCACAGCAAGACCCCTCAGCAAACAAAGGTTTTAGGGGGGACAAAAAGGGGAATATTCCCCCTCCTGGCACCAGTGGCAGCTGCCAGGGAAGAAAAAGTCCCCTGAAAGTTGCAGATGGCTATTTTGTGCCATTTTGGAGATTGTCAATTGTTTGGAGAAGAGGAGATTATAGCCTGTCAGGCAACCTGAAACTGAGCCAGGCAGGATCTTTGCAGTCTTAAACCCCTGAAAACGAGTCAGCAGATTAAAAAAAGCAGTTACCAAAAAAAAATAATTTTAAAAATTGCACTTTTTTCCCTCCCTGGGCTGTAGAGAAGGGGGAGATGCCCCAGTGTTGCCTCCATCATCCCCATGCTGGGGAATTAACACCAGCCTTGATGGGCCTTTTCCTATTGCATTAGCATCTTTGTTTGCTCCTCCTGCTTTAATCACAGAACACTGGACGGAGGCAAAGCCGCACTGCTCAGCCCTGGGTTCAAGTTCCCATTAACCTCTGGCCTGAACGTGGGTTAATAGGAAGCAGAAGGAAATATCAGGGGTGCAACCCAGGCATGCTTCGCCCCCAAACATGGGCAGACCATCACTGTTAGCAAAGTGCAAAGGACCTGGCCACTCTTAAATGAGGTTTTCCCCTCCCCGCCTCGAGCAGGATTTGACCTTCTCAGGATTTCAAATGCCTGCCAAGGAGGTGCCTGCCCTGCTGCATCCCAAGTCAGCCTGGGCACATCCTCACCCCAGTTCTCCATGCTCTCCTGCAGATTGCTTTTGTGTCGTGTGTGTCCCCCCAAGCCTTTTAAACCCTGTTTCACCCCCAAAAATTCCCACCACACGGCATGACCTGGTGTTGCCGGCAGCATGTTGCTCCGGTGAAGGCATTTGGGGTTCGGTGCCGGCAGCAGATCAAAATGGCTTTGTCAAGGCGGATGGGAAGGGATGTTGTGTCCACTTGACAGATTGGGGTTTGTTGGAGGGGGGTTTTGGCTAACGACCTGAAAATTGTCATTTTTGACAAGGACTTCAAAAAGCTCTGACACAAAGAGCGTTTAAGCCTTGTTTCTGCGAGAGACTCCTGCGAGAGCACTTTTTCCCTCACTGCTCACAGACTGCAATCCTATTAGGATGGTTTACATCCCTGAGCTGGGGATGAGACTACAGCAAGCAACCCAGGACCCCCAAATCTGCACCCAAGGGGGTTACTTCCACCATGCAAGGCATTGGGGTCCCCATCCCACCCATCCCATCCCTCCCGATTAGGAACATCTCCGTTCCCCTGCAAAGGCGCAAAGCTCTACAGCTCTTTGCATCAGCACCACAATGCAAAAGCAAAACCACTGCTGCTGCAACCGCATTCCCAGGGGACAGCTACATCCAACTCAACGAGGAACAGCAACCAATTGACTCTTATTAAGAGTCCAATAATGGCTGGGAGATTGCAGCTTTGATAAGCACTCTGCTGCACAGCTAGGGTCAACTGCATTAGGAAAATATAATTAGACTAATAAATTCTTGAGTTATTTTTTTCCTCCTCATCGGGGGTACGAGGAGCTCACCTGGGGAAGCCGCAGGTACTTGGCTTGGGTGGACTTAAGGACTCCAATCCAGTGTTTTGGGGTTACAAGCTCAGCAAGCAGGGAGTTATCATGAGACTTTCCAGCCCTACTGGTCCCAGTTATGACCATTCGTGAATGCAATGACCCACAGGGGGTTAAAGCACAGGAGCTGGTCCTGCATAGGTTGCACCCAGCCCTGCCACACATCACCAAATATCCTTCCACCTCTTTGGGTGAGATTGCCAGGACCCTGGGTCACATCCGCACCCCCAGCAATAGCGGAGCTCACCAAGAGCCATGCTGAAGGCGAGGGTTGGCTTCACCCTCCCCAGTGCCTCTCTTCCCATTTCCCAAACCTCTGCCTGTAGCAAAGCTCCCCAAAGGCAGCAGCTACTTCTCAGCTCACCCAACTTCTCCTCTTGGCAACCTTTGCTGGCAGAGCCCTATCACCAGGAATAGCAACACGTGCATTGGTCCAGCTCTTACAAACAATGATGCCTGATTAAGGCAGCTGCCTAATATTCTACCCTGTGAAAGAAAAACTCTTCCCAGCAGCTCCAGTCACCACTGAAACAAGATGTGAGGAATCCTAGGTCCAACCCCTTCCCCACATGCCCACCAGCAGAGTGGATGGTGGCAGAAAGGTGTTTGCATGGCAAATGCATTGTCCAAAAGACCAGCCAGGAGCAGGACAACCCTTGGACTCTGCTCAGCATCCCCGTATTGCTGCTAAAAAAAGCCCAGGACGAGACCACACAAGTTGCATATGCTTCAGCTATCGCACCATCCTCCAGCCCCCTCCTTGCATGGAAGGTACTGAAGCAACTGCTTCATAGAGACATCATGAATCAGCCTTTAATATAGCATACATTGCATTATTTTTAGCCAGGGACACTATTGTATTGTGCTTGTGTACAGGAATCAGACCATGAAATTGGCTGGATGCAGACTAGTCGTGTTTGTCAGCATGAACGGGCAAACAAGCAGCTGAGCCGTGCCAGGGTGAAATGTTAAAAGCGTTAAGTGCCATTTAATGGCACCTGATATTAGCAAGATGGGCATTCAAAAAGATGCGTCATCATTAAACAGCGTCCTCGACGGCTGTCCCCGATAGCCCCGGTCATGTCAGGAGCAAGGGTTGCCCTAAAATTAACCTGCCAACCCAAATTCAGAACCTGGCAGGTCACCTATAGCAATTCAACATTATATAGTGGCTGCAGGAAAGGCAGCGCTGTCCTCGTAGTGAAATACAGCCAGCTACAAGTGCATAGCCCCTAGCTCAGCAAAAGGGGACATTGCAAGCAAGCATGGGAGCAGGAAAACCTCTTTTTTAGGATAATTTAGGCCCATGGGGCTGGATCTCCCCCTTGGGGGTTGCAGTCACCACCAATTAATTGAGCAATTAATAGCTGCTCAATCCCAAGGACGCTGCAAGAGGCATCCTCCAGCCATGCAAGGGCTGGGGACAATGCTAAAGCAGGGTACAATATCCCTAATGAGCATCTGAGATGGTCACGGAGGCTACGGCATCTTTATTTGTTGGCTAAAGAGGGAAGAAATCAGGGTCCCTTCCCCCCCATCTCCACAGTATCAGAGGAAGAGGAGTCGGAAACCAAAACCCTGCTTGGAAGGCGTTGAGCCAGGAGGAAAAACAAACCCATCCAAGATATCTGAAGAGGGCAATCACGGCTCTTCTCGCAGCCCAAATTGTTAGTTTAGCAAATTACTTTTGAACAGCCCGTGTTTTGACATTTCTGAAGTGTTTTGCTTCCCTTCCGCCCAACTCAAGGTGACTGTTTCCAAGCTCAAACACTCGGCCAAGAGCAAAGTAAGAGCCTTGGAGCTTGGCTTCCCCTTGCTTCGAGAAGCAGCTGGTCAAGGCACCAAAAATGATGGGAATGGGGACAACCCCATCACCCCCCTCATCTCCATCCCTCCCTTGGAGCCACTTATGGGGCTGCAAAACCCACAGTTACCTGGGACAGGAGAACCAGAGGAGCAAACCAGCAGTGCACAGGATGGGAACTCATTTCTACCTCTGCTCTGCACCCAGTGCTGCACTTAATTAAACTAAGACTAGCTGGAGCTATAACAGCTGGAGACGGTTTTATTATTATTTAAAAAATTAACGGTGAGTGATAAAACCAGAGCCATCAGGTGAGGTTGTGCTGAAGATGTTCCTTCAATGCTTTATTCATGGCAGGAGTCAACTGGGAGCAGAGGTCAGGTCTGTCCCGCTGCTCCAGCGTTAGTCACTTCATTAAGGTTCAGATACAAGTATTGCACTGCAGAGGCAATTAGCAGATGCTATTTATTTTGCCTGCAGTGAAGGATGCTCTGCTGCAGAGCACCAGACTGAAAAAAGGGGGAAAAAAATCAGGGTTTAGTGTCCGGAGTCCCTGTCTCCATCTGTGGTGCTCTTGCAGTGGATCTGTACGGCAGCTTTGCTAAACTTGAACCCAAACTCAGTTTCAAGCTTCACAAGAGCTTATTTCCTCTGCTGTCCTCCTCTCTGCTGCTATATTTGATGCCTCTCACTCGCCGGCTCCCCAGGGGCAGAGCCCGGAGGAAAGCTTGCGAATGAACATGAATTTCTGGAGGTTTTTTATCATCGCTCCCAGGATCGAGACGGCTGCTCTCTGTGCCGGAGTCGTGTAGCTCGGCTTTGATACCAAAAGCCGCAGCCCGGCGGGTCGCTAGCTCCCCTGCTTGCTTTATAAACCGGAGACAAAGATACCACGAGGGATATTTTGCATCTGAAATTCATTTGCGTTTGCTCCGGGCGATGCCTGCAGCTGGGTTCGGTGGGCGGCACTAGGAGAGCACGCTTACCCCGTGCAAGCTGCACTTGGCCTTGCCTTAACCCTAACAGCAGGCACAAAAGGCAGCGAGAGCTGCAAAAGTGTCGAGCAAATCTCCAGGTCATCCCTCTGCAAAAGGGGTTGCAGCGTTCCCAGCACTGGGACTTGCAAACGTTGGTGATAGGGGTCAGTTTTTAGCAAAACCCCTTCCAGTCTGGCTCCCTGGCTCTGGTCCACCTGAAAACGAGCCTCTGCTTTTGCTTCTTGCCCCGCTAAATTGCTCCTTGAACCCCCAAATTGCTCCTTGCAGTTTCCCACAGAGCGGTAATATACCTCCACGCAGGGAAACCCCTCCATTGCCCACGAGGAGATAAACTAAAAAAGAAAAAGCTTGCCTTAAACAGGCTTTGGAAATGTCCCAGGCAGGGCAATGGCAAGACGAAGAGCCACTTGGGTGTCATGAGTATGTTAAAGCTCAAATAAATACCTTGCTGGGGATGCTGGCAGGGCTAATAGCTCGGCAGAGAAGGTGGGTGGATGTTTTCCAAACTTTCCCAGGGCTTATTATCCCTTTTTTTTTCCTCTTCCCCATCCCCATTTGCGTTAAAACCCCAAATCCCAGCCTGGGTTGAGCCCCAACTGCTTTTCTATCCCCAGCAAAAGCAATGCACATGGCACAGCCAAAAGAATCGGGGCATTTGGGCAGGACCTAGCTCCTTTGGAAAAGCAAAGCCCAGCTCAAGGGGAAGGATAAAGCCAGTTTTGAGGCAATTAAAGCACACTGAGCGGGGTCTGAATGCCAGCCCGGCTAAGCTGGTGCCGGGCTGGCAGCCAAACCCAAACCGGGTTAACGCCGAGCCGCAGCATGGTCTTTTGCAAGCTCCAGCGCTGCCAAAATACCTCCTAGATGGGGGTCGGGGGATGAACCCCAAATCCCACAGCCCTTTGCTGTCTCCCTTGCAATGCCAAATACACCCCCCCAGCCACACTGCACGGATGCTGCTGCAGCACCTGTGCCCTTCAGCGGTTGCAAAGGTGAGAAAATAAAGGTGTCGAGCTAGAAATTGCTCTCCGTCGCTGCTAAATCTCAAGGAATAAATAGCATCCTGGGGAATTTAAGCATCCCCAGGCGAGCTGCCACCCAATTCTTGACTGCTAGCAAACCGAGATGCAACATGCCTGCTTTGGAGGTGCCCTGGGCAGGGGAAAACCCTCGCTTGCCGGGCTGAGGACGCAGCCAGCCACCGGCTGGTTAAGCATTCGCCAGTGTTGGGATTATTACCTGCTGTTCAGTAAGGTTTAATCCTTCCAAACTGCTGAGGAAAAATTCACTTGGAGGAATTAAGAGGGCACAAATATTGCCTGTTAACTGCGGGAGGTGACTCCATCCCGCTGCTCTCTATCAGTCGTCCCCCTCAACCCCTGCGGCTTTGTTTTGCTGAAGCTTTTTTGTGCAAACACCCCAATAGTTTTTTTACAAGCTGACACGATGCAACCTGGGTGCAGCTCGATGTTTGCAGCAGCCGGCCGCACGTGTGAGGGAAAATAGGCTGGAGATGCAGCTGCATTTTGAAATATCCCTCTTTTTTTTTGCTGCAGGGCAGCAAATCCCCCTGCAATACAGCTGGGTTTAGCATCCAGCCATCCACCTGCAACAGGCTTTGCACCTTGGCACCCATCCTGCTGCACGCAATCCTTCCTCCTCCCTTAAAAAGGCTCGATGGGAGCATCCAGTCACCCTTCTGGGGCATCGCATTTTGCTACCCAGCTCATTTAGAGTAAGAGGAGGTTGGAAAAACAGCTCTGCATCCCATCTTTTTTTAAGCAGGCAGCCATTTCCCCGCTGGGAGAGCGTGCAAAGAGCCGCAGCCGTTAACCCTCCACTTCAATTAAGAGAGGGGGGGCAGGATTTGCACGTCCAACCCCGGCAGCTTCAATCACGTCAGATAAGGGATGAGCGAAGGACGCCGGCTCCTTGAGTTGTTTTGAAGGGAAACGAGATTTAGGGGATGAAGTGATGCTTGTGGGCATGGTTTGCAAGCTCTGATCCCCAAAGACGCTGCATCCCGAGGGAGCCCAGGGCTGCAGAAGCACCCCAGTACCCAAAACCTCCTCCACCAAGCTGGAGCAATTAATTCCTCACATTTATCCATTGGGAAAGCTGTTCCCAGTGGGATTTTTTCCAGGATTTAGAGGACAACCCTTCCAGGCTATCCAAAATGGGGTTTTTCAGGCTAATAAGGAAGCCCGTAACCTTATTTAAAAGTCACTTTTGCTTGTAATAGAGGCACTTACCCCTCAGATACGTCGTTCGCCTCGTATGGGTTTTATTGCCGGTAATAACTCCCGGAAAGTCCTCAACAGATGGAAATTTTATTTGGCTAATCATTGCAGTTTGAGTTACTGTGGAGAAGGCACTGGTGGGGCTAAACAGCTCTGGGGGGGTTCAGGGCTGTGACCCCCCAAAGAGGCTGGGCAAGGATGTAAATGAGGGATGCTGAGACATTCCCAATCTATTTTGATGAGATTGAGGATGAAGGAGGAGAGATGAGAGAAAATGCCATTTCTTCCTATCCAGCAGAGATCTCATTCCAGGAAAAAATAAGAAAAAATGGGATTAAATTTTTTTTCCTAGTTAAACTAAGCTGTCTGAGCTCTTCTGCCTGGGAATGACAATTGCCAGCCTATTCATTTGTGCATTATGGCCACGGGATATATCTATTTAGATATATATAGGGGGAGGTAGTGCTGCATAAGCCTTTCTAGCACTGTTTTACATACGTAACCACTCCTCAGATATGCTTTCTTTTAAAAAAAAAAAAGCTGCTGATTCCCCTGTAAACTGCTCCAAATCCCCATTTCCCCATGGGAAGCATGTGTGTGACAATGGCCTTACCACTGGAGCTGCTGCAAAAAGCAGGATGGAGCCTCTGCCACCACAGAGCCTGGCCCCAAGGGTGGTTTAAGGGCTGGATCCTGAAGGATTTGCACTAAATTTGGTGAATTCTGGAGGAATATATCCCAAATTGAGGTTTTTTTCATAAATATCTATCATTATAGGTGTGTATATACCAGCTCCAGGCTCCTTGCCCTGAGTGGGATGGGGGAGAGGGACTGGATGAAAACCAGACCCAAGATGAATTTATTGCTGTAATTAAGTTTAATTAGTGCAGAGAGACCCTTAGAAATAAAGAGATGGAGGGGAAGTAGAGCCTCTCCTGCCCTATAGCCTGGGGAGGGGGCATGCAAAAAGAAAAAAAGAAAGAAATAATAAATATAACCAGAAAGGATTTTAATGGCAAGCAAAGATTTTAATCCCTAAATTCTTCCCATGCCCAGCAAGAGGGAAATACCACCCTTCAATGGGTGCTTGAGGAGGTTGCATCCACCAAGCCGGGAGGGAAACTGAGCCCAAGGGACTTCACCGCTTGCTACAGCAAGAAAAACATTTGCAGATCAGGTCTGGTTTATCAAGTTGTTTTTTTTAAGCAAAGCTCGCTTTCATCCTGCCTGGCAGCCACTTGTTGTGTTTGATGGAATAATTTCCATGCCGAAAGCCCTCCGGCCGCCACACTTCCTCAGGACTTAATAACCAAACACCTTCAGAAAGACCCTAACTTCATCCCATGGAAATAATATTCTTCTCTGATGCATATATATATTTTTTTTTTTATATATATATAGATATGTATACATATAAAATATATAATACATATACATGCAGTATTTGAGTGCTCCTAAATGCAGGAGCAAGGATCATTGCTAGGGATGCAGCACCCAGTGTAACCCCCCAGCCCTCTCCATCCCACCCCAGCTCCTGCACCCCACTTTTCTGCAGCAATTTAATTGCTTTCCTCTTTTAATTGCTCCTTTCAAGGCAGGTTTCTCATCCCAAATCTCAGGCGAGCCCATCTTCAGAGCGGTCCTGCCTTTGCAGCTCAAAGCAATTTCTTCTTTGCTCCTTCCCCCCCCGGGCTCCCACGCTGCTTGTTATGATGATTATTATTATTATAAATTTATTTCTATTTTTTTCTCCACCCGCAGCTTGCAAGGAGGAGGGGGGAAATCCAGGAGGAATCAAACCGGCTTGATTAAAGGCTACAGAGGAGGATGATGGGCAGAGAGGAAGAGAACCGGCTTTGCTTATATCTCCTGGGGAAGAAGCAGCGGGGAAAGCACAGCGAGGCTGCTTTCCCTTTGCAACGCCACGGCTGGACCACGTACCCCTCCTAGAAACTTCTCAGATTTGTTTTCCACACCCAAATATTGGGGGAATAAAGGAAATTTCCTCCTTCGGTCACTGTGGCCAGCTCAGGCATCTCATAATCCAGCTTATTACCCACGCAGGCACTGTCTGCTCAGAGGACACGGCTCCTCCAGCCACACTTCTTCCTTTGCAATGGGACATTGAGTTAGCAGAGCAGGTTCTTTAAGATGAAGAAAAAAAAGCCACAGCAATCCCATCCATCACAGCTCGACATCTCCATCCTTTTTGGGACATGGCACACCCTGGGAAAAGCCACCAGAGCACCTTTGCGACATACTACCACGGCAACCTTCAGAGATGCCACCACGGCACTTTTCAGACATATCAGCGTGGCACGCCCTGGGGACACACCCTCCCCACAGCAGCTCTTCAGGTGAGCCAAGGGACCCCACCAAGCCGTCCCCACCTTTTCCCACAGCAAGAGTTCATCCCAAGGACCTACAACCACCCTCCAGGCTGGTGGCCAAGTCACAATCCCACTGCAGGACCTGGACCATGACACATCCACGAGCCTCTGCCCACCTACACCCCACACCAAGGTGGAAGGCATAGCCATGCATAATTCATCCCAACTTTCAGCCCAGAGCATGACCAGAACATCCTTAATCCCCTGGCCAGCCCAAACCAGGAGGAGCTTTTCAATCACTCAGAGGGACTTTAGGACAGGGGCTGCTCACAAAACCATCGCTCTCCATCCTCTTTGCAACATGGATGAGGGCATACAGATGGACAAAGAGCCTGATTTGGGTGGAGGCTTGTATTGGGTTTGTGTGGCAAGATTTTGGTAGCGGGGGGGTTACAGGGGTGGCTTCAGTGAGAAGCTGCTGGAAGATTCCCCTGTGTGCGACAGAGCCAACACCAGCCGGCTCTAAGACGGACCCGCCACCGGCCAAGGCCGAGCCCATCGGCAATAGTGGTAGCATCTCAGGGATAACATTTTTAAGAAGGGAAAGAAGTTGCAGCGGGCAGAGAAACAGCAGCCAGAGAGAGGAGTGAGAACGTGTAAGAGAAACAACCCTGCAGACACCAAGGTCAGTGCAGAAGGAGGGGGAGGAGATGCTCCAGGCGCCGGAGCAGTGATTCCCCTGCAGCCAGTGAGGAAGACCATGGTGAGGCAGGCTGTCCTGTCCCCCTGCAGCCCATGGAGGTCCATGGTGGAGGAGATATCCACCCCCAGCCCAGGGAGGACCCCACGCCAGAGCAGGGGGATGCCCAAAGGAGGCTGGGACCCCATGGGAAGCCCACGCTGGAGCAGGCTCCTGGAAGGACCTGCGGATCTGTGGAGAGAGGAGCCCAGGCTGGAGCAGGTTTTCTGGCAGGACTTGTGACCCTGTGGGGGACCCACGCTGGAGCAGTGTGCTCCTGAAGGACTGCAAGCCATGGAAGGGACACACTCTGGAGCAGTTTGTGAAGAACTGCAGCCCGTGGGAAGGAGTCACATTGGAGAAGTTCGTGGAGGACTGTCTCCTGTGGGAGGGACCCCACACTGGAGCAGGGGAGGAGCGTCATAAGTCCTGACCCTGAAGAGGATGAAGCAGCAGAGACGTGTGATGAACTGACCTTAAACCCCATTCCCCGTCCCCCTGCGCTGCTGGGGGCGGGTAGGTAGAGAATCCGGGAGTGAAGTTGTGCCTGGGAAGAAAGGAGGTGATGGAAGCGTGATGGAAGGTCCCCATTGTCCATACCTGATTTTAGCCATGCTGGCACAACAAATGTCTCTTCTCGTCCTCTGTGGACCACTGTGAAAGCAACTGCATGGATGCTTGCATATGAGATGCTCCATGCATGATGCATCCTCCTGCCGGGACAAAGGTCATGAGTCTGTTTCTCCTTAAACACACCTGAAAGGAAAAAAAAGAAAAATCACCCCCCAACCAATTCTAACCCTTCAAGGTAGCAAAAAATCTCCATTTTAAGTCCAAAAAACCTCCCACTGCAAGCTTCTGTGGCCGGGGGTGTGTGTGGGGGGGGGGCTGCCCTGAGCCCCTTGCAGCCCCTCAGGCAGCATCTTTCAGAGAATAAGCAAAAAAATCTTTCCTAAACCAGAGCCCTGGGGTTTTATGTATTCGTTTTTGTCGGCACAGTCATTAAAGGGAGGCTTCTGTTTAATAGCATTTGCTGGGAGTTTGCAAATACAAGAAGCTCACCAGCTGCCCTGGCACGTTAGCAGCCAGGTGAGATAATGAGGCTTGAGGAAGGGATCAATACAGAGAATATCAAGAAGAAAAAAGGGGAATAATAAATAAAAATATGAAAGTAATAATAAGCTTGGGAAGATGAGTCTTGGTACAGGACACCCATCACTAGTTTGGATGAGGGGGAGTGGGCTCAAGTCTTGCAAAAAGCATCTTCTAAAGGGTACCAGCATAGAAACGCTTGCATTTAATGCATTAAACACACTTTGTGGTTAAAATGGAAAAGGTTTGCCACGCGTGCATGGGAGAAGGTGGTGACCCTGTCTGGGGCTGTCCCCAAATGGGGTGAGATCGGGGTCAGACCACACTTGGGTTAATAACATGGCTCATTAAGGTAGCAGCAAGGAGCCCAGTTGGCTTTGACAGTTCCCCTCTCCTTTGGGGAGAACAATACCCACCGTTAGCAGACAGCATGAGAAACGTCTTCATTAGCTAAAGGACATTAATTTGGGACGAGCGAAAAAAATCCAAGGTAGTAGAGCAGCCTCTCGGTGCCATTGGGCCATGCATGGCTGGGGGACGTCTGCAGCAGAATCCCCTCTGGGCTTTGAAAGCAGCAGCACGGCTCAATGTAGCATCCTCATTTTGGAGTATTTTAATTGAAATTGTAGCTCAGGTGGCCGGTGAGCCCATAGGGATGGTGTCTGGGGTCCCACAGATTGTTTTTATAATGTCCCCTTGCTAAATAAAGTACAAACTCCATGGCTGGCATTATATAGAGCATTGCAATAAATAGATATATAGATATTCTTTTTTAATTGTGCAGTTGCAATCACATAGCATGGGGACTCCCTACCATGCCATGGGGGTGATATTCCTTGAGAATCAGCTGCTTCCCTGCACACTGACCCCAAAGGTGGAACAATTGCAAAGAAAAATAGGAAAAATGCGTGGAAAAAGCCACAAGTTCCTTGACACTTTTCCCATGGGCATCACTGATGCTCGTGAGGATGTTCATGGTCCTTTGGCTGCAGCATGCTGCACGGCTGGTCCAGCGACTTCGCCACCCTCTTCGTGCTGTTTCACACCACTGAGACGGGGAGAAAACTTAATCAGAAAAGACTTTAAGGGCAAAGAAAGAAAAACCCAGCAAAGCACATTTGATGGCTAATTAGAAAAATACTCAGAAATCGGTGCGAGGCGGATAATCTTCGCTCCCTGGCAGCAGGAGCCACGCTGTCCCATTTCAAGGTTGAGCGGTCGGGAATATCAATCTGATAATTGTAATGCTACAAATGAAAATCAAATTGAAGCCAGTTAGAGGATCACATTATAAATTGATTTAGTCCTCAGACAAGTTTCCACCTCCTTGGTCCTGGGTTTCTCTGCTGTGGATGGAGAGAGCTCTGGGTACCAGAGATGGAGGTGATGGGCTACATCCTTCTGCCCATTTTCCCTCCATCTCGCAGCATTTCGGGGGGGGTGGGGGGCGGGCGGAGGGCATTTTGGGGCTTTCTATTGATGCTTGAGGATGTGCAGCTCCAAGAGGGTATATTAACCCCTTGGGATGCCGTCGTTGAAGCAAGGGAAAGAAAACATTTGCACCCAAAGCCAAACCCCATTACAAAATACTGCAAGGAAACATGCTGATTCCTATAGGATTTATTTCCACGCTCCCAAAATTTCCTTTCCTTCAGAAACCACATGTACTCAGCTCCCAAAAACAGGGGATTTTTGTACCAAATATCCTCAATTCACAGTCAAAAAATGGCTATTTCAGCAAAACCCCCGTTTCGGCGCAGCCGGCACCCGCTGAGCGCTCCCACCACTATTTCTGCATCTCCAAGTGCCCCAATATATACAGATTCCTTCTTTATACAGGTAATAATATACATCATATTTATATATATATATTTATATATATATAGATATTCACACGCAGACACACAGACACCTTCGGCCGAAGAGCCGGCACCTCCAAAGCCCGCAGGGAGGTTGCCGTTCCTGCCGTTAAAAACTCCCTTCTCCCCATGCACAAAGCTGTTTTTTGGGGGGGAAAAAGCCCATTTTTCAGTTTTTTTCCTCCTTAAAAAAAAAAAAGAAAGAGAGAAAAAAAGAAAGGGTGATGCACCCAGGGCAGGACCACCCCCGGCAGCTTTTGGGTGGCTTTCTGAGGTAGGTGCCGGGTGGGTCGGAAGGGGTCCCGGGGTGCTATAGCATCAATGGGACCTGCCAGATGAGCAGGGTGCTGTCGGCATCGCTGCCCCGGCGTGGCGATTCGGCATTGAAGTTACGGTAACCCCGACCTCCCGAAATGATGGCCACCGAGGAAATCTCCTTGCGTGGGGTGTCACGGGTGCAGGGTCGGCTCCGCACCCAGACATCGGGGTCGTCGGCCATCTCATAGATGGAGCCGTCCTCCTCGGTGTGTGCCGGCGTGCCGCCGATCGGCGCTTCCCGCACCGACAGCAGCTGCCCGGGGAGGTGGGAGGTGGATCGGAGGCGATATTGTAATAAAATCCCTTTTTTTCTCATTTCCCGAGGTGGGGGACCATCCAGTTCAGGGGCTTTCTCTTCCTCACCCTCTTCGTCCTCCTCCTGGTCACCCTTCAGCACATCAGGTGCCAGGGTGCTCAACGCCACCGCCAAAAACTCCACAGGGCCACCGTGCCCATTGAGGGACACGATGCCTTTTCCTGCCCCCCCCCCCCCAAAAAAAAAAGAGGGTTTTACTAAAAACAAGCCCAAAAATAAGATTGCATCCACATAGGGAGGGGTTCTTCGGGTGCTCACCGGTGATTTTGGGGATGCCTTCCAAGCGGGGCACGGGCAGCAGCACGATGATGCCCTGGTCAGTGCCCACCCAGAGCGAACCCTGGCAGATAAGGAGGCTGGTGACACGGACGTGTTTTTGACCTGCGAGAAAGAGAAAAAAAAAAAAAAAGAAGGTGAGGGATGAATTTGCAGCAGCATCTTCCCAGATAACCCATCACCAGTGGATTTTTTTTATGGGGAACACACTCTAGAGCCCCAAAACCAAGCAGCCCCTTTGCACGAAGGTCTCCAGCCCAGGGAGAATGCTACAAATATAAATAAATAAAAAGAGGAGGGAAAAAAAAAAAAAAAAAAAAAAGAGTGAGACTTCTAATGGCAAATGAATATTTTATCGCCGGGACTTAGCGCTGCACGACGTCGGACTCAGCGAAGCAATATATCTGCGGAGATGCAACTCTGGTTTCTCCGGGAGGACTTTATTAATGACCTGTCGAGTTAAAAAGGATGAGAGAGCGCGAGTTCAAAAACGCATTAATACCCAACGCTCACTCGCCCAGGAAGAAAAGGAAGTGATAAATATTTTAACATGCCCTAAAAAAAAAAAAAAAAGAAAAAGCGACTTACACGAGTATCGTGCTTATAACTAATTACACAATTATGTCGCTCTGTAGCTGGAACAAGGGGGGAGACAACCTTGCAAGCCCAGAGTAGCTAAGAGATGGATGGGTGGACACGGCTGGGAGATGTTGCTGGACGGTAAGCTGGGGAAAAAAGGGGTTCACAGGGCAACGGCAGTGGGGCACGTGCAAGGATGCATGCATGGGGATGCACATGGGTGCAAGGATGCACACAGTGCAACGACGGAGTGCATGGATGCATGCAAGGATGCACGGGTGCAAGGGATGGGGTGCAAGGATGCACACACACATGCAAAGATGGGATGCAGGGATGGGGTGAGTGGATGCACACACGTGTGCAAGGGTGGGGTGCGCAGATAAGGCGCATGCATGGGAGCACAGGTGCAAAGACGGGGCGCACGAATGCACGCAGGGGTGCAAAGATGGGACGCGTGCATCATGCATGGGTGCAAAGATGCCACCAGCTCCGGCTCTGCAGTCAGTGAGGAGAGACCCCAGAGGTCCAAGCTCAAACCTTTACACCATTAACCAGATAAATTCCTCACCCAGTTTCTCTGCAAACCAGCACAGCCGTAAAGCAAAGCAACACATCTATGGGGTGATGCCCCATCTTGCCCATTAATTGCAATTAAGAGCCGGGGGGAAAGGGAGCTCACCTGGGAGGACAAAGGTGGTCCTAGTGGCAATGTTGATCTCCTGCAGGTGCTCCAGTGTCTCAGTGTGGAAAAGGCGGATGGAGGAGCCTGAGGAAAAGGCCATCCAGACCCCACTGCCCGCCTTGATCATGTGCGTGACACTGGCCTCCGCGTCCGGGTGGGCCTCGAAGGTTTGCTGCCAAAAGGGGAATTGCAAAAAGGAAATCAAAGGGTTGCACCCTAAAATTGCTGCTAGCTTGGGCTCTCTCTGGGAGCTGTTTTAGGGCTGCAAAACTACACGGGGAGGGGATCAGAGTGATCTTGAGGTCCCATCCCTCCTTGCCAGCTCTGGCTTTGGCAGAGGACACTGAAACCAGCCCATCTCCAAACCCCTCTTGGGGCGCCTTTTTTTTTTTTTTTTTTTTTTTTTTTTGAGTGATAACAGTCTTCCCAATTCTCCAGGTTTGGGTTTTTTCTTCTTTAAAAGAGTCATTTCCCAGACTAGATATATCTGCAAAGTCCATCCCAAGATGGGACAAGACCTTTCTGCTTCCCTCCAACCCCCAAAATCAGCGATCAAAGGCTCAGCTCTGCTGCAAGACCTATTTGGGGATTATGGACTGCTCCGTCTGCTTCCCAAGCTGCCTGCTGGAGCATTTCACTATCAGTCACAGGATGCAAACTGCAGGAAAAACACCTTTCTGCATCAAAAATTGCTCCTGCTGCAGATTTCCCAAAGTAAAACCTCATATTAGTATGGAAGGATTAAATCACCGGGAGAGAAACCTGCACGCAGTGACTTTGCCTTCATTTCTCCTATGGCTTTGAAACCTTATATTTTTACTTCAAAATTTGATTTATATTTAAAAAAAAACCAAACCAAAAAAAAAACCCAAAAAGAGGACTCAGTATTGATCCCCTTCCTGGAGAGGACCAGCATAGAGCACCCCCCCCCAAAAGCTCACACAAAATTGGGGTGGATAGAGACTTTTAGGTGATCTCCCCTTGTTCCCCACCCCACATGGGATTTATTCCCTGATGGTTTATTCCAAAGTTGCCGATCCCATCCAGGCAGACCCAAGACCTTCCATCAAATACTATTTATACCATCCCCCAGCATCCCCCCCCCCCCTCCTATTTTTTTTCCTCCCCCATCACTTTTCTTCTGCAAAAATTCCCACCCAGCTCCTGTCATAAATAAAATCAGAGACTGAAAACGAATCCAGTCCCCAATGCATTATTCATCTCCGGCACCGCCGTTAGGCTGGATTTACGACAGCTAATACATGCAAACTAAGTTTGGGCACTAAATGTGAAAATTAAAGGTGGAAGAAAGGGGTGGGTTTTTTAAAGAAAAAAGCAACTATTCAGCATTCCCTGTTTATGCAGCTGCAGGAGATGTCTCGGTGTCCTTGTCCTGTGACCCAATGTCGGAGGGAAAGGACCCAAAAGGGATGAAAAGCAGCAAAAAGCAGCAATAAAAGGTTGGTTTGGGCATTGCACAGGCAGGGATGTGCCCGTGCACATGCATCCTTTGGGGCTCAAACCACTGTAACTCCCCCCTCCAAAAGCCACCACTACGTGCCCCCCTGTCCCGTGGATGCAGCATGGGGGGGTCCCGGTGATGGTCCCTACCTGGGCGCAGAGGCCGGTGGCATCGAGGACGGTGACTTGGTTGGCACAGCTGGCCCAGAGGGTCTCATCCAGCGTCAGGAGGGCTCGCACGGGACCGGTACCCACGGCCAGACGGGTGGGCTGCTCTGTCGGGTCCCACAGCCCCCCTAGAGCAGAGATGCCATGATGGGGGCAGGTAGAGAGAAGATGCTCAGCAAAAAGAAAAAAAAACATCTTTCGATGCAGCTGAAACCACCCTAAATGGCTGCTGGGGTCAGTTGCGAACCCCTTGTGTCCCCAGTGTCACCTCGGATGCCTCCGAGCATCTTAATGCCACAACCAAAAGGATGGGGGGAGCTCACACCCCCAGCTTCAACCCCCCAAAGCCCCTTTGCCCCTGTGCAAACAGGTATTTTAGCAGCAAACAACTGGCCACCTGCAAGTCTGGGGCATGTTCCTCGCTGCAAAAGCCAAAAATCCCCCTCTCCCCTCCCCCCCCCCTTTTTTAAAAAAATTTATTTGCTCTTGAAGCAACACTCCTGAGCCGATTCATCCAGGGCCAATCTGGAGTGTCTCTGTGAACAGCATTCAATCTGGATTTGGATGAATTCGCCACCAGTGGTGGCTGAGCAGCTTCAATGGGTAATTGCTCTCCTTTTCTTATTTCCAATGCAATTTTTAAAAAAATAAAACCATAGGATCCAAGGGATAAAAGAGCCCTTTGGGCTCTCAGACCTCTACTCCCATCAGCAGGAGTTTGCAACGGAGCTGCCTTTCAGTAAATCCTAATTTTCACGTAAAAATGAGCTATTTTGGGAAAGCTTTTTCCTTCCAAAAAGACGGGGATAAGATTAAAAACCCCATCCCGCAGCCCTGCCGGCGGCTTGCTGCCTTCGACATGCATTTATGCAATCGAGATTAAATTAAAGCCACTTTATTAATTGGCTTGCACAGTTGCTATAAGGTGGGAAAGGGGATGCACAGCACCCCAAAATGCAATGTAAGTGCCTTTACTGGCTCCGGGTTGACTTGGGTGCTACTCGCTGCAGGTTATCTCAGAGCAAATGAAGGGTTTTGTCCAAAAATAGGCCAATGGAACACATTATCTGAGGCTCTTTCCTACCCTCTAGCGATGAAGCAAAGGTATTTAACAGCCCAGGCGAAGAGTGCCTGAGGAGGAAGGCTCTCAGCAAGCTGCAGCCTTGGCCTGAGCTGGAGGCAGGGGAAAAAAAACCAAAAAACAAGCTAATAAAGGAGATGGTTTTTGCAGAGATGGGTTTGGAGGGGGTCGGCTTGGTTTACAGCACCAAAAAGGGGATTTTTTTTGAAGCCAAAAGCTCTGTGTCCTTGTGCATCCCTGTGTCAGACCCTTCCTGCATCCCCTGAGCATAACCATCCTCTGAGCAAAACCTTTGCTGCAGTCCCAACCCCTCACCAGGACTGTTTTCCATACATTTTCCCCCAAATCGAGCCCCTCTTGCATTCATTCTGGCAAAGCAAAATAGCATGTTTTCCCCATCTCTCCCCGGGCTGCAAGGGGAAGAATGAAATAATGGGGAGGGGGGGGGAGAAAAATGGAGATTTACCACCATTTTAGCAGCCAGCACATCTCACTGGTGTGAAGAACCTCATGCTCCCTGTTTTTTAGGGTGTCCTACCAAAAACCCCATCCGAAAGAATGCACGGGGGTGCCCTCACCATTCCTCCTGGGGTAGGCAGCCACGGTCCCATCCTGCAACCCTGCAAACAGGTACTCGGGGCTGTGCCTCAAGCAGAGGACAGGTTGCATGCCTGGGCTTTTGCAGGTCAACAAGCACTGCGTCCCCGTGTCCACGCTGCCGTAGACCGCGATGCTGGGGAGGGAACAGGGAAGAGATGGGGAGATGCAAGAGATCACACTGGTCCTCATGGTTTGGTGCTGGTGATTGCATCAAAAGGATGGCTGCGGAATATGCGGGCTCACCTGCCATCCCGTAACCCCAAGCACACGGTGGGATGTGGGGATGCTGGGGGCTGTTCTGTGGTCGCTCGGGGTTCCTGGGTGCCCATCGGTTCCCCTTCACCCGCCTCGGGGATATACTCCATGCACAGCACCGGCGAAGCCACCGGGAAGGACTTGACCGTCCGCGGCACAGCGCGGTTGAGGGAGAAGATCTCCACCTGCCCCCCTGCGCCTTCCTGGCCCCCCCCAACCTGCGGGGACCAGAAAATGGGTGTTAGCACCAGCCGGGAGCACTGGAGAGGCGGTTTGTAGCCAGAGTGACCCAAACCTGGCAGGTTTTGCCCCGTTCATGGGGCCGTTTTGCTCACCCAGAGGTAGCCCTGTGGCAGCGAGGTGCTGACGGCGGAGAAGCCCAGCAGCGAGGACTGCACGGGGTTGTGCACTGCGGCGCCGAGCTGGGGGAGAAACAGGGGTGTGGGAGGGGTCCATAACACCCCCAAATTACCCCAATGCATGCAGGGTATCAGTGCATGCCCCAAAAATCAGGATCCAGCCCCAGCCCAGCTTGTATTTTCAATTTTCCAGGGTGGATCGCACTGATTTCTGCCTTTGCAATCACCTTGCCACCCCATCCAGCCCATCCACCGTGGGATTTCTGCCTTTATTCCCCCAAATTATGGATATAAAGGAGAAGGAGGTATTGGGGGGGTTGGAGAAGAGGTTGGCCATCGCCTTTACCTGCAGATCAAGGGCTTTGGAGGAGAAGGCAGGCATGTGGCAGGAGAGGATGGGGCACCAGAAAGGAGCTTTGCTCTTCTTGTCTTCGTCGGGACAGAGCCAGCCCGGCTGATTCTCCTCCCCTGCGGTAAGTAGAGGAGATCAAGGACGGCCAAGATACCCCCCAGCATCCTCCCCCTCCCCAATGGGACCCCAAAATTAGTAATTTGAGGTGCAGGGCTCTCATCTCCAACCCCAAACCACCATCATCTGTGGACCTGGGATACATCTCACCCCTTTCCTCCAAACTATTGCACCCCACCACAGTCCGCAGCCAAGCAACTGCCTCAAGCAATGGTAAAAGAAGCCTCAAAAAGAGAGATATTATATATATATATATATATATATATATATATATATAAAGGGGGAAAAAATACACCCTAATGTGTTTCTTCACATTAGGCTTTAATGTGTTTTCATTTGTAACTCATGAACTCATGGATACAGGATTATTCCCTAGGCATCCCAGATGAAAAAAAACAAAAAAAACAACAAAAAACCCACAACAAACCCATACACAAAAAAACCAAACACATAAACTGTTAAAAACAAGAGAATCAAAAATCATTCCAGCCCGGGGGGATCTGAACACTCAAACAGGATTTCAAATGATTTTTTTTTCTTCCATTAAACAACTACTTTTTTTTTGCTGTAGTGGCTGGTGGAGTTGAATAGGGATAGGGACGCGGCAGGAGGAACAGCTCCTCCCTTACTTATTCATCCCATTTCACAGAAAAAGGGTCAGCCCCAACACCATCAGCATGAGAGCCAACGGAAACCCATCACCACACTTCACCATTCCAGAGATGCCACCCAAGAGCAGCAAAATGCAAAGCATTTGGAGCCAGAATTACCAATTCCCATCATTTCCAGTGTGCAAACCCCCAAAATGTTCTCCATCACCTTGCTCCAAATATTTTCCCCCTGCCCCATTTCACGTTGGGATGCTCGGGATGAAGCAAACCCCGTTTCTGCTCCCAAATTTGGCTTTTTGAAGCAAGAGTGATGGCAAGCAACATGCCATGGGGCTACTCACGCAGTCCTATCTTGGCCAAGTGCAGGCGGTTCACCCAGGAGATCTTGCTCAGGGGGTTTGGAGTGATGAAGACCACCATGACGCTGATGGGGCGGCCAGACCTGTGTAGGGAAAGCATCACCAGGTCCATCTTCAGTCTCCTCCTCCCCAGGGTGGGAAGAGTCCACCCATGATCCACAAACTCACTTGTCTGGCTTCCCAGGCAGCAGGAGACGGAGGCGGCACTTGTTGGCAGAGTGGATCTCCTCCTCCTTCACCTTCATCATCCTCTGCAGGGCCAAGCACCAGTCCTGGGCCACTGTCATGTTCAGGTTCTAGAGGAAAAGTCATAAATCATGGAAGCGCCTCCAAAACAAGCCTGAATCATCCCCGAATTTCATCTGTGGGGCTCTGGAGGACGAGGTATCCAGCATTCCCTGAGGAACTGCATGGTTCTTGCAAAGCGCCGAAGCTTGGTTCTACCCAAATCATGAGTTTGACCATGCTTTGGCACGTAGATACCTGGTAGGTGCCATGCAACGTGCTGATGAGAAGGGTGATCTGCTCCACCACCGCCAGGTCCTTCTGCAGGTCCTGCAGCTCCTGGAAGAGCCGTGGTGGCCCCAGGTAGACTTTATCTTGGGTAGAGAAATGGAGAAATGAGATCCATGGAGGATGCTCCACCCCACCCCACCGAAACCAGCCCAACACCGGATCTAGGGATGGGTGCTCACTGTGCGAAGCCTGCCCAGCCGGCGCGTGCTTCTTGGCACCAGCATTGTGGATGACGATGTTGTCTTTCTCATAGGCACCACTCTCCTGCCCCACCTCCACCACCTGCACCTGCGGGAGGGCCGTGCTCCACTTCACCACATATTTGGGACCAAGGGGCACCAGGCTGCTAATCTCCAGCTGGCCTCTGCCGAGGAAGGATGCAAAAAACAAATAAACAAACAAACCAGCAGGCACCGTGGCTCACCCTGCAAGCCCTTGCAAAATGCATTTTGCAAGCCAAGCCCTATTTGCAACCCCACACCATGCACTGGTGCATGCCTGCACCCCCAGATGTGGGGCACACAACCACAGCAGACCACGCTTGGCACCTACCCTGGGTTCACTGGCCTGGAAGAGGGGAAAAATGATTAATAAAGAGGTATTATGGGGAATTCAAGGAAGGTTTTCCTCTTTGCAGCATCAACCAAGCCCTGAGGTCCCAGCAGGCTCTTGGACCCTACACCGGCTCCAGGACCCCACAGCACCAGGGGATGGGGGCTTTGCATGGAGGCATGCCAAAAGTGGGGGGCAAAGCAACCCCAAACCAGGTGGGTTCCCCCCCTGAAAGAAGGTGAGGTAGTTTTAAAAGTCATTGGGGTAGATCTAGCAAAACCCACTAAGCCCAAAAATAGAGGTGGGGAAGGGGGAAGGTTGCTACATTGGTACTTTGCAAAGTGATTTTGGGGACTGGGGCCATCAGCACATACTTGAAGTTGATGTTGGCGCACACCAGCATGTCGTTGAGCAGGAAAACCTTCCGCTCCTTCGACTTGATGAGCTGCCCCCGGTCGCCGTACACCGTCTCTGTCAACGTCTCACAGAGCAGGAGCTGCCGCTGCCCTGAGCTCAGCAGCTGCAAAAGGGATGGAGCAGGTGGGGGGGGTCAGCCTGGCGGCTCTTGCAAGCCTCCTGCCCCCAAATTTAGGTTGCTTTTCCCTTATTGCAAGGATTTTCCTCCAACCAGGAGCATGCACGGCCCTGAGTTCTGCAGAGACAGCTGTGCAACATGCTCCGAGGCTGCACGATGCAAAAACACTTTGCACCCTACACGTCCAACCACCAAGAAAGCAGAGCCTTGAAAAACCAACGTGGGCCTTTTGCAGCCCCTTTTGGGTCTCTCTTCATCCCCTGGCCCTAAATCCTGATCCCAGGGCTGAGCTGGCATGTGCTTTGCTGCAGTTTTTGCCACCACGGCCATCCCCAGCCCAGGATGTGTCGCAAGAGCTTCATTTAGGGTTTGAGGTTATTTTTTCCCCATCAATGGTTGCAAAATCAGGCGGATGAGACAAAGCAGCTTGTCCTTGCTTTTCACCAGAGGGGAATTTCCCTGTGCCAGCCTCAAAATTTGCTTTTGCTCTACGTCCTTTCAGAGAAAACAGGGATCCTGGCTTCCCGAAACCCCCGACGCAGAGAGGAAGGTGGAAGCTGCAAAGCTCAACCACCAGCTCCAAAACCCACCCATCACAAGGATGAGGAGGTGAGGCTGAAGGACCCACCTTGTTGAGGCTGCTGCGGTCACTGATGCTCTTGCTGAGCTGCTGGATT
This sequence comes from Astur gentilis, assembly GCF_929443795.1. NCBI lineage: Eukaryota > Metazoa > Chordata > Aves > Accipitriformes > Accipitridae > Astur > Astur gentilis. Next base: position 8,149,401 of record NC_064880.1, read on the forward strand.
TCGGCGACTTGGTCGGCCAAGCGCTTCTGCTCATTGAGCTTCTCTGCTAACGTCTCCAGCTCGGTGAGGGCCAGCTGGAGGGACAGGCGGTCTGCGTGGCCTTTTGGGGTGTTTTTCAGCATGTCCTGGAGCAGGGAAAGGATGGGGGACAAAAGCCACCCCGGAAAAATCAGCCCCATTGGGGGATACTACGATTGGAAGTGCTTTTGGCCCATTCAAAATCAAAGCTTGGAAGATGATCCTTGGGACGGTCCCCAAACTGCAACCAAGCTGCCAACCCAAAAATGTGTCCCTTGCGAAACCCTTTCCCAAAGCACCCAGGCTGCAAAAAGTAGGGTGCAAAGCAAGGTGGGTGCAGGCACCCCTCACCCTTACCTGCAGGAGCAGGATGAACTGGGGGAACCTCTGGATGGGTTTCACCATCAGCCCGTAGAGCGTGACCCGGTCGGCACTGGCCATCTGCCTCTTCTGCGGGGAGGAAAAAAAATGGGGAGGAGGGGCAAAAAAAAAAAAGAGGCGTTTTCACCCATAATGGTGACCAGCAGCACCCTGCACCCACGTTTGGGTCCTACTGACCTTGAGGAAGTCAAGGAAGGCGGGTTTGGTGAGACAAGCCTTCTTGATAAGGGACATGGCAGTGGTGAAGTTGTTGACGTAGTCGCTGTAGACATCCAGTACCATGGACTTGGAGAACTGGGGAGAGGACAGGAGGAGAGCCGCAATGCTGTGGGGCTCCCCCAAAAAGGGGGGGTCGGCAAAGCATGGGGGTGCTGGTGTATTTTTGGGGTGATGCTGAGGATGCTGGTTGTACCCCAGGTTGGGGCTGCATCACTTAAATCCTCCAAACCCTCCCCACTACCATTGAGAGGGGTCCGGAGGGAGGTTTGGCAGCAGTCCCCTGACTTTTCTTCCTACCGAGGCCACGAAAAGGTCCCCGATCTTCTCCGCCGAGTCCCACTCGGCCACGCGGGAGGCAAGGGCGATCTGGAACATGGAGTGGCACTGCAGGATCTCCTTCAGACGAAAAAACACCACCTGGCACTTCCTAGCGCTCAGCACCTTCGGCTCCATCTCCATCAGCGGGTTCCTGTAATCCTGCGGGAGATGCCAGTGCATCAGAATCCCAGCATCTCTGTGCTCCCCACTGCCCCGAGCCCCCCCTCCCAAAAAAGGGGGGGTCTCCCACCTGCAGGATGCGTTTCAGGGAGTCCACGTAACTCCGCTCACTCTGCACGATGGAGCCCAGGATGTGCCGCCGTACCACCTGCAAATGATGCTGGGGCTCAGCCGCGGTCCCCCCAAAACCCCAAATAACAGGATGGGGGGGGGGGGCGGGCAACAGCGTGCTGCAGAAGTGCTGACACGACAGCATCGCTTTCTGCTGACTCGCCTTTTCCTCGGTTGCTCAATCACGGGACCAAGGGGAAGCCGTGCCCCCCACCAACCACCCCCACGCCCCCCCCGAATCCCCAACCTGCCCCCCACCAACCTGCTGTGGGCTCAGCCCCTCGGGCATGGGGCCCAGCTCTGGTGGCGGGTGCTTCATGTCGGAGACGGTGACCTCCAGGAAACCCGTGTCCTCCTCCTCTGAGTCTCCTGCAAGGAAAAAAACCCCACAACCAAATGCCAAAAAAACCCCAATTTTAGACTTTTGGGGGTCTAAAGAAGAGCGCGGACTCCCATCAGCTACTTGGCTGGGGATGTGTTTGGGTTTGGAGCTGTGAGCAAAGATGGACCTCAGCGTCCTCCCAGCATCGCGTGTCCCTCCCCGAGCCCCGGCCGCTGTCACCGGACACCAGCATGAGTCAGGCTGCGAGCAGGGACCGAGCCAGCTCCCCGCAGGGAGGGGACAAAAAGTGTCCCTGTCCCCAAAAAGCCACCCTGGTTGGGGGAAAAGCCCCCCGTCCCTGCTCCAAGGGTGGGTGCGAGCAGGGAAAACGGGGACAAACGAAGCCAAAAGCAGCACGCCAAAGAAAATGGGGAAGGTGAGAGGCGAACACCCGCCGGCCAGGGCCAGGGATCCCTTACCCGAGGCTGAAGCAGCTGAGGAGGAGGAAGGTGAGCGAGCCAAGGCGGCATCGCGATGCGGGGACGGCCGCTTCTTCCACATGGCCGCAACGCCCCGCTACGGCCACCCCGGCCCCATCCCTGTTGCCTATAAATAGCCGGTAATGGGGAGGACCGGCTGGGCTGGAGGGGAGGGCGCTGGCGGCCGGGTGACCTTTTTCCTTCCCTAATTTTGGCCGGGAAGCTCGCCACCCTTGGCTGCCAGCTTCATGAGCTCCTTCTCCCCATCTCCATGCCCTAAGGACGGGATGCTCTGCAGCACCCTTAGAATGGGATGCCCTCCAGCACCCCAGGGTTCCCCAAAAGCACTTAAGCCCCCACCCCGGCAAGGCTAAGCCGCACTGGGGACATGCAGCGAGGCTGGGACACACACGCCGGATCCTCCGGGCAGCCCTGGCCGAGCGGTGAGGCTGTCCGCCAGGATCCTACCTCCCCCGTGATGCTCCAGGGAGACCCTCGAGCTCCAGCGGGCAGGCGGCTGCTTTTCCGCCTCCGCTGTCCTCCTCCTCCGCTCCCCATCCCCTACGCGACAGCAGAAGGGTTAGGAAAATGCCCCCAGAATTGGTATTTCAGGGCAAATCCTGCTCTGTGTCCAAGGGGGGCAGCCATGGGTGCTGGTGTGGTGGGGTCATTGTCCTGCTCCCAAAAGGACAGGGGTGCTTGGAGCAAGGACTGAGCCAAACCAACTGAGCTTGCATGGGGATGCAAAGAGTGAAAAAAATTCAAACAAGAGCTTAAGACGCAGAAAATAAATCAGCAAAAGGAAAAGCTGAAAGCCATAAGGATTCATAACGATATTTTTTTTAAAAATACTCTCAAAAAGGCTTTTTTTTGGCTCCCAAAAGCAAGGAGTGGGGGTTGCCTGCTTACCTGGTGCTTCTTTCCGGTGCAGGAAGGTCACCTTCCTCATCACCGCGATCTTGGTCTTTTCCAAACCGTCCTTGGTACCGCTTTTGGCCGCTTTCATCAGTTGAGTCATCTGGGCAGGGGGACGAGAGGGACCGGGAAGTTCAAGGCAGCACTGGAACCCCATTTTGGGTCCGGATATAGAAGCGCCATCCCCTTGGGGACATCCCCCGTGAGCATCATCCCCCATTTTGGGTCTGGATGCAGTGGTGCCACCTCCTTAGGGACATCCCCTCTGAGCATCATCCCCCATTTTGGGTCCAGATAGAGCAGTGCCACCTCCTTGGGGAGGTCCCTTCCAAGCATTGTCCCCCATTTTGCATCTGGATGCAGCGGTGCCACCCCTTTGGGGACATCTCCTCTGAGCATGATTCCTCATTTTGGGTCCAGATACAGCACTGCCACCTCCTTGGGGACGTCCCCTCCGAGCATCATCCCCCATTTTGGGTTCAGATATGGCAGTGCCACCTCCTTGGGGACATCCCCTCTGAGCATCATCCCCCATTTTGCATCCGGATGGAGCGGTACCATCCCCCTGGGGACATCCCTCCGAGCATCATCCCCATTTTCCCGCAAAGCCCGACGGGGAGGAAGAAGAGGCACGTGGCCGAGGAAGAAGGATGCTCCAGCATCTCTCCTCCCTCCGCAGGGACACAGCTGCGGGCAAGCAGGCACGGGCAAAGCGGGAGCATGCAGCAAAAGCAAAGAGGAGGGAGGGAAGGGAGGCACGAGCACATCCATCCCCTCCTCACGGCCGGGGTTTTGTGTGCAAGAGAGCAAAGGAGTGGGGGGACACCTCAAATCACAGCGGTTTTAGCCCAAGCTGACATCAGCGTCACCTTCCCAGCCCAAACTGGCCATAAACTGCCAACCTGGATGGTTTGGGACTGGGAAAGGCTTTGCACTAAGTTTCTACACCTCCCAAGAATCTCCTTCCCCACCTGATTTCCACCCTGTATCAGGGGAAAAACCTTCTCAATCCATCTATCCCACGGGCAACCTCGCTTCGTCCAAACGCCCCTTAAAAAAAAACAAACACCCAACAAGCAAATGGTTTGGGCAGCTGGAGGGTGAGGAGCTGCAAGACAGATGGACATGAGAGGCAGCTTTGCAGTACTTAAATTTTTTTCCTCTTTTGGGGGATAAAATGGGATGAATTCAGCCTGGATAAATTCCGGGAGGGTTTCCCCCCCCACCCCGCCTGGGGAAATTTGGGGGACAAGGGATGGAGGAGTGACAGTACCTTCCAATCGTACTTCTGCTTCAGCTCCTGCATGTCTCTCCCCCCAACTCTTAAAGCCAGGATGTCCCTCTTAGTCCTGGCGTATCTCTCCTTTAGTCTATTCAGGTCTGGAGAAAGCTGAGCCCAAAGCAAACCAGGCAGGAGGAGAAGGCAGAGGAGGCGAGAGAAGGCAGAGAAGACATCCAGGTAAGCAGCCAAAAAAAAAAAAAAAAAAAAAAAAAAAAAAAAAAAAAAAAAAAGGAGGAGAAATCATCCCAAAGCAGCACGGTACAGGCAGCATCCTCCCAAAAATCTGGCTTTGCTTGAGCAGGGAAGGGAGCAAGCACAGGGAAAGGCAGCAGCCACGCTCCAGCAATGCCAAAATGCAAAAGGAAAGGGGAAAAAATAAAAAAAAAGGGGAAGGAAGAAAAAAGAAAGAAATGAAACCCCTGAAGTTTCAGGCTGGCTTTGCACTGGGTGACCCTGGGAACCACAGCATCCTCTGCTTCACCATCTGCAGGAGCAGCTGGGCTACATGCTCTGGTGCTATTATACAAGCAAACCCAGAGGGGAAAAAAAAAAAAAAAAAGGAAAATAATAATTAAAAAAATAAATTCAAGAGTTACCTTGGGCTGGAAGGATGCCCGCTGCTTGGCCGGCTCGGCCTCTGGCTTCGTTTCCTCGCCTGAATCCTCACTGTAGCTCTCAAACTCGCTGGAGCTCCAGCCCAAATCTTCACCCGCCCGTGGCCCCTCGCCACGCTGCACCTCCTCGTAGATCAGGCTACGCTCTGTCCCCGGGCCTGGCAAGCAAAAACCAGCTCCTTTTCCTTCCAGGAATGTAATTTCCCTTCCCCAGGGACCCCCAGGAGATGCCCCAAATCCACAGGGTCTTGCAACCCCTCTGGGAACACCTCTGCCTTCATCCCTCCCGATTCCCAGTGGTTTTCCCAGGGTTATCCCCCTCTGCATCCTCTTCTGGGATGCGCTTCTCCCTCCTGGAGCGTGCCTTGGTTTGCCTGGCTGGAAAATGGGCTTGTGGTCCCTGGGGAAGCAGAGGGGGAAGGTCTGTCCCTACCGTCCTGCTCGGCATCAAGCGTTTCACAGGGGACATCATCGTAGATCACATCATCCTCCACCACCGGGAACTCAAAACGCTCACCTTTGGGGGGACAAAACCCCCCAACAGGGACTCAAGTCAGCACCCGAAGATCAAGTCAGGATGGAAAAATCCTTCCCAAGCCTCGGCAGTGTTTGTTTTATTTTTGCCCGGCTTTTTAACCCACCTTGGCAACTGCTTTTCCTCTTCCAGGTCTGGGCACCGATGTGGGGGTCTCCACCAGCCTCCCCATTGCTCACCCCCACTGGCAGCCTGCAGGGAAGGGGGTCAGGGAGCACCCCAGAGTGCAACCCACCCCCTGAGATTGGGTGCAAATCCCCTGGGATTGGGTCAACCCAAGTCCCTCATCCCTCCCATCACCGTCGTTCCTATTACAGGGGTTCACAAGCACAGAATAAAGCTTGTATTCGTGTGTGTGTATCCCTCGTGCATGTCTGCTTCTTCAGGGATTTGGGGGGGTCCCAGGTTTTAGGGTCATGATGTTTTTTTTAAGTGGGTCCAGGCAACCCGCATGGGGCTGATGCAAAAAAAACCTAAAATAGCTTTTTTAGCCTCAGTCCTCATGATGCTGCAGGGTGGGAGGATGCATCAGGGAGCATGGGGAGAGGGTCCCCATCCCTGGTTGGGGTCCTGCCTCTCTCGCTGCACCCTGTGCATGCTCTGGTGGGGGGAACAAGCTCTCCTTACAGCCAAATTTGCATCTTTTCTCCCCAAATCTGCAGCTGGGATGAACATCACCCCCCTTTGAACACCCATCCCAGAGGGTTTCTCCTTCATCTCCTCAATTGAGGGCTGGAGGAAGCCCCCACCACCCAGTTAACCACAGACCCCCAATGGTACCCAAAGCCTCCACAGATCCTCAGGGCTGCAGGGTGCATCCCAAAACCCTGGGGCTCTCCTGCTTGCAGCCGCTTTCACAAGCAATGGGGAGAAGTTGGGGAAACTGAGGCACAGCACCAGGCTGTGACATGTCAAACAGGGAGGACAAACCCCAGAGTTGTGCTTTCTCCTTCAAGGGACTCACACACACACACACACACACACACCCCAATCCCCCCAAAACCCCACATACCCTTCCTGGGTCTCCGGCACCAGCCCGTCTGCAGAGAGGAAAAGCAAAGAGAAATGGCGTTGGCACCCAGGCTTGCAGCAGTGCCACCCTTGGCACCCAAAGGGGACACGGTGGGGACATCGAAGACACTGGGAACCCCCCGTGCTCCTCACCGACACCAGAGCTGGCAGCACGCCGTCTGCGAGGGGGTGCCTGGAGGACAGCTTCGCCACTCGGCTCGGCCGCCGAGTCCTCTTCCTCCTCCTCCTCTTCCTCGCTGTCGTCAAAGTCGAAGGCTTCGCCGAGGTCCTCCTCCCCGTGGGGCAGGGGGCTGGGGGTCTCCAGGGTGAGATGGTCACCTGCGAGCAGAAACCCCATCACGGTGCTGCTGTACCTCAGCAGGGATGGAGGCATGCAGGGACGGAGGGATGCAGGGACCAGGGGACAGAGGGGACAGTAGAGAGCATCACCCCTCAAAAACTGCAAGAACCAACAGCCCTTCGTGTTTTCACAACCCCAGGAGGCTCCAATGGGGATATGTAGGATGCCCCTGGGTGACGGGCCACCCACTTTCTGCCCAAAGCTGGGTGTCCCCGTCCCCCCCAAAAAAAAACCCAGCTCCAGTGGGCTGACAGTACCTACTGCAGGGTGGGGGGGCAGCTCAGACGAAGCCATGGTGCTGGGGGTCCGGATGCTCCGCCTGGGCCCTTCCCCAAGGCTTTCCTGTGGGAGAGGAGGAGAAATGGGTTGAGAAGGGAGATCAGCCCCCCCAAAATCCATCCCCAGGAGAGGAGGCGACGTGGGGAGAGCCCAGGTGGGATGCATCCAGCTCCGGCTGCTGCAAAACCTTGCGAGGAAGCAGAAAAGCTGCTCCCAGGTCCCGGTTTGCACATCAAATCCAGTTTGTGCATGGTAAATCCACCCCATGCACAGCAAATTTATCCCATGCACGGCAAATCCAGCTCCAAGCATCAAGCTTGAAGGTCTCGGAGGGCGGGAAGCGCCAAGCATCCTCCTTGCGATCGATGGCTCATCCGCTCTGGTAACCAGAGATGCCCGGCACAACGCCTTGAAAGGTCGCCAAGAGCAAGAGGAAGGAGGGAGCGGGGACCCCCCATGCCCAAGGGACGATACAATGGAGAGAAACGACATCCGAGAGGCTGCAAAGAGCAAAACGGAGCCAAACTCTACTAATTTGGTCCTGCTGGAAGCAGCGGCCGATGCAGGACGGATGCCATGACCCTCTCCGCGCCCGCCCCGCCCCCATTTCTTCCTCACCTGGACCCTCATTTCCCCTCAGAAGGGGATACAGGGGACACACAGACCCAGGGTGATCCCAAAAAAAGGGATCTATTTATTCCCCCTGTACCAAAACCCTTTTGAGCTGCAGCGCAGTGTGGGTGCAATTGCCCCACGTGGGTTTGTAGCAAGCCATACAGCTCCAGGGCCACATATATATATATATATATATATATATATATATATATGTAGGTAGGTAGTTCTAGAGCACAGTAGGAGGGAGCTGAGGTCTGGGATCACCTCCCAAATTTGCATTTACCCCTGGAAAATGAGCTATAAACCCCTCGCAATTGCAGCACGTGCACAGACTGATGTCGCAACCCCACCAGGCTGCAAAGTATCAGCAACCCCAACCCCGCCCTGCTGCAAAACCCCCCGCAAAGCATTGAGCTAAAACCCATCTGACCCTTTCCCAGCCATAAAAAAATAAAAATAAACCTCTTCTTCCCCTACTTGACCTGCGTTACCGCCGCAAATATCCTCTTCCAGCCGCTTTTGCAATAAGCCCGTTGCCTCCATAAACACATTTATAGAGATTTATTTGGGAGGAGGACTTGGGGACGCTTATTTTTCCTCCTTGAACTCTTTTGCTGGCCCTCGAAACAGAAAGCGGTTGGCAGCCAAGGCTCCTCTCATATGTCACCTAATCTGCTTCCCATTAGCGTGGGAGCAGGCGATTCCCTTCTCTCCCTCTTTTCGCAAGCTCCAGGTTTTATCCCTATGGATGCGATGCCAACCAAGCCATAAATCCACGATAAACCGGCCCCATTGGGAGACGTGACGGAGCTGAGGACCACAAGGGAGGGAAAAACCAGCCATATTTTTGCAGTGATGTCTCAAAAAAAAGAAAAAAAAAAAAAGCTAAGCAAGGTAGAAAATAATAACACCTGGGTAAAATAAACCCAGCAAAGCGATGCCGATGGTTTTATCCAGAAACCAGTTTGCTCGCTGGTTTGCTTCGCTCTTCCAGTAATCTGATGGCTTCTGCATTCGGAGAGGGGAGCGGGAAGACGATGCACAGCCGGGCCCTGTGGCTCGGTCCCGATTTTATCCCGCTAGCGGGGCAGTAGAAGGTCACTTCCCATTTTGACAGTTGACATAAGCTCCCATCAGCCCGATTTGTCCCAGGGCTGGTTATTTTTCCAGCTGTAAGCACGTCTGCCGCCGAGGAGAATTACCAGCTCTCCAAAACAACCTGCCACAACCTTTAATTGGGTCTTGTTAAATTAAAAAGAAAAAAAAAAGGGGGGGTTATTTTGCATAATTTTTCATAGCAAAACTGCTATCGGGGTAGGAGCATCCCACAGGATGGAGGGGAGGGAAAGCTGGTGGGGGTGAGCTGCCCTACTGGGGAGATGCCCCCAAACCAGACTGGGACAGCAAAAAAAGGATGTCGAATAATCCAAGAAGGATTTGGGGATGCAAAACAATCCAAGAAGGACGTAGCGATACGCTATCATCCTTGGAAATATGGTTCTAAAGCCCACAGGAGCTGCTGCATCCTCACCCTGCCGCCAGCATCACGAGCCCCGGTCCAGCCCCGTCTCCCTCCCAACCCGGGCGGGGAGGAAAAATAAATAGAGCTCGAGCTAAATAAAGGCAGAAAAGCAGGGCCATCTGCTAAACCCAGCCCAACCCTTTGCCTAGCAAGCTGGCAACTATTTGGCTTTATTTTGTTTATTTTTAGCCACCACGACAGAGCGACAGGTCGCAGCTGGCGGGGACGGCTGCCAGTCCCCAGGGGACCCGTCCCTGGTTAAAGCATCCTCCACCCCATCCTACCGACCCCCTTTTTTTCTGAAATATAGGGGTTTGTAAAAAGAAAATGTAAAAAAAAAATAATCCATAACATCACAGCAGGGATGCAGCTGGGATTTACGCTGGGATTCCCTCCTGCTCCTCTCTGCATCCCCACCATGTTAATCCCTCCTTATAAATAACCCCGGTGCTATTTATAAGGGATGGAGGAGTAGAAATAAGAATTAGCTTTTGTCTCTCAAGAGTTTCCTCTGACTCCTTATTAATTCCTCCAGCCGACGGTCCTGCATCCCAGCTGTGGCTTCAAGGCTTATTTCACCACCTGGATGATTTTTCCACCCTCACCTTGGCCAAAAAATAGAATTAATTCAGATTATTTCCATCATGTGGGACGCCAGGGAGAGCAGCATGGTCCCCAGAGGAAAGCAGGGATGTTTTCTTCCCCAGATCCCAGTCCTTTAAAATAATAATTAAAAAAAAAAAAAAAAAACAAACAGAAAATATTTGTTTCAAGGTAAGGGTTTTTTTTCCAGCCCTAACTGGGTCTGTATAGCACGTTATCAGTGTTTCAAGGGCCAAGTAGTTCACTTCCCAGTTTTCCAAGGAATTAATTGCTGAAGTTTGAAGGCGTCGATGTGGGAATAAGGGCTCCAGTGAAGAAAAATTATCCTGTGTCTTCAAAATTTCCCCAAATTCGGTGTTTTGAAGCAGTTGTGGTTGGTGGAGGTGGCAATAAGGGGCGGCTCAGTGAGCGCTGGGAATGAAACGATAGCAAAAAGAGGAGCTTTCCCCTAAAAGAAGCCAAAAGATGGATTTTTTTTTCCTCAAAAAAAAATCCAAAAAAAGGGTTTTCGCAGAAAAAAGCCAGAAGAGGGGTTCCCCCCCAAAAAAAATTCCATGAAAATTCAAGATTCAAGGCAATTTTGTGATCATATTTTAAATCAACTCTTGCCAAAAGGCATCATCTTATACGAAAGCTTTTCCTGAACACAGTGTTTCCTTCTTTCACCTCAAAAAGGCTCTTCTGGGCAAATATCCCACAAATATTCCAGCTAAAAACCCCAAGACCTGGAAAACTGCCGCCGTTTTCCTTTTTATTTTCCTTTTCAACATCGCCGATGAACTGGAAAAAATCCTTCCCTTGTCCAGCTCACGCCATGAGAAGTGCAAATGCAGGGGAAAAAGGGGGGGGGGGGGGAATCAGTAAAAAAATCAGTTCAAAAAAATCAGAATTACAGCACTTAAAAAAAAAAAAAAGAGCCTGTTTGCAAAGACTTCTAGCAGAGAGACCCAAAAAGCAATGAAAAAGCCTTACTTATTGCCAAAACCCTTCCCAATTTGATGCTTATCCCAATCTCCACCTTTCAATGCTTTGCAAAGCAACTGCAAAGTTCACCCACTGCAAAACTATCCCAGAAAGGAATATGAAGGGAGAAGAATCTGAATCAGAAATAACAACAATAAAAACAAAAAAAAATTGGGTTTTTTCCCCTATTAGTGTTCCCAGCTCAAAACTCCCAACAATTTTTGGGTTTGCTTTATTGCAAAGCTCCAGATTAAAACCTTGCCCACCCTTTGCAAGTGATTTTTTTTCCCCCATCAGTTCTCTGGGGTCACCTAATTTTGGCTGAAAAGTGACTTAAAAATCAGCATCAGGTGGTGACACTGATGGATTCAAGATCACCCTCCACAATGTTCTTATTTTCTCTCCTTGCTTTGCAAACACCTATTCAAGCACCCCACAAATACTGGGGTTTTTCCACCCTGCAGATGCATTATTTCACTTTTTTTTTTTTCTCCTGGTATTTTGGGCAAAAGCCCCTCTTTGCAACCCAGCATCTCACTAAAACACACTTAATAAATTGCAAAAAAAAAATAAACTGATGCAAACAGAGGGGAAAAAAATATTGCGGTGACTTCAGCCCCTTTGCAACCCTTACAGCGTGCAATGCAACCTTGCACCCCAATGCAACCAATGTGTCATCGTCCGTCCCCCCCCCAAAGAATCACTGAAAGGGGGAAAATTGCCACTATTTGCTGTCAAAATGATCCTGGAGGAAGTTCTTACTTCCCCCTCCCCCGAAATTGCAGGTTCCCGCAGGTGCTGCAAATACCAGCCGGGAAAACCTGGGAGGAATTTGCAACCGTCACAGAATTTGCAAGAAAACAGGGTGAAAAAGCCCAGGAATGGGTGCCAGAAAAAGCTTGATGCACCAATGCCCACCTCCTCCCTCCCCATTGTTCCTTCTTTTTGCTTATATATTTAAAAGCAATGAAAAATATATAAAATATATATATGTAACAAAAGCCCCTGTTGCTGGCGGCAGCAGGGAAGCAAAGGGCGACCTCCTCCCCCTGCGAGAGGATGTGATAACCTATAGACATGCATTATATGTATGTATATAGATAAGGATTTATGGCAAGGAGGGGAGGGAAAAAGGGTTTTTGCTGACCTGGGAAGGCCGCGTCTCCTCCGGCTTTGTATCCGCATCGGCCGAGCAGGCCCCCGCCGGGGAGGCAACGTCAGGGAAAAAAAAAACACAAAACCCCAAACCACCCAAAAGCTAACGGGGATGAAATCCCACCGTCACCCTCAATGGGGTGCCCAGGGTGGGTGACACCCAAGAGGCCCCCAACCCCCCCACCCCGACACCCCCAGATCCCAGCGGCCAAGGGCTCGCTGCCGGATGGGAGCCGCGGTCCAGCGGCTGCACCGAGGGATGCCGGGATTTTGGGCAGCATCTCCCCCCCCTCCTCTTCTTCTTCCCAAGCAGCTCTGATTTACACCCCTGGTGATCCCAATCCTAATAAATAACCCCCCAGTAGGATTTGGCCCCCTGCTTGCCTTTTAACCCCCTGTATGCCGGGGCGACCTGTTAACCCTCTCGCTGCCGAGAGCGTTGCCTGGGAAAAAAAAAAAAAAACAAAACCCACAGCCCTGGATTTGCAGCAGGAGCTTCCAAAATTTCCAAGCAAAAACAATTTTCTCCAGGATATTTTACATCCAAGCCACTGGTTGCAAGACCAGCAGTCCCAAAACGCAGCTCCACATCCCCATTCAAGGGTATTTCCCCCATGCCAGCTTTTCAGGCCCTAACCCCCCCCCCCCCCCAAATACACTATACAACAACAACAACAAAAAAAAGACAAGTTAAAGCAGTGCAAGGACCCCACACAGGCATTTATTTAAATGCAATATCCTCGCTACAAAATGTACCAGTCTTACCTATTCCATCGGTGTTTGGGGCTGTGTTTTTCTTGCTGGGAAGTTTTCTGCTCTGTCAGGGTGTTCTGTACCTGCCGGCACACCCCGGCTGCGGCCGCCCAACCCTGCTGGAAAACACCCCTTGCAAACAAACTAAATAGCTGCCAGGTTTATTCCAGCTCAAAACCAGCCAAACAAGCCTGGCCAAAAAAAAAAAAAAAAAAAAAAAAATATCTATCTATCTATCCCAGTGCCCTTCAGATGACTCACAGGCAGCCGGAAAAAAAACCCCACCTTTTCCTTTGGGTAATGGCTTGCTGCCCTGCCAGGTATTGCTGCCCATGGAGGTGCTGAGCCCTGCCAAGAAGACCACTCTGCAAGGGGGAACAGGACCCGAGCATCATGGTGGAGAGGACTTTATCCCTGTTGTCCCAGTGTTTGGAAGGGGAAGACCCTCCACAGCCCATTTGGGACGGGGGGTGCATGCTGGATAGCAGCAAAAGCATCTCAGCGACAGTCGGGGAAATTAAAGTTATTTTTCTGCTTTTTCAGATTGCATTTCAGTTGCAACTCAACCCTCCATTCCCCACCCCACAAACTTCACAGCAAGAACTCAAAGCTCTCCCAAAGGAGCGAGGGGCTCTTGCACCCCAAAACCAGCTCTGCAAAAGGCCCCAGCAAAGAGAGAAGGGAGCAAAGAGCACCCGAAGCACCCAGCCCTTTGCAGGCTGCTTGCGTTTGCCTTTGCTCCAGCCAAGCAGAAACGCACCCATGGGGTGCACATGGCACCCAGCAGAAAGATTCCGGTGCACCCACGGCGGGGGACTTTGGACCCGTAACCGACTCTATATAGAACCGCCATACATCCGCGTGGATGTATAGGGATTAACCCTCCCGGTGAGTCAGCGCCGGCCGGCGATGACACCATGTGCCGGCACGGTTGGGTTGGCAAAGGGGGTGAGCTTGCGCACACCCCGAATTACACGCACGCAACCCCTCCACGGGCACCCAATGCACCCAGCAGCTATTTGCAAACCCCCTTGCAAGGGTGCACCAATGCACCCCGGTGTATAACCTCCCTGGCACCCATAGGGTGCCCCCAGCTCAAAAAAACTCACCCTCAGCTCAGCAAAAACAGGAGCGCTGAGAGATTTTCTTGCTGGCGGCCGGCGTGTGGCACCGGTGCGGTGCCCAGCGTGCTGGAGGCACTGACTCAGCCGGGGTTAGGTGCAGGCATCAACAGGGCTGGGCCACCCTAGGGTGCTGGGAGCTGAAACACACACCCCCCCCCCCAATAAATAAATTAAAAATAAAACAAAATAAATTTAAAACCAAAATAATCACCCTGCAGATCACCCCCTCTGCAAGCTAAGGGGGGTCCTAGCTGCAGCAACCAGCCAACAGCCCCCCCCAAAATCCCCCCCTGCAAGGTGCAGGGCTGCATTTTTGCAGCAGGACTGCAAACACCTGTAAGGATTAAGATTCTTCTCCAGCTCCTTGCTTGGAAGCAATTTCATGCACCTCCTGCTTGCATGCAGGGCAACCTCCAAAAGAGTCCATCAACTCCAGCAACGTGGTTTTATTCACCCACAAAGATCGAGGATGCTCAGTGCAGGATGGGGGGGGGGGGGGTGGTGGTGGTGTCACCCACCCGTGATCACAACAATTTAATCCTGTCTGCCAGAGGGATTTTTTTTTTATTTTTTTTTTGCATCAAGGATCCAGACCTTCACCCCTCCAGGAAAGGACCCACAGGATATTTGAGCAAGCAAACAGCTTGTACCTATGCTCAGCCCTTAAAAAAGCATCCGCCTCCTTCTCTTGCAGCTTTGCTGATGGAGCCCAGCTGGCCTCATCCTGCACCACCCCTGCAAGAGCCACCGACACCTAATTTCAAATGCAAATGCCAAGCAAAACCCTGCCCCAGCAAAAAAAAAAAAAATATTAGAACCCCTCCCTGTGCCCATTTACACCCTCCCCATAAAGCTTGACAATACGTAATGGAACAGGAACTCAATAAACCTGTTTTCATGGGCATGAATGGAGACTTTTTCAAGGAACTTTAAATATTTGGGGTTTAAATATCTGTTTAGGTGTACTGCCGTGCTTGTATATGATATAGGGTAGAAGTGATGTGCGTGGAGGGAGGGGTTTTATTTAAATATAATCATGCCACGTGAATATATATATATATATATGTATTTAGAGAGATGAATGTAATTGGGGTGATGGAGCCAGTCCAGGGATGCCCTCTGCTGGCATCCTCCCCGGGAAGGCTTTGGGACACCTTCTCCAAGAGGTGTCCCAACTTCTTCCGAGGTTGGGGGTTTTTTTTTGGAAAGACCTTGCAGGGAGGCACCAAAACCTGCTGTCCGTGGCATCACAAAGATGCCGGACCTCTTGGTGCATGGTGCGAGGATGCAAGAGAGCAGCTGGGCTGGTTTTACTCACTGGTCTCCCAATGGCAAACCCCTCAGAGGTGCCCGAAGCCGCACACAGAAAGCGTGCAAGGTGGCAAGGCAAATGCATTCGGGGTTTTTTTAGCTCATCCTTTGCTTCCTCCGCATCTCCCAACCATGCAATTCCCAGCAAAACAGGGTTCTTGGCAGCAAATCCCTCCTGAGACTCCACCTGCCTGCAACGTCCCGCCGGTCGGAGGCAAGCCAGACCTTAAATTCCCTTCTCGCTTGCACTAAATGCTTGGGAAAATTCAATGTACACTTCACCCGGAGGATAAATCATCTCCCAGAGCATCAGCAACTTGCTTAAAAACTCCGGCGGTGCAACCGGGCTGCAAAAGGAGCATGAGAAGGGACTTGCATTTATTGCAGCAAATCTCCTGCCAGATGCACCAGCCAGTTTTTTGCTCCCTCGCTGCAGGCAGGGCATGCAAATGCTCGCGGCACCCGTTCCCACGCTGCACCCAAAACCACCCTCTCCCCGAGACGGGGTGATTTTCGCAAAGGGTCTTGCTGCAAACCCCCTTTTCCAATTGCTACGGGTGCATCCCGAATATCACCGTCCCCAGGGATAACCCAAATCTCATTGGCCAGGGATGCAAACCCCATGGCCGGATCCAGGATTGGGGAAGGCGAAGCAAGGCCAAGGTTATCCAAGGTGAGTCGCTCCCCATCCCAGACGCCCTTGGGAATTAACAGGTAAGACCAGTTTTTTCCCTATCCCAGGAAAAACCAGTTTAACCCACGGCCTGATGCAACCTGCCGAGATCGCCTCGAAATCTTCCCATACAGCCTGTAGAACCCAAGGGGCTTTTTGGGGGAAAAAAATACATTTTTAGGGACAACTGGCTGGGTTCCAGTGCTGGCAGCATTTTAATTACATTGTGTGGCTATCGGTACCGTGGAAAACCCTTAAATAAACCAAGTCTCACCCTGCACCTTGATCCTGGAAGCAATACTTTAATTTTTCATTTTTACCAGAATTAGGGCAAAATAGCTGCAGAACAGTCCCCAAAATACCCCAAATTTTAAGGGAAAAATCTGCCATTGATAGGGGCAAGCAGGTAAATGGGAGGGGAATTTGGCCCGGGCACTCGGGCTGCACGCCGAAACCCATCCCGGCAGCGAGGGGAATCATCACCGCCAAATTATTCCTCCTCAACAAAAGCCCTTTTAAAACCCCAGCGTTGCACCGGCCTTTTTTTTTTTTTTTGGGGGGGGGGGTTGCTGCTGGTTTGAGACGGCGGTGCCGCTTTGCCTCCTTCCCAGGGGGAGCGCATCGCGCCGTATTTTTCTCCATCCAACCTTTGATCTCCCAAATCCAGCCGGAGCAGCTACGGGATGGGCCGTCCCAGTGCTGAGATGCTTCGTGGATGATTCAGTAAGTAATATACTAATTTTTTATCCTGTTTAAACCACCGAGGAGGTTCTTTTTCTTAAATAACACCGGGGTTTTGCCAGCGGTTCGGCGTTTTGTGGTGGTTTTTGCAAATGGTGCCCACCGCGCATCCCGTGAGCCCAGGTCCCCAAATTGCAAATGCATCATGTATTGCAAATGCATCGCAAATTGCAAATACGTCGCATGTTGCAAATGCATCCTGTCCCGGTGCGCCTGGACGGGACGGTGCAGGGACAGCAAAAATGAAGCTCCTAAGGAGGGTCAAGGCAAATGCGCACATCTTCCCCTCCTGCAAAATTTCTCTTTGCAATAAAGGGAATCGTCCCCTGGTGAAAAAACTCCGCAATAAGGAGAGTAAGCGTGCCTTCTCTCCTGCAAAAATAAATCTCTTTTTTGGGGACAGCGTGTCTTCCCCCTGCCATAAAAATTGCTTTGCAGAACTTTGCTCATGCAAAAATCTTGCTTTGCAGCAAGGGGAAGGAGAGCACCTTTCCAGTGCAAAAACTCTACGCGATAAAGGCAACACGCGCACTTATTTCTTTTGAAAACCCACTTTGCAATAAAGGCGATATATGCATTTATTTCTTGGGGGGAAACCACTTTGCAATAAAGGCAATACACGCATTTATTTCTTGGGGGAAAACCCCCACCCCTTCGCAACAGGGGAGCGAGCGCATTTTGCTCTCGCAAAAAAGAATTATCATTATTCTTTGCAAGAAGGTGGGCATTTTCCTTTGCAAAAAATTAAATCCCT